>NC_141416.1:2116369-2543075 GCF_034619465.1 Leptosomus discolor
TCGGGCAGCCCCGCCCCGCCCCGCCCGGCGGCCCCGCGGGGAGAGGGTTCGGGCCCGGCTGGGCAGGGGGTCGTGGTGGCACCCGGGGACAGGTGGTCTGGGGGGGACACGACACACAGGGTGGCTGCGGTGGCAGGGACAGAGGGGCAGCATTGGGGACAAGGCAGCCATGGCGGCAGGGGGACACAGGGGCTGTGGTGGGGACAGGGTGGCTGTGGTGGGGACAGTGTGGTCGAGATGGGGACAGGGTGGCTGTGGTGGGGATAGGGTGGCTGTGGTGGCTGTGGTGGGGATAGGGTGGTCGAGATGGGGACAGGGTGGTCGAGGTGGGGACAGGGTGGCTGTGGTGGGGACAGGGTGGCTGTGGTGGGGATAGGGTGGTCGAGATGGGGACAGGGGTGGCTGTGGTGGGGGACAGGGTGGTCGAGGTGGCAGGGGGATATGGGGGCTGTGGTGATGATGGTGGAGACAGCCTGGCATAGTGGCAGTAGGGGACAAGGCTGTGACGGGGCCCAGGGCCCAGCTGTGGTAGCAGGGGACACAGTCACCACAGCGGAAGGGGATGTGGTGGGTGCCAGGGCCCTGCAGCGGTGGCAGGGGGACAGCTCGGGGGCCTGCAGGCTCCGCAGGGACACGCTGTCCCCAGCACCCGCGGCATCCCCAGTGGCCCAGGGCGGGAAGGTGGCGCTTGCACAAGCCCCCGTCTCCATGGGAAGCGCAACCAAAACAACAAACAAAACCTCTCGGCCCAAAGCCACTGGCCGCCTCCGGAACGGGTGGCAGGGCCACTGCTGCGGTGTCCCCACAACCCCACCCACCCCTCAGCCCCCCAGAATCCGTCCCAGGCTCAGCACCCTCCTGAGCCAGCCCGAGGTGCCACCCTCTTCTGGAGCTCGGCTGCGAGGGCACCACCATGGTGGGGACTGGCCTTGGAGTGTCTGTCACCCCCTGCCAGTGGCCAGTGCCCCTCCTGCACCCATGGGTGCCACCGGGTGGGTTGTGTTGTCCCCCATACCCCCCTCCTGAGACGGGGGTGGCCCCTGGGGATTTCTGGCGGGGTTTCCCATGGCTTTGGTGACATGGGTGCATGGCTGGGGGACACGTGGATGAGGGGACCAAGTCAGCGGGTGGCACGTGACAGGGGGAACGGGAGTGACATGGGTGACAAGGTCAGGGGGTGACACGGACGTGCAGGAATGGCGGTAGGGTTAGGGTGACAGGAAGAGGGTGGCACAGGGGCAGGAGCTGGGGGGGGGGGCGGGGCAGGCCCGGGGTGACACAGGGGGGCAGGAAAACGGTGACACGGGGACAGGATCCTGGAAATGCTCGGCCGGGGGGTAACCGAGGGGGGACAGGGCTGGGGCTGACGCAGGGGACACGAGGGGACCCCCGGGGTCACAGGGCGGGATGAGGGGGACACAAAGGCCAGCGCAGGGGCACGATGTGCCGTGAGGCAGGGCCGGGGGGACAGAGCAGGGGGCGACACGGGGGGGGGGGGCGTGGCGGGGGGGACACACACACGGGGGTGACCCGAGGTGACCCTTACGGCAGCCCACGAGCGACCCCCGGAACACACCCGGGGCCGGGGGTGACGTCCTGCGCTCTAAGCCCCGCCCCCGTGACGCGCTCCCGCGGCATGGCCATATAAGGGAACGAGACGCGCAGGCCCCCCGCCCCGCCCGCAGCCCCGGGGGGGGGGGGGGGGCAACCGGGCGGGGAGGGGGGCTGCGGGGAGCGACACCGGGAGCGGGGAAACGTGGGAATGGGGAAGGGAGCGTGGGCTGGGAAACCTTTGGGACACACACACACACAGCCCCCCAGGAGGGGACTGGGAAGAGGGGGGGATGCAGCGGGAGGAGGTGATGGGACACGGGGGGGATGCAGGGAGCACGGCGGGGAGGGGGGGGGCATGGAGGGGGGGGGTCAGGCCCCCCAGGGGTGCAGGGAGCACGAGGAGGGGCTGGGGATTGGGGTGCACCGGGGTGGGGGGGGTGATGGACGCCCCTTCCCCTGGCACAAGCGAGCCGGTGCTGTTCCTGCGCCTCTTTATTCCACCCCAACATCCTTCGCCCCCAGACCCAGGGGGTCGCGGGGGGGGGGCCCCCCCCTAGAGCAGCGTGGCCAGCTCCAAGCGCTCGGCGCAGCACCCACGGCTGCCCAGCCGCTGTCGGGCCCCTTCCCTGCGGCGCCGGGACCCCGCCAGCTCCCGGCGCAGGGCTGTGCCGCGCTCCGGGGGGCCGCCCGCCGCCTCCACCAACGCCTCCGCCAACACCTCCGCCGACACCGAGTTCACCGGGGAGGAGCCGCCGCCGCCGCCACCGGGCTCTGCAGGGAGACAGGCAGCATCTGGCCCAGCTGCAGCACCCAGGGATGGGGGTGCCAAAGGACCCTGACACCCCCTCTTCTCAAGCACCTGGGAAGGGTGGGAGGAGAGCCCCGCAGGGCCGTGATGGTTTGGGGGGGTCCAGGGGTGCTGCACTCACTCTGCCGCTCCAGGTCGCGCAGGGCGATGGTGGAGACGGGCCGTGCCGGGTCCCCGCTGCGGTAGAGCTGCAGCGCCTCAAGGACGTCGGGTTCCAGGGCAAACTCCGCATCCCACTCGTAGTTCTCATCCACCGAGGTGTTCCTCCTGCGGGGACAGGCGTCAGGACAGTCCCCACACCGGCTCCCCGAGGGACGCAGGCAGGGACGCTGCGGGCAGAGCTGGGGTGAGCCCAGGGGCGGCAGGAACGGTGGGGACCCAGAGGAGAGCGTCCCCAGGGAGCGGTGGCCGGGGTGCCGCAGGGGCTGGGAGACAAGGGGGCGGCTCCATGCCAGGACACCCCGTCCAGAGCCCCGCGGGACAGGCTGAGAGCTGCCCCAGCATGAACCAGCTCGTCCCCGGCGTCGTGCCCGCGGCTCACCTCTTTCCGGTGCCGCCGAGGGCCAGATCCGTCCTCGCCCTGCCCTCCTCGGCCGCAGAGCCTCCGCTGTGCCAGCTGCCCCCGTCCCCGAGGGAGGGGGCCAGGCAGTTGCCCCCCAGGGACGGTGCCAACGAGGGGGGCCGCAGGAAGGAGGCGCTGCCCCGGCCACTGCTCTGGCTGGTCAAACTGCCCCGCGGCAGCTTCTCCAGGGGGGCAGGATCCGGTGGCCTGCCCGGTGCCCAGCGAGGCTCCACGGTGCCGGCCAAGGGCATGGCCTCAGTCCTGCTGCTGGCGGGGAGGCGGTGGGCTGGCTGGGCAGGGGGCTGCGGGCCGGGGCAGCCGTGCCAGGCGGCAGTGCCGGGCAGCGAGGCCTTGGCAGGACCCACCGGCAGCCTGGGGGGCTCGAGGAAAGCAGGGGCTGGGGGGGAGGTGGCGTTGGCACATGTGTCAATGCAGTCCCGGCACGGCGTCCGCCCCGCACGCTGTGGGGAGCCCTCGGCTGTCCCCAGGCTGTCCCCAGGCTCCGGCTGGCCGCTGGCATGGCTGGGCTCTGCCGGCTCCTCTGGGGGCGGCCAGTCGCCGTCGACGCACATTTCCTTGAAGAAGGGCAGGCTCAGGTACTGGAGGATCCCACTCTGGGCTGGGGGGCCGGCTGGCTGCTGGCTGCACCCCAGGCTGGGGCTGGGGGAGGCTGGGGGGCCAAGGGAGGGTTGGGGGGAGCCCTCGAGGGGCAGCGAGTCCCACAGGGCGCTGGCGGTGCTCGGGCAGGGTCTGGCGCTGCCGGGGCTGTCGCGCAGCTCCTCCACGGTGCTGTAAGGCAGAGTGGCGGCGGTGGAGGCCACGGGGCTGATGTTGATGATGCACAACGCCGTGGCTTCATCCACGGGGCTGCTGCTGCCGTAGCCAAAGTAGCGGCCCTGGCGGTAACCGGCAGCCCGGGCTCCCCGGCGGTCCTGCCCCGCGGGTCGGGGGCGTAGCGAGACCCCCTTGCGCCAGATGGGCTCCTCCTCCTCCGCGGGCAGCTGGAGGTAAGGCTCGGGCTGCGGGCCCAGGGGGTCCCGCCGGGGGTACGGCTCTGGCTCGGCAAAGGGCAGCCCCCCAAAGTCGCTCTCCTGCGGCTGCGCGTCGGTCTCCACCACGAAGCGCCCGTCGGGGCCGCGGCAGATCCGCTCCAGGGGCACGTGCTCCCCGACGTGACTCTCGTACACGGCGTACTGGGAGCCGGCCCCGGCGATGGTGAGACCCAGGCTGGTGCCGGCCTTCTCGCCCCACAGCAGCGTCCGGCGCAGGCTCTGGTAGGGAGACGGCTGCAGCTTCAGCTTCGCGGTGCTGTCTGGGCTACCAGAGCCACGAGAATGGCTGGAAAGAAGAAGGAAGCTGCAGCACTCCCATCCCGGCTCCGAGCTCATCCGGCTGCCCCCCTCCCTGTGCCGGGAGAGCTTGTGCCAGGCACCTTGGCAGCAGGTACCGTCACCCTGCACCGCTTGCTGCAGGCTCAGCAGACCTGCTCCTGCGCTTCCCGATCCTTTTCTTCGGCAAAAACTCCCTGGAGGGAGCACCCCGGGGGAGCACTACCCCCCCGGCGCACCCTGAGCCCAGCACCCCGCTCCTAACGCCCCCCTCTGCAGCCAGCCCTCGGCCAGCAGCGGCAGAGGGGGGTCGGCTGCCCCCCCAGCCTGTCCTTCTGCCCCCAGCCAGCAGTGAGTGAATGATGGGGAGCGCAGCGAGAGAGGGAGGGAGCGGGACGGGGGAGGGAGCGTGGCATGGCACGACTTACTGTGGAGGTGGAAGCTTCTTGCTGGGGGAGAAGACGAGTGGTGGATCTGGAAGGTCATGAGAACACAAGGGGAATCACACGGCGAGCAACTCAAAAGTGATGATGAGGGGACGGCAGCACCCACTCAGCCCTACTACCGCCCTTGGCGAGCGCCCCAGCCCCAGGCTGGCCTGTCCCCTCCCTGGGCACCGGGTCCTGCTGCCCTGCACACGGTGCTTCGAGCTCTCCAGGGAGCCCCGGGATCCAGGCACCTGCACCCAACCCGCCGGCTCCTACCTTGCCTTCGCTTCCGGATGCGGGCGGCACGCCGGCGGTTCATGATGCAGGCGGCCATGGTGCTGAAGATGACGGCCACGCTGAGGAAGCAGATCCCCCCGATGACGCCGGCCAGCACCGGCTGCGGCAGGAGCTCCGGCAGCTGGGTGCGAGACGGATACACCTCCATGCCTGGGTCGGGAGACACCGTCAGAGGCTCCGTTACACACCAGCACGGCGGGCACAGCCTCCCTCCCGTCGCCAGCACCACGGGGATAAACCAGCAAAGCCTCGGATCTCTCATCCCTTGGGGCTGCTCTGCCCTCGGTGGACCCGTGCCCTCCGCCACGCCAGGCCCCGGGAGCAGGGATGCTCTGCGCAGAGCTCTCTGCTACCTGGTCCGCGAGACCGGAGTCACGCCGGATCCGTATGCGGAGACGGGCGTTCCCGCAGCGTTAGCTTTGCGGGGGGGGGGGGGGGGTCCTGCTCTGGGCGCTGTGTACCCTGGTCTAGCAGCGGGGACACTTGGGGGTGGGAGCAGTGTGAAGGTGTTTCTGTTTGGGAAGATCCTAGACCACGCCGGGCGCTTGACACCTCTGGTTTCTGTCCCCAGGGCAGGAAGAGCGAGCGGGTGGCAGCCCAGGCCTTACCTGCTGTGGAGACGTTCACCGTGTTGCTGGGATCGCTGATGTAGCTGCCAGCCAAGGCCACCAGTCGGAACTCGTAGAAGGCGTCCTGGCGGAGCAGAGGGCCATTAGCCTCGGCCCAGTGACCAGCCAAGCCCCAAGCCCACGTGGCTGCAGAGCCAAGCGGCTCCGCAGCATCGCCAGATGCCCCAGCTCTGGGTAGCAGCGATGCAGATCTGACTCCCCCCTTCCCTTGCTGCATCCCGCCCGGAGCAGTCAGGGAGCACCCGGTGACATTCCCACCTTGATAAGTCCCGGCACCAGGACCTGGGTCTTCGTGCTGGGGATGGAGCGGTCCAGCACCTCCCAGCCCCCCTTGTCCTGCCGCAGCTCCAGCGCGTAGCCGCTCAGCGCCACCGAGGACTGAGCCGGGGGCTCCCACCGCAGCAGGACCCCACGCGCAGTCTCGTTGGCGGTCAGAGCCTGCGGCGGGGACAGGAAGATGCGCACGGTCACGGCCGGCGGCTCTGGAGGCACTGTGGTCACTGGGAAGCCTGAGGAGAAAGGGGATGGTGGTGTGGGAGCCGATGCCAGGGGGACAGAAGGGCAGAAACAGGAGCCTCCTGCGTGCTGGAGGGCTCTGGAGGGGGATGGTGGCTGCTTCGGGGAGCGCACGGGCCCCTCCTCTTACCCCTGGGCACGGATGTGACGATCTGGCTGAAGGGGCCACTGCCCAGCTTGTTCTGGGCCAGGACGCTGAACTGGTAGCTCATGTCTGGCTGCAGATTCTCCACCAAGAGGTGCTGAGCTCCCACCGGCACCGAGAGCGACACCCAGTCGTGATGGGCCCGGGGCGGATGCTTCACCCTGAGCAAATGTGGGACCTGTGAGTCCAGAGCCGAGCGCCCCAGGTGGGGCGGAGGGGAGTGTGGGACACCAGACCCTGCCCATGGGGACTCACAGCGGCGTGTACCAGACGCTGAACCTCTGGAAATACCCCCCATCAAACCCCGGCTCCCAGGAGATGTTGGCTGCCAGCAGGAGCGGGAGCACAGAGACGTTGGTGACAGCGTGAGGGCTGGTACCTGGCGGGGGGGGAGTGGAGAGAAGAGCTATCAGACACAGACAACAGCCGTGCAGGGGCATTTCCATCCCTTCCAGCACAGGGAGGCTGCTGTCGCTCAGCCCAGTGCAGCCCAGCACCCACGGCATCTGCCCACCAGGGACGGGCGACTCACCCAGCACGTGGACGGAGGTGGCGGTGCTGACGCTGGCCACCTGGTTGGTGGCCATGCACTCCCAGACCCCGTGCTGCTCCTTGACGAGAGGGCGGAAGACGAGGCTGCTGTTGCCATCCACCTGGGCACCGCTCTTCCCCACGCTGCCCACCTGCCCGGCAAGGTGAGAACATGCTGATGGTGGGCGACCACCCACCCCACCGAGGGCCAACACGATCCACCACCCCGGGGCTGCTTTAGGAACCGAGGGGCAGGATTTTGCCCCGGTTTCTTAGAGGGCAACACAAGCAGAGTGCCCTGAGCCCCTTCTGCACAAACCAGATGTGCCCCTGTAGCATCTGCAGGGACATGGACACGGGGACCGCCCCAGGGCGATGCCCCAGAGGCCAAAAGCAGCATCCGCCTCCCAGGAAGGCTCAAGCTGGTTCCCTGGAGCAGCGGCTCCTACCTTCAGCCAGGTGACGGTGGGTGGGGGATCCCCACGGGCAGCACAGGGGATCACCAGCTCCCGGCCCACCTCCTGGAAGTATTCCTCCTTGGGGCGCACTGTGAAGGCAGGGGGGTCCTGGAAGACAGGTAGGCACGGTGCGGGGCTTGGCGGGACAGGGCACACCGACCGGCACGCGGCACCCTCGGGCGGCTCGGCACGGCAGGGTGCGGGGGGGGGGCAGCTTGGGCGAGGGGTTCAGGCAGCCCGTCCACCCGCCCGGCCTCACCTTCAGCAGGACACGCGTGGGCCGGGACTCGCCGGCGGTGCCGTAGCTGTTGTACGGGGTACACGTGTACACTCCCAGAGCGTCGTCGTTCCCCGTCGCAATGACGATGGAGCCGTCTGGTCTCACGGACCAGCCAGGGAGCTGGGAGAGGAGGGCGCGGGGTCAGGATGAGGGGGCTCCGGGGAGGCCGCGACGAGGGGGCTCCGGGGAGGGTGTAAGTGGTGGTACCTTGTCCAGCTCCAGCGGGCGCCCATCCCTTGTCCAGCTGACGGAGAGCAGAGGGGGATTGGCCCTGGTGGGGCAGCGGATCACACCCTGCATCCCCTTGGGCAGGTGGGTCTCCGGGAGCATGGCGGTCACCTGCGCCGGATCTGCGAGGACAAACAGGGTCCTGCGTGAGGGCGGCAGGGGGCTGGGGTCCCCGTGGCAGCTGAAGGGGCGCTCCCTTCCCACCACGGCCTGTGGGGACGCGCCCCTCCACCCCGGTCTGGCCCAGCAGGGCGTTTCCGTGAGCAAAGCCGGTGACAGGACGGCCTGGGCTTGCGAGGGGCTGTGGGACTCTTACAGAGCACGGTGACGAAGGCCGAGGCAGAAGGCGGCTTCCACAGCCCGTTGCTGGGGATGCAGGTGTATTTACCGGCGTCGTCCGGGGTCGTTTGCTGGAGCAAGAGACTCCCGTCCACCAGGACGCGGACCCGAGCCTGGAGGCGGCTGCGAGGGGAGGGGGAAGGCAGCGGTGAGTGACACGGCTGGGACTGTCCCCGCTGCCCTGGGATGAGCAAACCCCCCTGCCATACCCCCAGCGCACCCATCGTGCTCAGATCCAGGCCCCAGGAGCCCGCAGCTGCCTTGATGCCATCCCCAACCCCGCTGTACCTGAGGTGGAAGACGTTGCTGCTGCCCTGCAACCAGGTGTAGGTGAGGTTTCCCGGGTACGCCTCAGCCTGGCACGCCAGAAAGGCATCTTGGGAGATGTTGACGGTGATGTTCTGAGGTGGCACCACGATGACGGGCGGCCCTGCAGCGTGGAGCAGAAGGGACAGTAAGGGCTGGGGACGGGAGACAAGCCCCAGCTACTCCCAAAGCCTGTCACACCCACCCCTGCCCCAGAACCAACCCCTGGGATGTGGCCGTGGCCGGGCGAGGACCTGCTCTTACCTTGCACGAGCACGCGGGTGGTGTGGGTGATGGTGCCCTCCTTGCTGGAAGCATGGCAGGTGTAGGTGCCTGCGCTGGCACGCTCCACCACGGCGATGCTCAGCGTCCCGTTCCTCACCTGCAACAGCACCGGGCGCATGGCATGGCCACCAAGGGACAGGACACTCTCGGGAATGTGGTGCTGTGGGCAGGGCGGGTGGCAGGAGGCAGGTGCCACCACGGCGGGGACGGGCGCCCGCCCTCCAGCCAGGTAGAGCCGTGCTGCTCTGCACGCCTGGCTGCCCCACAAGAGCCTGGCTGTGGTGGCTGACACACCACGGTGGGGCGTAACCGGTGGTTTGCCATCCTCACCTGCACCGTGTCCCCGCTCTGGACAGCCAGGTCGCTCCTCTTCCAGATGACAACAGGCTGGGGGTTGCCGACAGCCGTACAGGTAAGGCTCAGCGTGTCCCGGTCCCGCACCTCCACAAATGCTGGGGGGGTCTCCAGGAAGGTGGGAGGTGCTGCAGAGACAAGTCCAGACCCTCACCCCCAGCTCTGGCTCAACCGGTTTTGGAAGACCAGTGGATCCAGTCCCAACCCTGAGAGATCTTGGCTGGTGCTGGGCAGAGCAGCCACCAAGGGTGGGATCAACCAGTTTACCGTTGACAGTGAGATGGATCCAAGTGCCGTTCTGGAAGTCGGCGTCGGTGCTGTGCCGGTCGAGGAAGAGCACGCGGCACTCGTACCAGCCCTGGTCCTCGGCGCGCAGGAGGTCGATGCGCAGCGAGGCGCCTTCCTCGATCCGCACGCGACCTGCACGCCCAGGAAGGGGCCGTCACCGCCAGGGCTGCTGGCTCGGGGACAGCCGCGTCCCCAGGCCACCCGGCTCCCCAGGGCGCCCGCCCACGCAGCGTTCGCTTCCCTGGGGAGCGGGGGCCGACTGCCCCACTTGGCAGCAGCAGGGTCTGGCCAGGCCACGCTCGGGCTTCTTCCACCTCGGCTGGTGCCACAGGGGGCTGGGAATGGCCACCGGATAAAAGCCAGGGCAGCCGTGCCGCGGTGGAGGTTGGTCAGGCCGATGGTTAGCACTACCCCTCCTGCCGCTGGTGGGGAAAGGGGAGAGGACGCGGTGGAAAGGGGAGAGGACGCGGTGGAAAGGGGAGAGGACGCGGTGGAAAGGGGAGAGGACGCGGTGGAAAGGGGAGAGGACGCGGTGGAAAGGGGAGAGGACGCGGTGGAGGGCTCTGCCACTCAGGGGGAGCTTCGGCAGGGACCCCCCAGCAAGGCGGGTCCGTACGCCTCGAGCATCACTCCTGGCAGCTGGGCAAGAGCTGGTCCCACCGCCCCCCTCTGCCACCCCCTCCCCCCCCCTCAAGCTGCCAGCAAAATCCCTCCCCGCACCCTTCCCCCTTCCAGGGACCCTTCCCCCGCAGCCTCAGCCACCCTTTCCCCCGGGAGCCGCCCCCCCCAGCAGTTTCACCCTTAGGAGCCCTGCTAAGCTCCGGGCACCCCCGCACCATCCCCTCTCCCCGTGACACAGGGGGTGGGGGGGTGGGGGGGTCAGGCCAAACCCCTCGCCCACCTCACAGGGACAAGCGTTACAGACCCCTGGAGGGGCAGGGTGGGGTGGGGGGGGGGCTCCCCTTGGCTGTGGGGCCCTCACCCCGAGCAGGCAGCAGCCCCACGGCCTCTTTGATGAGGAGGAGGATAAGGGTGCAAAGCGCAGCGAGCACAGCTCGTTAATCCCCTGGGCTATTATCAGAGCCATAATCGGCTCAGGAGTGCAGCAGGCAATTGGCTCAGCCCCGGCTGGGGTGCACAGCCAGCGGCACCCACCGCCCCGGCACCCCCAGGCCTACGTGCCCCCGACCCCGCTGCTGGCATCCACAGCCCACAGAGCTGCTCCAGGCTGGGGATACGTGGGTTGAGCCCCTGGCGTGCCGGTTCCCGGCGTGGCCTTGCTCCCAGCACATGGCCAAGAGCAGCGCCGTGCGCGGCTCTTGGCACCGGAGCGGCCCACGATGCTCCGGTCGACATCCCAGAGCTCCCCAGGACCAGGAGCTTCCTGATGTGTTTCCAACAAAGCAAGTTTTGCCGAACCCTGCTGTCAGCTCTGCCCAGGACCAGAGTCCCCACGTGGTGCCTGAGCCACAGGCACCCACCGTGTGGGTGCCACCGGCCGTGGGAGGCT
This sequence comes from Leptosomus discolor, assembly GCF_034619465.1. Taxonomy (NCBI): domain Eukaryota; kingdom Metazoa; phylum Chordata; class Aves; order Leptosomiformes; family Leptosomidae; genus Leptosomus; species Leptosomus discolor. The sequence continues at coordinate 2,127,216 of NC_141416.1, forward strand.
GCACCCCGCCAGACCAGCCTGGCGAGGAGGAGGAGGAGGAGGAGCGGTGGGACCCGGGCAGGCTGGTTTGGGCACAGAGGCTGGGTGGCCGACGGACAGGATCACACGGCGAGCGCTGGGGCAGCGCAGCCCTGCGCAAACCCAGCACACAAACGCAGGCAAGCCCTTCCCAACAGCACCGGGAACTTCAGCCGCCGCATCTCCCACCCCTCCTGCTTCTCCCCTTGCCCAGCTCCGACCCAGACCCACGGCGTCTCCCGTGGCAGGAGTTGTGGGGGACAGACGGGACGTCTCTGGGCGCCTCCGGCAGCACCCCGCACTCGGAGCGCGAAGCGACACCCCAGGCCAACCCCGAACACGATGGGGGTGGCAGGAGCAGCGAGAGGAATGGAGCAATGGCAAAACACCCGTGGGACAAGGGGTCCTCCCACCCTTCGCCAGCTCCCACGCCGAGCCCCGGGAATCGGGGCAGCTCCGGGAAACCCCATCCCTGCCTGCAGCTGCCAGCTCGCAGCCCCAGGAGCCACGCGGGAGCAGCAGGCTCCTGAACAAAGGTCCCTTTGGAAGGGATCAGAGCGCTCTGGGGACGCCCCCCCAGCCTCCCCCTAATCCCCCGTGCTGGCCCCAGCCCCCTCCTCCTCTTCCACCACCCTGCCGATAACAAAACCGCCGCTGCCCTCCGGACCAGCATCCCCCAGTGCCTGGAAACCGTCATTCAGAGGGACACAAAGGGGGCTGCAGCCCCAGCCGCCGTGCTTGCCAGCAGGGATGGGTGCCCAAGCTGGCGGCCAAGCCAGGGGACCACTGGCCCTGCTCTGGGCTAGCTGACAGCAGGGGACAGCAGCCCATGACGCTGTGGTGGACGGTGGCTGACCTCGTTCCCCCAGGCGACTCAAGGGCTCTCACAGAGGTGGCTGCAGCCCAGCCCATCCCCAGGGTGCCCCAAATTGCCCCAGGAGGGACATGGGTGACAGCAGGAGCTCCCTCTGGGTGACACCTTATCGTCTCCGCCTGGGAAGGGCTGGAAGGATGGGCTGCCCTCGCCCTTACCCTGCGCCCACGGCCCCTGCCCTTCCCTCCATCCCTTCCCAGCCCCCCAGAGGATTGGGAACAAGCCGCCCTGCTGCCATGGTGACAGCCACCAGCCCCCCTGCCCACCCACCTCGTCCTCATTACAGCTGCCAGACCCCTTCCCCCCCCCCCCCCCCCCAGCACTGATCCTGGAGCAGCCCAACCTGCTCCCCCAGCCCCCCTGGCAGCAGGGACAAGGCAGGGGGGGCCGCGGGCAGCGCAGGCAGGACGCTGCCAGGCTCCTTCTGGGTAACCGGAGCTCCGGCAGCCCAGGGGCCCCGCGATGCCGGGCTCAGGTAACAGGAGCCCAGCCCAGCCCTCCCGGGAAAGCAGGTGCTGTGCCATTACCGGAGGGTTTATTGTCACCACCGGTCCCAAGGAGCCAGCTCGGGGCTGGCTGTGGAGCAAAGGTGGCCCCGTGCACAGGCTGCCAGCGGGGAAGAGACCGAGGGATGCCCCAAAATGTGTTTCCTCCTGCGCAGCCCGGGGCCAGGCGGGAAAGCGTTGGCTCAAACCTCAGCCTGCCATACATTTTTTTTTTTAGGCAAGGGCCGGTTTTGGGAGTGGGGGCGGGCTCCTGAGCCGGGCGTGATCTGGCGCTCCAGCCCAGCCCAGCCTGTCCTGCGGGAGGATTTCGGTGTGTCGCCGCCACGGGCTTTTTGGAGCTGGGTTCAGCCCCAAATGCCTACCAGCCACCAGCCCTTCGCCTTCTTTCTAGCTTCCCTGTCCTTGAGGGACGCTGCCGTTGTCTTCACCTCCGTGCTCGCAGGGATCCCTCAAGGTCTGCCACCGCTTCACTTTAAATATCCCGTAAAGAGGAGAATATCCCCCTCCCACGCCACAGCCCTTCCCCAGCGCAGCTTTGCTCCAAATCCCAGCCAGCCCAGCACCGCCAATTAGCGGCTTCACCAAAATCCCTTCCCCAGGCTCAACCTTCAAGCGACCCACATGGGCCGAGGCAGCGGCATGGCAGTGCCTGGGCACCCACAGCCTCTGGCATGGGACACCCCACTGTCACCGGCCTTGGTCTGGCACAGCAGGCAGGACAGGAGAGCCAGGGCAGCGTGGCAGGCAGGGCCACGATGCCACAGCCTGGGTGCGGGCAGGCAGGCGCGCTTGGCCGCCCCCATTCCCAAGCAGGCGGTGCTGGGGGAGGCCTTGGCAGCCAGAGGCCACGGTGATGGGCGCGATGGCTGGAGTGCTGGGAGCCGCCCGCCTGGGGAGCTTCTCCCACCCTCCACCCCGGTGGGGGATCCCTCCTGCTGCTGAGCTGGGCCTGGGGCTGCGTCTCCGCTGCGAGCTGGGTATCCACATCCCCTGTGCCTCCTACCCTAGCCACCCCCGGAGCTGCTGCACAAGGAGGGGACTCTGCCCTGCTGCGGGGTCCTCCCCAGCCCCACAACGGCCCCTCCTGCTGCCCGGGGCCAGAGGGAGAGCCCTGCGCTTCCCCACCACCCCGGCACCGTGATTAATGTGGTCTGACAGCAGCAGCCCTCGGCTGGGGCCCAGCCAAGGAGAGTGGGGACGTGGGACACCGGGGACGTGGGACACCAGAGCCAACCCGGCTGGCCCAGTGTGCTGCCTCGGGACAGTCCCAGCCTGGAGGCTGGGGTCAGTCAGGCCCCCCAGAACCCCACAACCGCCCCAGACATGGAACTTACCGACGTACTCTGGATCCACCCGCGGTGAGTAGAGCCCGAACTTGATGAAGATGGGGAGGACGAAGCCGAAGCGGACCCACTCGATCACGTAGAGTGGGGGACGGGCCTCGTGGGTGTCCAGGAGATCGCAGCCCAGCACCGTGCTCTCCCCGACTCGCCCCACCACGGCCCGGGACTCGCTCTGGCCGCTGCCTGCCGGGACCAAGGCGCAACGGGTGAGCTCCGGCCGGTGTGACGGGACCCTGCCGCCGCCCCCCCCCCCACCCGACCCGACCCTCCAGCCCACGGACCCATCCCCAGCCGGCGGCACCGGCCGGCCTCGGCCCCGCGGCGTCGGAAGCGGCACCACGTGCGCTGTCCCAGCCGCCTCCCGGGGGCCTGGCACCGGCCAGACCGGCCCCGCCGCCGCTCCCGCCCCGGGCTCCCGCTCCGACTCGGCTCCTTACCGGCGAGCAGGCTGAGGACGGCGGCGCGCAGCCACCACCGCATAGCCCACGGCCCCTCTCCGGCGGCTCCCGCGGCGGACGGGCGGCGGCGGGGGCCGAGCGGCGGCCAGCGGTTGGGCACCGGCGGGGTGCCGGTGCTTCAGGGCCCGCGGACCGGCGGGCTCCGCCGGGCTGCCCACGGCGCACCGGCCCCGGGCGGGGGGCGCTGGCGACTCCGCGTCCCGCCGCTCCGCATGCCCGTCCCGCGGGGGCTCGGCTCGGCTCGGCTCGGCTCGGCTCGGCTCGGCTCGGCTCGGCTCGGCTCGGCTCGGCTCGGCTCGGCTCCCCCCGCCCCGCTCCGCTCCGCTCCGCTCCGCTCCGCTCGCTACCCGCGCTCCGGCCGCCGCCGCCGCAAACAAACCCGCGGCACTGGGAGGGGCCGCCTCGGGCCCCGCCCCCTCCCCGCCCCGCGCCGCCCGTTGCCGCGGAGACAGCCAATCGGGAGCCCGGCGTCGGGCGCCTCCCGAGGCGGCCAATGGCGGCGCGGGGCAGCGGGAGCCGCCGGGGTGGCTGCTGGGAGTTGTAGTTCCGTCGGGAGTTGCGGGGAGCGGGTGGGACACGGGGCGGGAGCGTGATGCAGGTGTGCCTGACGCAAGGGTACGTCACCAGGTGTGTGTGACACCGGCATGACCGGGCCGGGACCACCGGCAAAGCATGGCGCCCACCCGGGCTGGGCCTGGCTGTGGCGAGCCGTGCCATGCCGTGCTGGGCCAAGCTGTGCCATGCCGCACCGCACCGAGCCCCTTCCTTCCACACCACACCACACCACACCACACCACACCACACCACACCACACCACACCACACCACACCACGCCATATGACGCCAAGCCATGTCATGCTGCGCTGTGCCATGCCACGCCGCGCCCATCCCCGTGGCGAGGAGGCTGCGCACGTGTGGGTGCCCCCCCCCCCCGTGACCGCCACCATGACCCGGTCCCCCACCTGCCCTTCCCTTGCCACGGCTCCCTCCTCTTTAATCCCATCCTAATTGTGTCCCTGGCGCAGGGACGGCCACCGGGGCGGTGTCCCCATCCCGCCAGGCTGAGCCGGAGCTGGGCTGCCCGCCAGGCTGGGGGCTCTGGAAGGCCTCCTGGGACAGGGGCTGACCGGGGAGGGGGACATCCCCCGCGTCCTGTCGCCGCGACGGAGCCCGGCATCGACGGTCGAGCGTGGCCGTGCCAGACTGCGCGCGCTGTGCCGGGGCGCTGCCTCTGCGGCACCGCCGAGGCCCGGCAGCGGCGCTGGGCGCTGGGCTGGGGATGCTGGGGCAAAGCCCCCCGTCCTGGCCCCCCTTCCCTGGGGCAGAGGGTCCCCCCCGTTAGCCCGGCCTGGCCCGGCCCCCTGAGCCTGGGAGACTATTAAGGACAGAGCTAAAGTAAGAGGAGTTAAAGCAAATAATTCTGCGGTTAAGCTGCTTTCCTGCATCTCACGGGCCCATGTGAGTCCTGCGGCTCCCGTGGGCTTAGGCGCTGCGGCTGGACGGTGCTGCCCCATCCCCAACATCCCCATCCTTGTCCCCCCATGGAAGGTTGCCCCCCCCCCAGCCACTGGTGCCCCAGACAATGGGTGCAGCCAGAGCCCAGCACCCCCAGACGACCCCGTGTCCTGCCGTGGTGTCACAGCCCACCGGAGGAGCCACGGCATCGCTCATGGGACGCTGGTGCTTCCCGAATCCCCATCGGGGAAGGGCTGTGGGGCACCGGGCAGAGCTGCTTTCTACCCCCTGCTTTTTAGGGTGCCCCGCACCCTGTGGCGAAGACTCCCCGCCAGTCACCTCCTCCGTCCCTGCTGGTCCCACCCCAGGCCCTGCAGGAGGAGCTGGGGCCAGGAGACGGGGACACCGGGGTGCCACAGCCACCCCGAGACGGCCAGTCGCCCCCAGCCATGGCTCTGAGCAGGGCACAGCCCTGTGTCAGCAGTGCCCGGTGCCTCCACCTTGGTGCTTCGTTCCTGAGGGAAGACGCCAATGTTTTGGTGTTTCGGAGCAGCGTTTGGGGGCCGTGGAGCTGCCTGGCAGAGGTGATGGCGCCGCCAGCCCCGGGCCGTGGATACGGAGCTCGTGTCCAGCAAGTGCCAGGCACTGCCGGCCATGTGCCACACACCCAGCAACGGGGACGGTGACACTTCTTGCACTTGGGATTTAAATGCCACCAAGGTTAGGAGCAGCTGAGAAGAGATTTTCAGGATTGGACTTTTGGACAGAGATGCCTAAATTCCAACTAAGCTACACTTTAAGCATCAACGTCCCGGGCCGGCCCCTGGGCGCTGACGCGGCTGCCACCCTCCGCATGGCATCACCGCTTCGGCGGGCGACCAGCTCTGGGGTGCTGGTGCCCCAAAGTGCGGCCACTCGCGCTTCCCAAGGGCTGAGGGCGGGCAGAGACCCAAGAGCCGGGACCAGCACGGCCCAGGGTGCAGCTGCTGACCCGACGGGGCGGAAGGGAGCCCGGCAGAGCCGCGAGCGCCTGTGGTGCCCACCAGCTCCCCACACACAGACCCGGAGAGAAGCCACGTGAGAGTCCTTTAATGCAGGAGGGGACAGGCGGCAGCACCCGGGCGCTGGGAAAGGGCCCTCCACCGTTTTGGAGCGACTGTCGCCACCGAACCCATCCGGCACACGCTGCCCTGGGGAGATGGTCATGCTCACGCCTCCTCGCTGTCCTCTCCGGCGCTGTGGTGGGGCAGATCCTGTTGGGGAGCTGGGCTTTGGGAGCTGCAGCTCCCCTCCTGCTCGCTGCACCCGGCACCCCACCGGCCGTGGCGCTGGCACGGCACGGGGAGCCGCTCCGGGGAGGGGAGTGACGTAGAGACAGGCCTCCCCGCCGCAGGGCTGCACCTACCCAGCGCGCTGGCAGAACCGGATCACGGCTTGCTCCTGCTCCCGTGTCTCGATGGAGCCGGGCCGCAGCCGCCGGATCTCCCGGATGGCATCGCCACCGTTCATCTTCCGCGCCTTGGCCAGGTAGCAGGCCAGCATGGTGCCCGTCCGGCCGTGTCCCAGCAGGCAGTGCACCGCGACGGCCTGGCCGGCGGCGCCGCACGCACCGTCAGAGGCGCCGGCACGGAGGGCTGCGGGGTCCCTCCCGCGCTCCCCTCGGTGTCGCAGGCGTTGCCTCCCGTGGCGTTACCCCCCCTCGGTGCAACCTCTCCCTGGGTGTCACCTCCTCGCCCCCCCCCCCCCCCCCCGAGGTGTCACCCCCCTCCGTGCTGCCTCGCCCCCCGCCATACCTCGCCGCGGGCGTTGGCCTCCTCCACCAGCTGCAGAAAGCTCTGGATCTGCCCGGGCGTCGGGGGGCTGAAATCGGGCACGCGGAGCCGGTGGAGCCGGAGGTCCGGGCAGCAGCCGTGGTGCGGGGGCGCCCGCTCCGACAGCGACACCAGGTGCCGCACGCCCTGGCCCAGCAGGAACCGGTAGTGCCCCGGCTCCCGCGGCATGGCCAGGCCCGCCAGCCGCCCCTCCGACACCCACGAGAAGTTGGGGGGCTCGGACGCCCCCATCACCTGCGGGGACCGGCACCGTGGGGCCCTGTGCCACCATGTTCCCTGGGGACAGGGCTGCTCTGGGGACCCCCAGGGGGCCAGACCCCTGGGAGACCATTACCAGGACACCCGGGACCCCTGGGGACCCCCTGACCAGGCCCCCAGCACCCCCAGGCCGGGACCCCTGGGACCCCCTGCCAGGCCCCCAGTACCCCCAGGCTGGGACCCCCTGGCCAGGCCCCCAGCACCCCCAGTCCGAGACCCCTGGGACCCCCTACCAGGCCCCCAGCACCCCCAGGTCGGGACCCCTGGGACCCCCTGGCCAGGCCCCCACAACCCCAGGCCGGGACCCCTGGGACCCCCTGGCCAGGCCCCTCGAGACCCCCAGGTCGGGACCCCTGGGACACCCTGGCCAGGCCCCCAGTACCCCCAGGCCGGGACCCCTGGGACCCCCTGGCCAGGCCCCCACAACCCCAGGCCGGGACCCCTGGGACCCCCTGGCCAGGCCCCCAGTACCCCCAGGCTGGGACCCTTGGGACCCCCTTGGCCAGGCCCCCAGCTCCCCCAGGCCGGGACCCCTGGGACCCTCAGTTCTGGCCCCTCGAGATCCCCGGGGCCGCCTCCCCCCGCCCCCGCCCCGTAGGCCGCACCGCCCGGGCCCGGCCCCCCGCGGCCTGCCCCGAGCGGGGCCCCGCACCGCCCCGGCCCGGCCTCTCCCCGCAGGCCGCCCCCGGCAGGCCCGGGCCCCTCCCGCCCCCGCCGTACCGGGGAGGCCGCGCGGCGGAGCGGAGCGGAGCGGCGCCCGGGGAGCGTCTGCGAAGGGCGGCGGCGCGGGCGGGCACGGACCGGCCGCCAGCGGCGGGGCCGCGCCGGCCGCCGGGACACGGGGCCGCGCCCCCCCGGGGGCACCGGGACTGCGCCGCTCCGAGGGCACCGGGACAGGGGGCTGCACCCCCCGGAGGCACCGGGAATGCATCGCTCCGGGGGCACCGGGACAGGGGGCTGCACCCCCCGGGGGCACCGGGACTGCATCGCTCCGGGGGCACCGGGACAGGGGGCTGCACCCCCCGGAGGCACCGGGAATGCATCGCTCCGGGGGCACCGGGACAGGGGGCTGCACCCCCCGGAGGCACCGGGACTGCATCGCTCCGGGGGCACCGGGACAGGGGGCTGCATCCCCCGGGACTCCGGGACACAGGGCTGCACCCCCCAGGGACACCGGGACACGGGACTGCCCCGGGGCTGCCCATGCTGGTCCCAGCACCCCCGAGTTTTGCCCCTGCCCCAGGCCCCCCCATGCACAGGGGCTGGCGGGGGTGCATGTCCCCCAGCACTGGGCAAGGGGGTGCCCAATCTCTGTCCCCCAGCTTGGTGTCCCCAGGATGGGAGCGGGCCCCCTGGCCTGCCAATAGCCCCTTCCCCCTTCCTCCTCTCCGGCTGACCCTCGCCCTAATGAGTTTTCTGAGCCTGGACTAATTACCTGAGCTCAGCTGAGCTTTGGTGGGCTTCAATTTGCCCGACAAAGACCACTGCTGCTTTTCAAACCCATTTCTTCATTTATGTGATGCCTGGTGGCTTTGTGGGGGTTACAGAGCATAGAAGGGAGGGGGGGGGGGGAGGGGGGGGCGGCACACAGCCCCCGTGGCAATCATGCCTCGTCCACCGCTTGCCAGCCACCGTGTGAGAGCGCAGGAGTGCCCCAGCCCCGTGCCTGGCCTCAGGGGTTCAGGTACACCTCACCTATGATCTTGCAGGGGAAGTTTCTCCAGCCGAAGACGGGGGCTTCGTAGCGGCTGTTGTGCGTGGCCATCAACACCCCCGAGACAGAGACCCCCTCATCCCACGTGCACACGGACGAGATTTCCCCCACGAAGGACTTCTGGGCATCAAAGCCGCCCCCGAAGGCGTCCTGCTCCTGCCCCAGGAGGATGGCCGCCTCCACCCCCACCGTGTAGCCCCTCTGCAGCCCCTTGCGGGGCCAGGGCTTCCCGTTCAGCCAAAACTCGGCGATGCCGGCGGCCGACTCCCAGCTGGCGCAGACGTGCTCCCAGTCCCCGCGGCCCTCGGGGATGCGGGAGGTGATGAACTTGCCCCCCACGTAAAGCCGGTACTCGCTGGGCTTGGGCTTGAAGAGGAGGATCTCGTTGTCCTGCGCCTTGGTGGCGTAGGAGAAGAGGCTGTAGGGCCGGGTCAGGTCGGTGTAGGACCGCAGGCACACGGTGAAGTTGTGCAGCGGCTGCTCGAGCTTGGCGCTCAGCACCACGTAAGAGCCTTGGGACTCTTGGGGAGACACGAACGCTTTGGTGACCGGGTCTGGGAGAGGCGAGAAAGAGGTTGGCTGCTCCTGCCGTGGCGAAGGCAGCCGGCCAAGTTCCCCAAGGGGAAACAGGGTTGCGGCGTGCCAGCGAGGAAGCCACCACCGGCCTGGAGGTGGCCTCCAGCATCAGACCCCAAGGTGGCTTCTGTATGTGGCCCGTAATATGCGGTGGCAGGGGCACAGGGTGGTGAGGACAAGCTGTGGGAAGGAGGGGAAGAGCCCCTGTCCCCAGTCATCCCCTTGGTCCCCTCCCTACCGTCTGTCCACAGGTTGCGGGTGGCCATGGTGGTGCCCAGCGAGCCGGTGGCTGCGCAGACGTAGGTGCCCAAGTGGGTCTTGTTGAAGGAGAGGAAGAGGAGGATGTTGTCGGGGCCTTTCTGCAGGGGGTCGTGGCTTCCTTCCTTCTCCCACAGCTCTCTCCTGGGAGCTGAGCCGGGCCGGGTGTCACACGGGCGGGTGGACGCCCCAGGGTGGCCATGCCATTGCGTGGGGGGACGTGCAGGGACCATAGTGCTCCCTCCCCAGCCTCTTCTTCTCCCGCTGCCCATGGGGCCGGGGATGCCAGAGCTGCCTGCCCCACGCCAGTGCTGTGCCAGGGGCCGCAGGAGGGTGGGGAGTGCCTTGCCCGGGGTCCCCCGTGACCTCGCAGGAGAGCATCGGTGGGTGGCACAGGGCGGGTGCTGGCGGGTGAGCCCGGATCTGGGCGGTCATCTTTTCCTGCAGCTCCCAGAGGGAAGGGCCAGGCTGGGGTGAGGGGTCCCCCTATGCTCCTGGCCCCACCAGTGGGGGACATGGCTGCACCGTGGCCCCGCCGCTGGCCCCGCCGCAGCCCCGCAGCCCTCTTTGTGCTGCCTGGTGTCGTGCCCCTGCCGTGCCCCACTGCTGCCCCCCGCTGCGGCGCTCGGGGTGCCCCGTTGGGCTCTTGCCATCACATCTCCTCCTCCCACCCCTGCCGCACCCCCAGGGCACCACGCTGTGCCCACTGCTCCCCTCGGCAGAGCTGCGGGGGCATCCTCCGCTGCACGGCTGCTGTGTGACCCCCCCACGCCTCCCCCTGCACCCGCTGCTGCCCTCCCCTGCGGCGCTCAGGGTGCCCCACTGCTCCCCACCGCCACCACCGCTGCACCTCTCCCTATACCCACTGCACCTCCCGCTCTCCCCACGGGACCCCGAGGGGGTCCCGGCGCAGCTCCTCCGCCCCTACCTCGTGGGGCAGCGAGGCTGAGAGGGGCAGCGAGGGCGAGGAGGCAGAGCCACAGCTGCCCCGTGGCACCGCCGGGCACAGCCACCGGCACCTCCGTGGCGAGGGGACGCTGCAGAGCCACCGTGCCGCAGCCCTGGGGCTGCTCGAGGTCTGTGCCGGGGTGAGGGCGGCCACGCAACGGTGACGTTCACCCACGCTCTTCATCCCCAAGTACCCGGGGGGGCACCGACCCACGGGGGCTGTTTGGCAACCTGTGGAGGGGCCCGGGGTTGGTTTGCCTGCCCAGGAGCCCAGAGACCCGGGGTGGTGGGTGTGCGTGGGGCTGGGTGTTTGGGACGGGGTCCTGCGTCCCCAAGGGCTTGTGCTGAGCCGCTGCCTGCCCGTCCCCGGTAATCTCTGCTGGGCAGCACTGGAGCTGGTGGAGCCGTGTCCTGCCCGTGTGGGAGCCGGCCATGGGGCAGCTCAGGGGGGTGTTGGGAAGGGAGGGGGTGCCCCAGGCATCAGCGACGGGTTGGTGGTGGGTGCTGGCGCCTGGGGGGGACCCTGCCAGGCTGAGTGGTGCCCCCAAGCCCTCCCCAGCTCCATCCTGACCGGAGCTCCCTGGCTGGGGCACGCAGACAGCACCTTCTCCTTGGCGGGTTGCAGAGAGGTGAAGGGGTGATGGGGACGGGGAGGGGGAGAGTAGGGGCTGAGGCCGCCCCAGCCCCCGATCCATCCGGCTCTCATGGCCCCAGTGCCTCCCGCAGCCGGGGTTTCACCACCACGTCGCCCTTCACTTCGTAGCTGAGGCTCTTCCAGGCCAGGACGGCGGGCGGCAGGCGCAGGGACTGGTAGGCAGCTCGCATCTTGTCCGGGGACAGCCCCGTGTCCCACAGGTAGACGTCGGCCAGCTCGCCCGAGAAGGAGTTGTAGACGTCGAAGCCGCCCCCGAAGGCGTCCTGCTCCTGCCCCAGGAGGATGGCCGCCTCCACCCCCACCGTGTAGCCCCTCTGCAGCCCCTTGCGGGGCCAGGGCTTCCCGTTCAGCCAAAACTCGGCGATGCCGGCGGCCGACTCCCAGCTGGCGCAGACGTGCTCCCAGTCCCCGCGGCCCTCGGGGACACGGAAGGTGACGAACTTGCCCCCCACGTAAAGCCGGTACTCGCTGGGCTTGGGCTTGAAGAGGAGGATCTCGTTGTCCTGCGCCTTGGTGGCGTAGGAGAAGAGGCTGTAGGGCCGGGTCAGGTCGGTGTAGGACCGCAGGCACACGGTGAAGTTGTGCAGCGGCTGCTCGAGCTTGGCGCTCAGCACCACGTAGGCGTCGCTGGGGTCCTTCCGAAAGACGAACACCTTTCGGTACAGGTCTGGGGAACGAGAGAGGGGATGCGGCTCCGGGAGGCTGGAGTGTCCCGTGGCCCCCTCTGAGCCTTCCTCCGTCCCCCCGCCCCGGGTGACTGCGCATCGCCCATGTCCCCTCTGCTGACCCCAGCCCTGCTCCAGCACCCTCCAGCCCCACCGACCGTGCTCTGGCATGAAGCAGAGGGCTCCGAGAGCTGCCACCGTGTCCCACCCTGTGCCAACTCCTGCCCCCCGGTGTTGCCCCTACCTTCCTGGGCCACCATCCCCGAGAGCCCGGCCAGGATGGCAAGCCAGAGCCGCAGCTGGCCCATGGTCCCCAGCGCTGCGGTGGGTGCCAGGAGAGGAGCCGCCTCGGTGTGGGGCTGCCGCCCGCTGGGTTTAAGGGTTGGAGGGTGGGAGGGGAGCAGCATCCCCCCAATCCCGTCCCCCAGCAGCCTGGCATGCCCAGGAGGGGCGATTTCACGCCGTCACGCTGCTGGGCCACGAGACCCTCGGTCACCAGCCTCCACGGGGCTCCCCTGGGAGCTGTGCCCCTCGCGCGTGACCACCCCGGGGCACCCCGGCTGCCTGGCTTCACCTCGGTCCTCTCGTCTCACCACCCCCCCCCCCCGGGCAAACACCCCATGGGAGCAACTGGGTTTGATCCCAGCTCATCCAAGAGGCACAGGGGAAGATGCCCCCAGCCCCCTCGCCCCGACCCACAGCTCTCGGACGCATCCCCGGGGCTCTGCTCGTCCTGTCCTGGCCAAAGGGCTGGAGCCTGGAGCTGGAGCCGTGGGCACCAGGTGGCAGAAGAAACCACAGCAACGCTGAGTGGCCGAGGGTCCGGTGTCCTCCGAGGGTGTCCGTGGTCTGGACGCCCTCCGAGGGTGTCCGTGTGTCCTGTGAGCAGATGGGGCCGGTGCCCAGCGTGCTGTGCCCCACGCCTGGGTGCAGCCCGGCTGGGGTTGGTGGTGGTGTTGGGTTAACGGTGGGACTTGATCATCCTAGAGGTCTTTTCCAGCCTTAATGATTCTACAGAAGGGGGAGGATTTAATCCGCTCCGGGCTCTGAAACGGTGGTGCTGGGCTGGCTGGCTGGTGGGTCCGGGCTGGGGACGGGTGGCAGGGCAACAGCAGGATGCTCTCGGCTGCAGGTGGCCGCCTCTTTTTGGGGACAATGTGGGCTTGTTCCCCACGAGTCAGTCCCTCAGTTTAGCAGGGATGAGCCCCCAGGTCTCGCAGGGCTCGGCTCAGCCGGGGCGGCTCCTCGTGTGCCGCCACGCCAGATGCAGACCCCGCGGGTGGGCAGGTCCCGGCTGTGGGTTTGCACCCCTCCATCGCCCTCCCGCCCCCCCCCCCCCCCCCAGCTCTCCATCCCCACCCATTTCGCATCCCCTGTGCCTTGTGACCGCACGCGGCCATCCCTCGTGGACCCCGGCTCAGACGCCTCCGGCCCTGGATGTAAATCACCCCACTTCCCACTAATGACTGCAGAGCTTCATTACGAACTTTTGCTGCTAATTTGGAGGCACGAGGAGCACACGCCACCCGCTTCCCATCTCTCAGCCCTGGGAGCCTGGCCAGAGGGGATGGATGGTCACCCCCCCCTGCCCCCCTCAGCCCCTGCCATTAACCAAGCTTGGCCAGAGGCTCTGACAGACCCGTTTATTGTTGTGGTGATTTGCCGCTGGCCAGATGCCAGGTGCCCACCAAAGCCACTCTGTCACTCTTCCCCCCTCAGCTGGACAGGGGAGAGAAAATATCACAACAGACACGTGGGTCAGACAAAGACAGTTTAATAAAGTAAAAAGCCGCGCACAGAAGCAAAAGAAAACCAAAAGATCTTATTTTCTACTCCCCATCAGCAGGCGGTGTCCAGCCACTTTCTGGGAAGCAGGGCTCCGGTACGCGTGGCGGTTGCTCCGGATGACAAACACAAAATGAATGTGTCCCCCCCCTTCATCCTGTTTTCCCCAGCTTATATTGCTGAGCAGACGTCCTGTGGGATGGAATATCCCTTTGGTCAGTCTGGGTCAGCTGTCCTGGCTATAGCCCCTCCCAAGTTTTTACCCACCCCCAGCCTACTGGGGAAAATGGTGGGGAAACAGCCTTGGTGCTGGGTGAGCCTGGCTCAGCAGCAGTCAAAACCCTGGTGTGTTATCAGCTACCACTGCACAGCACGGTGAGGGCTGCACCTCAGGCAGACCCGTTACAATCGTGTGTAATTCCCACCGGCTGATCTCCAGCGTGACACTTATCTTGGCTTGTCCAGAGGGAGTGAAAAAAAAATCCCCCGGTCGCTTCACCTCGCTGCTGCCCTTTCTGCCTGCCAAAATCCCCCTGTGGAGCTGGGTGGGCTGGGGCTGAGCCTCAAGAGTCTCCATGGGCTTGCAGGAGCCTGCGGCTGGCACCCCCCTCCTGCCCCCCCAGGGGCTTGGGGAGATGCTTGAGGCACCCCAGGGTTACCTCCGTTGAGCAAATCAGGGTCTCTGGCCCCAAACAGTGGGGCTGAGACCCCAAGGAAGGGGACAGAGGGAGGAGAGGCACCCAGCGTGGCACCTAACAGACCCACGTTGCCCTCCTCTGGGTCCTGGGGGTGCGTTGTCTGTGGGGCAGAAGCTGTGGGGCTGCTGGGGACACTGTGGGGATGGTGCTGGGGGGCTGCGGGTCCAGTGTGAGACCCTCGGCCGCAGCACCAGGAGCTCAGCAGCTGCCGCCGGCGCCTGCCCCACGGCGGCACAGCCGGGCGGCGAGCAGCGCTGCGGGCCCCAGGCAGCAGTGCAGCACCCCCAGCCCCTCGCTCAGCCCCAGCGCGTGGTCAAAGTTCTCGAAGGTGCCGCAGGTGGGCTGCAGCAGCTGGGCGTGCAGGAGGAAATCCACGGCCAGCCCCACGCCGTAAGGCATCCAGAGCCCAAAGAAGAGCCAGCTCGCACCCACGCCTGGCTCCCAACCCGCCCTCAGCTGCGGCACGGCCAGCGTGGCCACCAGCAGCACGGCCGGCAGCAGCAGGAAGAGGCAGAGGCAGAGGGCGAGGTGCAGCAGGTACACGGGGGAGAGGACGTCCACGCTCCGGCGGATGCAGCTCGTCTCCGGCGCCGCCACCGTGCCGCTGGTTAGAGCGGCTGGCGTTGCCAGCAGCAGCGCCCCGACCCACACGGCTGCGGCCAGCCGCCGGCTCCGGGGGTCCCAGCGGCACCAGGCAGCACCGCAGGAGTTGCTGCCCACCAGCAGCCCCTGCGCAAAGAGGCTCCAGTGCCACAGGAGGTGGGTGAACCTGCACAGCCCCGCGCCCAGCCACCAGCCCTGCCAGACGCCCACTGCCACCGGTGGCAGCAAGGCGGCGAAGAGACCCGTGCCCACGGCCAGCTGGGCCACCAGTGCTCGGCTCTGGGGCCAGCCCCAGGCGTGGGGCCGTTTGGCCAGTGCCACCAGCAGCGCCCCAGTGCCCAGGGTGGCTGCGGCGCAGGTGACAGCCAGGAAGGTGGGGGCCACGCGGTGGAAGAGGGAACAGTACTGGTTGTGGCAGGGCGCGGCGTTGTAGTCCGGGAAGGTCACGTCGCTGTAGTTATAGTCGAGGTCGCCCACGATGTCCAGCAGGTCCAGGGAGTTTTCGCTATCCAGGACGCTGGGGGTCTGCGAATGAGACCGGCGAGCGTCAGGCAGGGACGTACCCGGCCGACCTCACGTTCCCGTCTCCCCACAGCGTGGCTTGTGACGTCCCCCTCCGGTGGGCTGCTGCTCCCCACCACGGAGCTGCTGCCCCGCTGGTGCCGGGGGATTCAGGTACAAGCCCTGGTGCCGGTTGAGCAGGGTGATGGATCAGGGAGGGAGACGCTGCGGGGGCGAGGGGAGGCTGCCTGCAGCCGGTACCCCAGGGGTGTGGGATTGTCCTGGGCTGGCCCCGCTGTGCATGAAAGCACGAAAATTTTCTTACAGCCTCAGAGGAGGGTTGCGACCCGCAGCGGGTGGCTGCAAACCCCACCGAGCCGCCTGCACCCGAGTTTGCCGGCAGTATCCACGGCGAGCTGCGGCCCCGCTCACCACCCCGCACCCCTGTGGCCCCAGCCCTCGCGTCCAGCAGGGTGGGAAGCGGCCGGGGAGACGCGGCAGGGGAGCGGAGAGGCACTCACCACCGGGATGCAGTTGCCCATGACGCTTGTCCCAGCGCGGCACCTGCTCCTCTGCGCTTGGGGGGCTCCAAGGGGCGCTGCGCGCAGCGGCCAACGCTCAGCCCCGCACGCTGGCCGCAGGGCGCCGTGCCCAGGGGTGCAGCTCGGCGGGGGGCACGCTTGCCGATGGGCACGCTTGCCGATGGGCACACTCGCCGATGGGCACACTCGCCGATGGGCCTCATGCGCGGCGGCACACGCTCTCCAAGCGCCGGCGGTGCCCGCTCCGCTCGCTCTGCCCCAGGCTCCACTCCTCCCCCTCGAAAGGGAGGTGAAGGACTGTGGTAACGAGATAAGAGCTGCCTCGTTAATAGCAGCCCTCCTGGCCTGGAAATCCCCTTTGCCAAGGCCTGAAGGAAACAGGGGGGCCACCGCTACCCGTAAAGCCCGCGAGCCGCCAGCGCAAGCCCGCAATTTCTCGAGCAGGAAACGATCCCTCCTTGGCAGAACACCTTACGTTAATTACGAGCTGTATTTACAGGCATCCTGGCTGCGTGGATGCTCCTGTTGCCACCCTGAACTCAGGCGGGCGCAGAGTCTCATCCCAGGGACGCCGGCTGCGTGGAGCCCAGCTCCGGGGCACAGGGTGGGTGTTGCGGGTGCAGGATGCCGAGGGGACCCCCGGGCACGCGGTGCTTTCCAGCTCCCGTACAGCGAGGAAATCCTCAGCTCTTCCTCAGGATGCTTCAGCGGGAGGCTGGATCCTGCAGGGTCACCCTGTGGCAGCGGGGCTGAGTCATGGGCTCCCTGGGCTGCAGTGGACAGCAAGCCCAGTGTGGCAAGGGCCAGGGGCACATGGTGGCCCTCACAGCTGGTGGGAGCATCCCCCAGAGAGCAGTGGGGCTGGGGGCTCTGGGGCTTGGGACTGAGGGGTACTGTCGTTTGGGGGGGCTGGTAATTCGGGAGGAGCTGAGGGGTCAGGGTCTGGGTGTCTGTGGTGGGGGTCTGGAGAGATTAGTTGAGAGGGGCTGGAGGTGAAAGGGGGGGATTGGGGGGTGAAAGGGATGGGGATCTGCACAGGGGCTCTGGGGACAGGTGGCTGATGGAAACTGCGGTTTGGGGGGGGGGGGCTAAGCCCTGTCCCCCTGCCAGGTTGAGCTCTGCCCCTACCCTGGCCTCGGAGCTCCCTGGCTCCCTCTTGCCCCAGGGGGTCACGGCCACGACACCTCCCAGGTGCCGGCAGCGTCCAGGCGCAGGCAGGCAGAAGCAGAGACACGCAGGCAGGTAACGTGTGTAATCCAGATATATTTATAGGATTATTTTCCGAGATTAGCACAGGATATTAGAAAGGTTATAAAGTCACATCGACGTTCGTTGTCTCCCTTTTATGTACATACAAGAACACAGCACAACAACACAGACCATCCTCTGCCCTGCCCCGCTGCCGCCCCACGGCGTCTCCAGAGCTCCCTACAAATATGGCTTTCGTGTCTATTGAGAGTTCAGTGCCAGCTGGGAAGCGGTGGGAGCCTCACCGGGACCGGTGAGCAGGAATGAACCAACCTGGCTGTAAATGAGGGCCACAGGGTCCCGAATCCTCCTCGCTCCCCCAGCACTGGCCCTGGCTGCATCCCAGTTTGGATGGCCTGGGCCCAGCACAGGTGGCCGTGGTGGCACAGGGTGGATATGGGGCTGGAGGTCCCCTGCCCGCATGGCCAACAGGGACCCCCCCAGTTCCGATGGGGCCACTGAAGCCCAGGGAGATGGCTGGTGTCCTGGGCTCTCCCAGCTGCGTGGTGACACCACCTGGCTCTGCTGGGTGCTGGCAGGGAGGGACAGGAGCCCGATGTCCCCTCTCCCCTGTGGCAGCACGTCCCTCATGTCACCACCAGCAGCACTGCCTGCCCCACTGCTTCCTCCCACCAGCCACACCAGTGACACCACGTACCCCACCACCTCCCCGTGCTGCTGCCGGCGCGTGGCGGCACCGGCATCGAGGTGCAGCTTCTCGCCCCTTCCCACGACCCACGTCACCTCTTGTACGTACGACGTGGTGTACCCAACCCTCCTTGACAGCCCTGACCCGGTGTGCCACAGCACCGCGCCCAGGTCCAGCAGGACGTGCCCCAGACCCACCGCAGGGTGTGCCCCATCGCACCCCTCCCATCACCCTAACCCACTCACGGCGCGGCGCAGCTCACGCCCGACACCTTCACGCCCCAACTCGTGGCTGTTCCTCTGCACACCGGTGACACGGTGTCTTCATCACCACAAAAGGCTCAACCCACAGTGTACCCCACTGTGCCCCTGGGCTCCCAAACCGGTGCTGCCCACTCCACCTCACACCCACGACGTGGATCTATTCACCAGGGCCTCAAACTCGAAGCAGTTTTTCCGTCACGCTCACGACGTGGTGTGTCCCATCACACCTTCCACCGGCAGCGCGGCGGGCGCACCATCACCGCACCCATCGCGGCCTCGTGATGGTGACCCCATCACCCCCTGCATCTCCCTCTTCACATGTGGGGCCTGGTGTATCTGTCACCCCTCAACACGTGACACCGGGTCTCCATCACCCTCATGCCCGTGGCAGTGGGTCTACTGCTCCCTGGCCTCTCCCAAAGCCCTTTGGCCCTTGCCTGCAGGCGCAGCCTCACGTTCACACTCCCACCGCTCCCAGGACCTGCAACACCTCTGGCTATAGCTTAGACTCCCACTGTGGCCACAGCAGGACAACCGGCCCACCCGAGGTGAGACCTGGCCCACCCTTTGCTGACGTTGGCAGCAGGTCCCACGCCGACCCCCTGCCTGCGCCTGGTCCCCCCCCCCCGCCATGCTGCACCCAGCCACGTCCCATACAGCATCTCAAAAAGGTGAAATCCTGACTTCTCTCACCAGGGCAAAGCGGCACCCACCAGCCCCAGCCCTTGAAGCAGCTCTGGAGCAGCAGCGCTGGGGAGAAACCGGCCACCATCGTGCCTGCGCTGCCTCAAAGGGGCACAAAGCTCCCTGTCCAACCTCAGCTCCCACCTCCCTTTCCCTAGGGCCCAGTTAACCCCCTTCCCTCCCCTCCCAGACCCCCAAAAGTTGGGGCTTTCTCTGTAACCATCTACAGCACGTAGACTTAGAATTAAATTGTACTTGAAAACACGTCCTTGCATTTTTATTTGAAGGAATCGCGTCTATTCGATAGTGGATGTCAAAGATCTTCAGCGAAGCATCAGGTCGCACATTCATACATGCTCAGTGCGCGGTGGAGCAGTTGACAGCAGTGACATCTGCAGTGTCACCTCTGGCAGCAGCGGTGGCACCCCTCGAAACGAGCTCGTAGCTCCCGCTGGGGGGCCTCCAGGCCAACGCCGTCCTCCAAAGAGATGGGAAATGAGGAAACAGCCTCGAGAAAACCGCGGGTTTTCTTCGCCACGTACGGCGGCGGCTTCGCGCGCTTCTCCCTCGAGGTGCTCCCGCCCTGCTGCCTGCCTGCGTGCTCCTCACGCGCGATTTAGCCACGGGGAACCCGGTCACTTCTGTGCACGTGCCACAAATACGTTGCTCACTCACACGCTTGTGCCCGCCACCGAGCCGTGCCTCTTCCTCGCCTGCTCGGCCCCAAGCCCCCTTCCAGCCGTGCCTGCCCTGCGATGGCTTCCCTGCCAGCGTCCTCCTTGTGCCACTTGCTTGCAGGGTCTGGATGGGAGCGACCCTGCTCGCCCCACAGGCGCCTGGTAGCCCACAGTGGAGGACACAAGCTCTTCCTCGACCTCCAAGGTGAGGTTATCCACGCCACCGAGGGCTTTCGCTCCTTCCCGAAGGGCTCTCCTCCTCCGGACAACTCGAAGTTGAAGGGGTGCTGAGCCAAAGGGCGGCTCCTGCAAACCCCTTGGGTCCAGACCAAGAGACGCTGGGATCCTGGGAAGCTGGAAAACCTCATCCCAAGGGTGAGGGATGTGGCCTGGCTCCCCGGGCGTGTGGGGTGTCCTGCGGACGCCGGAGTGCGTAGCCCCCTGCAGCCCCACCCCGTGGGTGTGTGGTTGGGGTGGGCTAAGCAGACCCTGGGGACATGCTGGAGATGTTGGGAAAGCTTCTTGGGTTTGTCTTGGAAGTGACAGTGAAGTGGGGAGGAGGAAGGGCGCACCCCTCAAGCCTCTTTGGAGACCCCCGAGCTACTGAGACACTAAACCTGGGCATTTCGGCCGCTGCTGGCTGCAGCCCTGGGAGCCGAGAAGGGAACAGCCTTTTCCAAGCTCCCACCTGCCCGGGGAAGGGGCTGGGGAGGCAAGGGGGAAAGACAGCTCCAAGAAGCAGACCCTGGTGGACCCCTCTCTGCCCATCTCCTCTGCCAGAGGAATCCAGGCCTCGTGCCGCTCTGGGCTGCTTGCGCTGGGGAGCGGGTCGTCTCCAGCTCAGCTCCGTTCCTACGGTGCCACCAACCGCGTCAGCTCCGGTTTGAAGCCACCCTCAGGGTCTAAACTACCTTTCCAGAGACTCCAGGGGTGCCCAGTGCCAGCCCAGTGAAGAGGGAAGTGGTGATGGCTGCGGGCCCACCGGCTCTCCCGGCTCTGCCCGGTGCTCCCAGGGCAGGTGGTCTCCTGCACTGAACATCTCAATAGATGGTTTAAATTGATGTTTCCAATCCGATTCATTTGTAAAGTTGGGGCTTTTTTTCCTCTGGATTCGCCCCCAAACCTCTTTCCCTCCCCCCCCCTCCCGCTGGGGTGGGACCGGGGAGCTGCAGTGCTGAGCAGCTCCCAGTCTCTCCGGGGGCCTCAGCGGTTCCCACCCTGGAAGCTCACCCCCCCTTCACACATCTACCACACGAGGACAGCTCTCCTCCCGAATGGACACTGTTCGACAAGAACCACCAAGGATAAAATCAGGGCAGGGGCCTGGGGTCCCTCCTTGCCCGACCCCAGCCGCGTGCCAAGACCTTGGAGGCAGAGACGCTGCCCACTGGCACCCCGCCGCCGTCCCACTGGCCACGCTCCCTTGTCCCAGCTGGGGCTGGGGCCATCACGCAGCAGCCAAGGCTGGGGAGGGGAGCAACGGGAGCACGGGTCCCGGCTCTCGGTGGGAGGCACGGGGAGAACACTTGTGACACAGGGGCCGCCCAGCCGCCCCGAGCTTGCACCAGAGCTTGGAGCTGATTTTATCCTTGGATGTCAAAGAAACCAAAATGGGAGAGAAAACAAAGGAAAAAGAGCTACATTGACCCCAGCCCAACATCCCAACCAAGGGCCCAAAGCAAAGAGCAGCCACAAAACCAAAGCAAAGGTCCAAAGGAAGAAGGAAAGTCGCTCACTCACTGGTTGGTCTGTGTTTTGCGCGAGCGCCGGTTGCAGGGATGGAGGTGCAAGCAAGCAAACGGGGCCGGGGCTTTCGCTGTTCGTAGTAATAACGTTTTGTACAAGTTCAAGAAGAAGCATCATGTCTCAGGCCGGTCGCTCTCTGCTCTCTGTCTCGCCATCCCTCTGTGTCTGTCCATCTGCCCATGCCGGGTGCGAGAGAAAATCTGTTGGGTTGAGTGGGGTTTGTGGTCTCGTTTCTGTTTCCATCGGGGTCTGTTGGCTCTGTTTCTCACTCTCTCCGAGGCCCCTAGATAAAATACTCCTTCTTGTCGTCGCCACCGGCTTGGCCGCCCTCAGCATTGATGATGGCCGTGTCGGCATCCGGGGCGTCGTCCGACCCCTTGGCCTCGTGGGTCAGGTAGGTACCTGCGGGGGGAGAAGGGGGTCAGCGTCATGGGGGTGCCCTGCCAGCACCCTGCTCTCGCAGAAGCAGAGGGAGGCTGGAGGGGCCCCGGTGGCAGAGCCCAAGGGCTGGCTGGAAAGCAGAGGTGAGAGGAAAGTCCTTTGGGTTTGGCCTGAAATGGAAAAGTCACCGGTTTCCCTGGGACGTGCCCTGCCTGGGGACAGAGCCTTGCCTGGGCTGCTCAAGGCTTTTGCGGTCGTCTCTAGCCAGAGGGCGAAACTGCCTCCCCCTCGGCAGGCAGCACCCCTGGCCCGGGTTTCCACGCACATCTCCTGTCCCCACCACCATCTGCCCCTCCCTGCGTCCCTGTCCCTGTCCCCCCCTCAGAAAACCGGGGGGGGGGGGGGTTTCCTCTGCAAAACTACCATCCGCAAGGAGGCTCCAGCTCCTGGCTGTCCCCGGAGGCGGCACGGCGTGGGGCAGAGGCAGCAGCTCTGTGGGGCTCGGAGGGCAGGGATGGGGGGCTCTTACTCACACATCACCTCTGCTGGGTTTGGCCGATGTCTGGATGTGACCGTCTCCCCGTGTCTTATGCACATACCTGCCGGGCGGATGAAAAGTCCAGGGATGGGGAGATGGAAATGGCGAAGGGGAAGGAGAAAGAGGAACGTGGAAGGCTCGAGGGATGGCAAGGAGGGCAGGGAGAGGGAGGAGGGGGAATTCGGCACGGACGGGGACAACGGCACAGGCAGTCCTGGGGTAGTGGGTACCAAGCTATCGAGGAGACACGGAGAAATGGGGTAGGAGCTGCCTCCACCTGGCGCTGCCCAGCTCCAAGGACTCACTGGGCCATCTCCACGCCGAGGTCGGTGCTGGCACAGGCAGCTGCCCTCAACCCTAGGAGAGCTCCGTTGGCTGTGCTGGGTTTCTCCGGACACGGGGGCACATCTGCAGGATGGGGAGCTGCCTCCCTTCGCCCCTGCCCCACGCTGCCCTCTCGCTTGGGGGACCCCAGCCCTGCTCCCAGACACCCACCGAGGGGGAGCGCCGCCCTGCGCTGCCTGCTCCGATGCGGCGGGGGGGGAGTCTTGGCTCCGTGCCCTCCCCGTGCAGCTCCCCCTGCCCCGTACCTTTGTGCCTGATCAGGTAGTGTCCCAAGACGATGAGAAGACTGAGCAGGAGGAAGACAATGACGGCAACCACCCCGCCGATCACCGCGTGGTACGTGCTGGAGGTCGAGGGCACCGGGCTGGCATCTGCCCAGATGGCGAAGGGAGAGAAAACAGAGAGAGAAGGAGACGCTGCGGCCCCTGCGGAGGCTGCTGCTCGTCCCACGGCCTGCTCAGGGCTGCAGGCGGGCGCTTTCGAGGGCCTGACCCTGCTCAGCTCAGCGCCATCAGCTCGATCGCGGCTGCAGATGAGAGCTATCGAGGCGGGAGCAAGAAAAAGGCAGGCAGCAGGGGAAGCAAGGAGGGGAAAGTCACAGCCATCGGTGCCGGCTCCTGCAGAGAGCGAGCCGAGAGGGAGCCCTGGCCTGGGCAAGGCAGCAGCTGAGAGGAGCTGTGATGGGTAAACCCACCCCTGTGCCCAGCTGCCTGCAGTGTGCCCCAGGGAGCAGCCCTGGCAACACGCTTTGGGCGGTGCCCAGCAGCTCTGCCTTCAGGCACAGCCACGATCCCACCACACCGTCCTCCGCGGTAGGATTTTTGCCCCAAAAAGGAAGGCTGAGCACACGGCAGAGCTGGGCTTGGCTCGTTCTTCCCCTGGGCCATGCCAGCAGGAAGGTGGTGGCACCCCAAGGAAGGTGAGACCCCCAAGGCCAGTCCCGAGTCAGCTGCATCTCGTAGCGCAGTTGGCGCCGGGATCCTCTGTTATCCCTGGTGCACAAGGACAAATCCTCCTTCCACTCCACTCTCCTTGTGCCCCATCAGCTCAGGGTCGGGGGGGGACAGAGCCACAGAAATGTTCACAGGAGGCATCTAGACAGGATGGGGTGGGAAAGACAACAGTAGAGGCAACGGGACAGAGGGATGACATCTCACACGGACACACAAGGCACAGGTTGCAGCTCAGGCAGCTGCTGCCACAACCTGCCAGGAAAAGCTGGAAGAACCACCATGCAGCCAAGTCTCCAGGGCCTCGGCTCTCCGTTGTGCGCCACCGCCCCGAAGTGCTGAGATGGTGGCTGTAGAGTCCACACACGCCACCAGCTGCATAGGGACTGGAGCCTGGCTGTGCACCTGGGACCTGGCAAGGGTGTCCCTGGCCCAAGGCTGGGCCACCATCCTCCTGTGGAGCTTCTCCTGCCGGGCTGGGGAGCAGCAGGTCCATAAAGAGAGAGAAAAGGAGCTTACGGTACCTTGGATGGGAGCTGGAGTGAAGGATGAAGCGGTGGCCATGGAAGCATGAGAGATGGGCTGGGAAGAGCCCGGCGGAGGGGCTGGAGTGGAGTGAACGTGTGGGGTGGGGAGCTGGGAAAGATCTGGGGAGGACAACAAAAACACAGGGACACGAATCAACCCTGAGAGGTGCCAGTGAGGTGTGACAGAGCCCACTGGAGGGGACCCCGGCTCCCCCCAGCCTGATGGCACCCGTTCTTCTCAGGGGCTCCTTCCACACTCCGTTCTCGGAGACAGGTCCTGCTCCTTTTCTCCTGCCACTGTCCTCCGGGACACGCTGCTCTGAACATCTTTCCCCATCTCCTACCCTGCCAGCACCCCCAGTCACTCCTTCCTCCGTAGGGAACCCTACTGGGACCTTCCTGCCTGAGAGCCCTGGGACTTCCGTGGCCGCAGAGTGTCACCCATCACGAGGTGTCACTTCTACATCCCTACACACAGCCTCAGGGACCGTTCCATCCCTGCTTCCCTCACTGCTCCGCAAGGTGGCCGCTGCAGCAGGGCAGGCTTGAAGGCTCAGCTGGGCAAGGCAGCTGCTCCGGTGACGATGCCAGAGACCCAAGTGGCTCTGGGGAAAACCAGGGAGATCTGACAAGAGGAACCCAACCTAGATATGGAGGCTCCTCTACCAGGGGCTGTGACACCAAGCAGATAAGGGACATTATCTGTGTGCTCATGGACTGTGCCCAGCACCCTGGATGCTGCTGTGAGCCCGCGGACGGGTGCTGAGCACCCTTCAGGGCTGCTGTGCTGCTGGACGGGTGCGGACGGCTCTGGGTGCTGCTGTGTGCTCACAGCTGGGCTCAGGAACCAGCTCCCTGGGCAGACCCCAGACCCGGGGGGACACACACAAGGGGTGATGAAGGAAGGACTGCACAGGGTTGGGTGTTCAGGGGCCCATCCTGGGCAGGCAGAGAAGAGGGACTTGGGGGGACACGGTGCCTGAGGTGCCATCGCTGCCATGCACTCCCTCTACCCACAGCCACGTTGGAGGGGAAGGATGCCAAGAGTGCCCAAAACAGGAGGGGAGGGAAACAGGACAGGAGAGGGAAGAGCTGGAGCATGTAGGAGTGCTGGAAGATGGAAAGTCCAAGGCTGGTAGAGAGGAGAGAGAGATGGTAAGAGATTTGGCAGAAGAGGAGGATAACCCCAAATCCAAGGCAAAAAACTGCAGGGAAACTGGCTCCTACCAACACAGGAAAGCTGGGTGTGAGCACAGGAGCCGGGGCAGCACCCCCAGCCAGGGAGAGGCTGGAGAAGGGCTCACAGCCCCCTGCGGCGCACAGCTCTGCTCCACGCGCGACACACGGACGTAGCAGGGCACAAGGACAGCGAACGCGGCAGCGGAGCACAGCTGGGGCGGGAGGAGGTGGCGAGGGGACAGCACCGGGTGGGGGAGGCGGCAGCTGCTGCCCCTTCCCATGTTGACGATGGGGGGGGTCGAGGGGGGACACGCTCTGGGGACACGGGACGCCACGCAAGCCTGCGGCTCCAGTGGCCCAGGGCAAGCCACGGGCCCCATTTGCCAGGGCACCTCGTGGTTTGGGGAGGGGGGGGTCGGCGACATCTGGAAACCCCCTTCGGCTCGTGGCGGCGACATGCAGAGGCTGGAGGAGCACCGGCCTTTCCTCCTGGCCCAGAGATGCCTGCAGAGCCCTGCCTGCGGCCCCGCCAGCTCCCCCATCGCACCCTCTCCCGCTCGCCATCGGAGGCAACAGGGGCTGAGCTCAGCCTGGGCTGTGCTGTGTCCCTGCCCCAACCCCCCTCCTCCTCACTCACCCCCCCCCCCCCCACCCCCCAGAAACTCCTTTCTGCCCTTCTCAGCCCCAGGCAGCAGCCCTGCACAGCGCAGGGAAGGATGGGGGTGCTGGATGTAGCCGGGATGCAGCGCCCTGCCAGCAACTGCGCCGGGATCCCGCTGCATGCACGCCCCTGCCCTGTGCCACCAAGCCCCCTTCTGCCACCGCAGCCCTCCCTGCATCCATGCACCCCGCGGTTGCAGGGAGGCGCAGCCGGGGATGGAGGCGGCTGTGCCAACCAGCGGCCGCCAGGAGAAGCCGGGTGCCCCCGCGGCCCTGCTTACCGCTGACGTCGAGGTTGTACTTGGCCACGACGCTGCCCATGGAGCTGGTGGCCGTGCAGACGTAGGTGCCGCTGTCGCTCTTGTTGAGGAAGGGGAAGATGAGGACGCTGTCGGAGCTCAGCTGCAAGGGAGCGTCGCTGCCCTCCTTCTCCCACAGGAACTCCTCGGGGCTGTGGAGCAGCATGGGTGAGGCACCACCGCTCTCCCCAGCACCCTGGGGCAGAGGGGAGGTCCCCTGGCCAGGCAGCAGAGGGGAATATTGAAGCAGGAGGGAAATCCCCCGTTTAGAGATGAGCTGGGATAGATCTGCTGCTCCAGGGAGAGGAGAGGGGCTTTGCTTGTTCTCCATGGGGTGTCTGGCCCTACCTGGCATCAATACGAGGCCAGTGCCCGGCCCTGAGCCCACACACTGCTACCTGCAAGGCCCTGTCCAAGCTCTGGGGAGGGCTAAGTGGTGTTTTTGGGAGCCTGGCAGTGAGAGGATGAGTGGCTGGGGCTTGGTGGGGCTGAGCAGGAGGAAGGCGAGGCGGGGGGGACCTTACATGGGGTTGCCCTGCCCGTCGCACTGCAGCTGGAGCTTCTCGCCTTCCCGCGGGTACTGGGGATGAGGCTCAATCTTCGCTGTTGGCTTGTCTGAAAAAGGAGGAGAGGAGCAGCTGGGTGACTGCCTGTCCCTGCCCCACACTATGCAGGGGCCTGCTGGCACCCAAAACCCCTGCCCCTGCCTCGGCCCCAGCTCTGCCTGTGCAGGGGTGCAGCGTGAGCGGACCTGCGGGTGGGAGGGTGCACCGGGATGGAGGTCAGCACTCTCAGGGTGCACAGGGCAGCTCCCACGTCCCTCTCCCTGTCATCCCAGGGGACAAGGGGAACAGGGGGCAGGCAGAACATGGGAGACAGTGCAGGCAGGCAGCAGGGGATGGCACAGACAAGTCTTGGGGAGATGGGGACAGCGTGCGTGTGGGCAGGGGAAGCATCACTGTGCCGTGCCCCTGCATGTAACGGGACCGCTGTGGGTGCAGGCTGACGAGCTTGCATGCATGTGTGCACGTAGGCTGTGTGTGATGCCTGCTGAACTGCGGTGAGGATGAGGCCTCCTCCATCTCTCCCCCACCCCTCCACAGCCCTGTCCCCTTCCCAGCGTGGCCCTGTCCCACCATCCCCACGCGCCACGTACAGTGGACCTGCAGCTTCTGCGTGGTTGACCTCTCAGAGTTCTGCAGGGACTCGTGGTCCACGGTGCAGGTCACCTCGGCTTCATTGTCCTCCTTGGTGACGCGGAACTCCACCCGGCTGCTCACCGTGAAGGTCTTTCCATTGGGGTCCTCCACCACCTCGGTGCCCTCATCTGTGGGGACAGGGGGCTGTCAGAGCTGACGGACGCGGTACCACAGCAGAGCCACGAGGCCAACGTCCATGCTGAACAGGGGACACCCTGTCCCTTTGTTGTCAGTAGCACAGGATGCCAGCGTGGTCCAGCACCACCCCTGGCACCTCACCGGCCTCCATGGTGTTCCCCAGCCACCCCAGTCCCTCAGGGCAGAGGCCCGCTGCTTGGACACCCACCTGTCAGCTCCTTATTGCCCTTCCTCCACCGGAGCTGGGCCGCGGGCTTGCTGCCAGAGGACCGGCAGGTCAGCCGGGCTATCTTTTCCTCATCAATAGGCTGCTCGTGGCCGAAGATCTGGGGTTTCTGGGGGATTCCTGGTAGAGGATGAGGCAAGAAACACAACAGCCTATTAGCTGTGTGAGTGCTGCCACCCAGAGACGGCTGTGCAGGCAGAGACACCTCAATAAACAAGGCTAAGTTGACAGGCAGGCAGCCAGGAGCAGCATCTTTCAGGCAGGGCAGGAGCGGGGCAGGAGATGGGGAGCGGGTGGGGGGGCTGCCACTGGTGGCTTCTTACCCAGCACGGTGACCAGGGCCTTCGCAGTCCGCACGGGCATGGTGAAGATGGAGCAGGTGTATTCCCCCTCGTCCGACAGCACCACATCGCTGATGCTGATGGTCAGCTCGTTGGGTGTGGACCTCTCCAGCTGGATCCGGTTATCTCGCAGGGCTGGGGGGCGAGGGACAAAGGGGGGAAGTGACAGGCTCAGTACCACCGCACCCCTCCGCTAGGCTCGTATTTTGCCTGGTGGCATCACTGTAGGTGGGGAGCAGGAGGGATCATCACCCTCTGGGGCTCCACCAGCCCTGGTCCGCTGTCCCACCGTCACTCCAGTCCTGGAGGTGGCTCCTCTTCCTGAGGCAGCCCTCTCCCAACCCCCAGTTCCTGCACACGTACCTCGTTTCTCCCCAAAGTAGAGGGTCTGCTGGGCAGGGTTGGACCATTGCAGCGAGGAGTCGTCGGGATCCTCCACCTGGCACTTGAGCACCACTGTACCACCGGCCACCACAGTCTCGTCTGACGTTGTGGGCTGGCTCTCTAGACACAGACAGAAGCGGTTAGCAGGGGTCCTGGGCATCACCTCTCCTCAGGTGTGCACGAGCATCACTGAGCAACCAAGGGAAGGGAGGGAGGAATGCAACAGTGTCCCCAAAACCCCCGGGGCAAGGAGGGCTCCAGCGCTGGGCTGAATACAGCTTGCTTGGGACAAACGATGTCCTCCAACCGACCTCAAGCCCTGGATGGCCTGGCTACACAGCCTGGGGTAGGGGGGACTGGGTCACCCCGGCTCAGCTGCTCTGGGTGGCAGTATGGAGGGGCGTGAAGAAGAACAGGCTGGAGGAACAGAGTTGCCAGAGATCTGTCTGGGAGAGCATCAGTGCGTGTGTATGCCAGCACGCCTGGGAGCATCTGCACAGCCCCTTGAGCGCAGACGTGTGCACACACACTGTCCTGGGTTACAGTGTAAAATGTGCCAAAAGGGGAAAAAAAAAAAAGTATTCTATTACCATCTTCAGGAGCTGTTGAGACCAGGTGGGGGGGTGCTCCCTGCCTCCCCCCTCTGGACTAGCTCCTGTTTATGGCCCAGCAAGGAACTGCCTCACAACTCCCCATCCCATGGTGAGATGCTCCGCCCGGGGGGAAGGAGCCAAGCAGTCCATGCCAAATAAAAACGGAGATTTCGAACACCCTAGCAGCCTTCTTCCACTGGATTCTCAGAGGAGCTTTTTTCCCCCCCACTGGAGTTCCAGAGGACAAGAGCTACCTACCGACCACTGGACCTTCGGAGGAAGACCAGACTCTTTTACCTGATTGCTGCTTCCACAGAACTACATCCATCGCTTCAGGAGGACTGCAGCCAGCATCTTATCGGACTGCTACTGCCACCCTAACAGGGGGTCAGGTTGTATTCCTGACTCTGCCAGTGTAAACCAGGGGGTTGTTTGTTTTTTTCCCTGCCTTGTGTTATACATATATATGTTAGTAAAGAACTGTTATTCCTATTCCCCATATCTTTGCCTGAAGGCCCGTTAATTTCAAAATTATAATAATTTGGAGGGAAGGGGGTTGCACTTTCCATTTCAAGGGAGGCTCCTGCCTTCCTCCGCAGACACCTCTCTTTCAAACCAAGACACACACACGCTTGTGGGTGCACGTCCCTCCTGCGGACAGAGGTTTCACTTGCACAGGCAGCACGCTTGGAGTGGGGCCATCCTGTGCACCCTGGGGACAACAGGGACCTGCTTACAGGGATGTGTCAGCCTGGTCTCCCACTGTGACCCCATTCCTCAGCGGGGAAAGGCCCCACTCCAGCTGCAGAAGCAAGGACCAGCAGGCAGGATCCATCCTGCCACCCAACCTGCAGCAAGCGCAGGGGCAGCAGCTCCCAGGACAACGCTGTCCCCAAGCAGCAGATCTTTCCCAACCTGCACACAGCCACCAGCGTCAGGTCTGCCTCCAAGCACAGCCCCTGGGGCTGCTGGAAGATACAGGCAGCTGGTGCCCGCCAGGCATGAGCAGATCCAGGCAGGAGTATGCCAGGAGGCAGCAGGAGAGCCTGGCACCAGCTGAAGGCACCTGGGGAGGCAGCAAGCTCTGCTCCACCTCCCTGGCAGTGCCAGCAAGCTGGGGCTCACACTCTGTGCCGAGCACCCCACGCAAGGGGATGCTCCAGTGGCCACCTCCACCCCTGGCCTCTAACAAAAGCATCCGCGCTCCACTGAGCGTGGCCTGTGGCGTGCAGTCAGTGGTCCGCTCTCCACGTCGTTCCTTAAGGGGATTTTTCTCTCGCTCACGCCGCTCCTGCTGCGGGCACGTCCCTTCCCAGACTGTGCTTCCTCAGCTAAGACATTGTCCTTCGCTTCCTTCAGGCTCCTTGGAGGGCTCCGTGCTGCTGGGCAGCCCAAGGGCAGAGAAGAGCCGCAACAGGATCAGATAACTCCCTCACCCGCCCCAAGGACGGCTATTTTGGGATAGCTGATGTGCCAGGGAGCTGAGCTGCACCGGGAGGAGGGGGACACTGGCTCTCCCAGCCTGGGGCCTGCACACCCTCCTCACCCAGCTAGGTCCGCAGGCAGCCCCAGGGACAAGGAGGAGGAACACCGATGCCGCTGCAATTTGCATTTGGACACGGAGCTTCACAAAGCGTCATCTTCTCTGTTGGCCCAAGTTACCCACGTTTAGGCAGGGGCTCTGTCTCAGGACCCCCAAGCCTTGGGTGACCCTGCCTGTGTGCCCACGCAGCCTGCCGTGCAGTCCCGATTCCACAGGCTTGCTTTCCTGCACGATACTCACCACCTGGGAGAAGCCCCACTTATCAGGAGAGGGGTGAAAGCAGCTTGGTCTGAATTCCCCTGAATGTCCCCATTTTTCCACTCAAAACAGTGAAGGGAAAATGTTTTCTTTTGCTCACACTGCAAATTCCTCAAAGCTTTTGCCGGGAGCAGGAAGGAGCAAAGAGGTTTTTTGGAGGAGGGCAGGAGGACGAGGCTGCCGGGCTTCCCAGGGACCACCTGGCTCACGTTAAATTCCAGGAAAGCCTGGGCTGGAAAGCACATGAATCCCTCCCTGCCCACTCCCAGCAGCCATGATTACCAGAGATGCATCAAAATTTGGATTAAAAACGTTCCCAGGGTAAAGACTCTCTCCAGCCTCAGGAAACGCCCCATCGCTAAGGCTAGTGTTTCATACTTGCTACCCAAGTTTTGCTCCTCTCCGCCTGCCTGGGGTTGATGGTCAGCCCTTGGCCATCGCCACGCTCCTGCCCAGTTGGCCCAAGAGCCTCTGGCTCACCTCTCCTTCCCTGCAGACATTCCCAGGGGGCAACTGAGCCTTCCCAATACACCCCCCGTGCCGGACCTCGCTCCACAGCCCATCCCCAGCTGCTGATCACAACCTCGGCTCTTCCCCAACACGTCTCCAGCTCACTCCAGGCCCAGGCACCGTGGGAGCTCCAGCGAGGACCACCAGGGCCACTGATGCCAGGAACGGCACCGGACTAGCGGGGACCCCCGCCTCCACCATGGGGGATGCATCTCTGCCATGTCACACGCTGGGGTCTGCAGCTCGGCCAGGGATCAAGGCCAGCTCTCCATCCACTCCTCCCAACTAGGAGGATCTGCCTGTCAGCTTGTTTTAATTCAGTTAACGACATCTTCGTGCTGCTACTACCATAATTAGGTGATTAAGTTGTTGCAAGCCGATGTTGTCCAAACTCAAAACACTCCAACTCAAGACGGAATTGAGGACAGGGTCTAAAACCCACACAGAACAGACCCAATCTCTTAATTAACACAATTATCATCACTTGCTACAGCCCTGGCCTCATTAAGGTATTAGCCTGGGGAGCGGTTAAACAGAACAAAGTGTGTTTCCCCGGGGACAGGGTCCAGGTGACGCCCCCTGCACCCCCACTGGGTGACACACAGGGCACCCCACAGACCCACCAAAGCTCCAGCTTAGCCTTGTTGACAACCTCCCCTCCCCAGCTCACAGCCAGGACCACCGTGATGGGTCTCCAACCTCCCCCCACCCCCAAGACCACGCTTCCACAAGAGCTGCAGAGCCGTGTCCAGCACTCCCACCCATGGGTGCACGCCAGCGGCTCGGGCAGGGTGTAGCCCCCCCACCGGCCCCTGCAGCAGAGCCCCTCCGGCACGACCTAGATCCTCGCCTCCGCGCCACATGCCCGACAGCTTGGAGGAACAGATGGGCACGGCTGGGCCACTGCGCCGGTGCGGCTTGATTTAATTAAAAACCGCCGCGGCCGTAACCTGCTGGCCCTTGCCAGAACAGGGGCAGAGCTGCCACGGGGCCAGGAGAGGAGGGGGCAGCAGGACCCCAGGAGCAGCGAGTCCCACCACAGGCAGCTTAACGCAGGCAGGGGCGGGGGGACACACACACACACACAAGGGGCAAAGCTGCCACCCCGCCGCTGGGGACAGCAGCACCCTGAGAAGGAAGATGCCTCACGCACCCTGATTGCTCCCAAATACCAGCAAAACTCCAGCCCTGGCACGGCTCAGACCGTGGCGTTCCCCGGGGAAGATGAAGGGCACTTCAGGCCACCCTGCTCACGCTGCAACGGCCCTTCGACAGCGTGGCGAGGGGTGCTGCTCTGAGAAAGCAGGCACCCGTCACGCAGGGGTCCCAAATCCCCCAAGCAGCATCCCGGGGGGGCTCAGAGGGGCTCGAGGGGGAGCAGAGCAAGGATGCTGCGGAAAGCTGGCCGCAGCAAAAGCTTTCTGATCTTTCTGGCACTCCGGTTCAAGCAGCCCCCGCCAGCCCAGGGACAGGTGCCGGACACTCAGGGAAGCATCCGTCCTTGCCGTGCCAGTGACCGCTGCCAGCGTGGGGCCGCTGCCACCCGACAGCCCAGGCTGGCACAGTCCCCTCGCCCTCCTTCTGTGACACAGCGCGACGGCCAAAGCAGCCACTGGGGCCGCCCCACCGCCACGGTGCGAGGGGCTGCGCCGGAGGATGGCTTCTGCTCTCACGCTGGGGCGCAGGAGGGCCCGGGAGCGCCAGCATCGCTCTGCAGGGATGAGGCGAGGCGGGAGCACACGGGGTTTGAATCCAGCCTTCCCTGCACCCCGCTGGGCTCGGGCAGGTGCAGCCAGCAAAGGACACCCCACCGCCCTGCACGGGGCAACTGCCCTCCTGCGCTCACGGCTCTCCTCTCCCTCAGGATCTACACCTCCCAGAGGCCACCTCAGGCCCCCGGCATCATCCTGCCATCGGGTGAAAAGTTATTTTGCAGATGGCAAGCCAGCAGTGGGATCTTCCAGCAGGCAGAGGACCGGGTTCTCCCTCCCGGAGGAGGCCTGACCTGCTGCAGGCAGGGACACGGAAGGCTCTGTTACTGCCTCAGGCCCAGGGACAGGCGGAGCAACCTCGGGCACCCCCCAAAACACCACAGCACAGGCTTTGCCAGGACCCCTGGTTTTAGCCAAGAGCTGCTGCCCATGTTTGTTTTGGATCCCAGCTGGCACAGTGAAATTAGAGAAGTACCACACTCTAGAAAAATCAGTATTTCATTAATTAAACCTAGGCACTTTTGCAGGGGGGCTGCGCTCATATTTATAAGGGGAAAAACAACGTACATGGCTCTTCCAGCTCCCCGAGCCCACCAGTAGGACCTGCCAGCACGTATGTCCCCCGCCAGCCCAGACCCTTCTCAAAGGTCTGCAGCTCTGCTGCTTCCAGCCCTGGGATGTTCCCGTGCACAGGCACACGAGCCCTCTGCAGCACCGCATCTCCGAGGGCTTTTGCGACGAACCACCACGGCATGCCTTCTGCCTTCCAGGAGCTGTTTTACCTGGAGCCTCTTCAGGGAAGCAGCGAGCGATGGCTGGGAAGAGCACTGTGGCCCAGCAGCCCTGGAGGACACCCTGCTGCCCACACCAACCTCAGCAGGGCAGAGCATTCGCCGACGCCTGACGAAAGCCGCTTCCAGCGGCAACCACCACGGTCAAGGCAGGCAGGAGTCAGAGCTGCCAGGACCCTCTGCCAGGCACCTCCACCCTGCACCAGTCTGAGCCCGGCCTCCAGGCTGCAACAGCATTTCTGCTGGGGCAGAAGCAGCCCTAGAGGAAAACACCCACTGCTCAAATCCCTCAAACACCTCCCGTCCACAGCCACGGCCCAAAAACACACTTGTCATTTTCCTCATTCTTTTCCATTTAGTCTAGTTTCGTCATCATAAAGACCCAATTTATCTCTGTTGACACAGACATTTTCTAAGGCAAGTGATCGCCTCTCTAAGGACTGTACTTTAATAATTCACTCAGCAGCCATGAACTGCAAGGCTCCATTTCCAGCCGGAGGCATCCTTCCTGCACAGTGACACTGGAGCAGCCCAGCCAAGGTGGCAGTTTCGAACTCAGTGGATTGCAAACCCGGCCAAGCGGGCTCAGACATCTGCTGTGCAAGCTTGCCTGCAAGCTGATTTGAGCAGCGTGTGAATCCACAGTCTGGGATACCCAGAGCCCAACTTCCAGGCTCTCCCTCACCGGCAGCTGACTTGCTCCAGATTTTGTTAGAGGGGGAAACCTGCTCTTGTTGCAGTGCATCTGCTCGATGCCATCCCTTGCTACTCTTCCCTGCATGCCTGCCTGTGGAAGCCAGCCTCACCAGCACGCTCCAGCCCGGAGACAGAGGACACATCCCCCCAGGAGCTGCAGGGCAAGGGACTCTCCTGCAACACCTCCAGGGCCAGCTCTTTTTCCAGTCCTGTGGCATTTCAACGCCTCTCGTGGCTGCAAGGCTTTACCAAGTGCTGTCACCAAGAGGCAGCTCGCAAGATGGGACGGCTCCATGCCAGACAAGCAAGAGCAAGGCAGAGGAGGATACAGGCAGCAGGAGGTGAAGGAAGCAGATGGAAGGCCAGGCTGCAGCGGGCTTAGATCAAAAGGTGGTGGTGGGAGGGACGCAAGAAGCCAGGCTGATCTAGGAGAGGACTAGAAGTGGGGACGTTCCCATGTGCCACCACCCAGCTGCTCTCCCGGCAAGCAGGGCTATCCCACTCTCGGGCAGGCAATTCTCCCCAGCACAGCAAGGCCACAGGGGCTGTGCCATCCAGGCACTTTGGGAAGTTTCCCAGGTTTTCCTCACCTTCACAGGGACAAATCCATCCAGGACCCTCATTTGCACCCCTGTGGTGCCAAAAACTCCCTCTATCCCGTCCGCCAGCTTGCACCCTTGTACCTCCAGCCCGCAACAGCCAGCCTCTGACCCATCCTTCCCACAAAGCAAGGGATTGGATCTCAGTGGGACAAAGGGCTGTCACATTAACACAAATGCTCACTAGGAGTGGAAAACATAACCCTTAAGAGTCTGCTCTGAACTCCAGATCTCTTAGAGGGATGCTGTGACCTGCCACTCTTCAATAGCTGGCTCTGCAACAGCCAAGCCCTCTGCTTCACCCCTTGTGATACAGGGGGTGAGATCCAGAGGTTAATGGGGGGAGAGACAAGGGGACCTGCCGTCCAACATGACAGAAGCTCGCTCCTTCCAAGTGAAGCAGTCAGCCAAGCACAAGGGCTTCAGGCCTTCAAGTGTGCTCCACATGAAAAACCCCGACTCCCCACCCTAAACACCAAGTTCTGTATTGTTTCTCTGAGAGCAGACATGAACATGAGCTTTCTCTGGCAAGGGGCAAAGCAAGAGGACCCAGCTCTTCATCACAGCCTGCTCTGAACCCTGGGCCTTTGCTGGGGTTCTCCCAGGATCACACTAGAGCCTTTGGTGGTTCCAGCAGCCCCGAGCCCTCTGCAGGCAAGAGCAGCAGGGTCCTGGTCCGAGGAGCCTTGACAGTCAGCACAAAGCGCTGCCGGCAAGCATCCTTGTCCCAGGATGTGGGGATGGGGCCACCTCCCTGACAGACCCTGCCCGAGGGTGCAGTGAAAGCTGACGGCTGCCTGTGACACCTGACCAGGGTTAAGCAACTGAAACACGGCCAGCAATTAGCCAGCAATCAGCAGCCAAGGAAGACGAGCAGTTGAAGAGCAAGGCCGGTTCCAAGCGCTGCTGAAGCTCTCAGATCACAGGATGCCCTCCTCCTCCTCCTCCTCCTCCAGCCCTGGCTGGCTGCTTTCAGCCAACCAAGCCTTTGGGGACATCCTCACCACACGCTTTCCTCCGTTGTCACACACCAGAGCCGGGCTGGGAAGCAGCCTCTCCTCCAGGACCAGCACAATTCTGCTTTCTGCTCTACCAAAGCACACAGCCTGATCCCCCCTCGGACATCAACTGCTCTTCCAGTTGCCCCAGGGCCAGATGAGCCCCTGCTGGGATGGGAGCAGGCTGGTCGGGGGACAAGGGAGCTGGGGAACCCCTCTGATGGCAGCAGCAGCAGCGCCTGGCTACAGCTTTGGCAGCCGCGCAAACCCAGACCGCCGCTGGCAGCTCTGCTCAGTCGTGTTTGCACATTCACACCGCTCTGGTGGCCAATTAGCCCAGCAAAAGGCATCAGCATCATCATCATCATCAGGGAATCCTGATGCTGGGCGCAGCGATCACCTCCTTCTGAGACCACCGGCAATCCCGTGGCCGAGAGGATCTGTTGCCACCCCGGCCGCAAGTCACCAGCCAAGCCCAAAGCAGCCGCCTGCCTGGGGAAAGCGGAGACCCCAGCTCAGGCACACGCCGCACGCAAGCCTGCCAAGTACAGGCAAGTCCTTGGAGGAGGCAGGACCGAGGCGAGGGGGGAAAAAGAACCCCTGTTCTGGGCCACCACAAATCATCCAAGCACCGTGACGGCCATCCCCAGGGTTAGAGCTTTCCTGGGACCCTTAAAAAGGGGATTAATTCCCTCGCAAAGGAGCGGCAAACTCACCCAGACCCTCCCATCTCAGGCCTCCCTCCGGCACAGGGAGCAAGCAGAGCTGGGCAGGGTGACCCCTCTCCCAGGGCCCTCCTCCAGTTTGACAGCAGACAGCTGATAACTACTTTTTTTAGCATGTTTTTTAGCTCCTACCCTAAGGCCAATCTCCAACATGACTGTTGCCAAGGGAACGAGCTCTTTGCTTTGACAGTTCTGTTTTAAGGATCTCCCGCCTGCCCAGCGCAGTGTCTCAGAAATGGTTGCTTTGGATGCCCTGGCACATTGCTTGTTGCTTTGCAGGCATCTGAACACTTGCAGCAGAGCTCGGCCCGAGATGGCATGAGACACTGTCACTCCCAACCGTCCGAGGATTAAACACACAAGGTTGTGTAAGAGGATATTAGTAACAGAAATAAGAAATAGGGAAAACCCTGGCAGCTCTGTTCCCCTCCTAGGTGACAGCACGCCTGCCGATGTGCACCACACAGTAACACCTCCTCCTGACTCCCCAGAAAGACAGGAGGGAAGAGTAATTTCAAAAGATTAAAATACAGGTTCAATCCCACTGGTCTTTCAGGTGACTGCGGTGGATACTCGGTTGTGCCCAACTGCAGCAGGGAGTCTCCACGTCCATATGGACACCCAGGGAGAAAGGGGCACTCTCAGCTTTGGCTGTGGCCCATCAGGTTGTGTCTGTTGTTGCATGGTCTGTCCCTTTTGGAGATTAAGTCTCCAGCATCACAGGGAGGGGTGTAAAAAAAAAAAAGGCCAGAAACCAAAGCTGGCAAGATGTGAAGAGGCAAAACAGAGCCCCCCCCCGGAAAGTGCCACAATGCCGACCTGTTACAGCGTTTATCTGCTCAGGGTGAAGGCATTTAACGACAAGCTGAGAGCAGAGCCCTGCAGCACGCAGCCAAGGCCAGAGCACCACCAGCAGCACGCTGTACCTGTGGGGCTGCGTGGTGGAAGCAATGGGGAGACATCAGACTGGGAGGTGAGCAGAGTGCAAACCTGACGACAGCAGAAAGGAGCACAAGGAGTTACTGCCCTGGGCACAGCACTGGCACAGACACCAGCAAACACATCCCACCACTGGAAAACAGGTCCACAGGGGGCAACGGGGTCCCAACAAGCCCTGTCTTCTGGCACCATCAGCCCTGCACTTGTCTCCAGACTGAGATACTGCACCCAGCTCCCGCGTAGCATCTGCACAGCAGGTGGCCCTGGTAGCCCGCTGCTCTGTGCTGGGACCACTCAGACCAGAAGCATCAGAACTCAGCTCTCCCTGGAAACAACGGCCTGAAAACAGCAGCAAAGGCAGTGGTCCGGGAAAACTAATGCTCCCCACGGGGCTTGCCCGTAAATACGCTGCCTGAAGCGTGGTGAGGAAGAGCATCTAGCTGAAGCACTGCCTGGAGCATCACCTGAGGAAGAGGCAGGTCCCCTCGAGCACGACCCCGCACCCAACAAGGGGAAGCTTGCAGCTCTGCTGCTCCACAGCCAAACTCCAGGGTCACCTGGAAAGATGTTGCCGTCTGGCTCCGCAGCAACCACTGCCGCCCTCCAGCACGTCCCTGGGACACCAGGGAGCCTCCACAATCCCCCTGAGCTGTGGGAGCTGCGGCGTCCGACACCTGCCCGTGCGCACACCGGTCCCCGTGCCCTCAGCCCGCATTACAGCGAAGGCAGAGCGTGACGCCGGGCAGGTGACTGGAATGGTTAAGCGCGTTCCTGCCCAGCCCTCATCGTGCATCTCTGCTTCTCCACCTCCCCCCGCTGTTATTGACTGCTCATTTTAGGTAGCCTCGTCTGGGTTCGTGCTTCTGGCGTCAGGGCTGCCCAAACACACCACATTACTGCATCTGACTCCCGCCTGGCTGCTCTCCTTTCCCCCCTCAGCCAGCACAGCCCTCCCTCTGCCACAGCAACCACCCAGCCCAGCCCTGGCTGCAACAGCCCTGAGCGAAAGCAGGAGCCCCTCGAGAGCAGGATGGAGAGCCTCGTCCCCCACCTGCCCTCGCAGGCAGACGGACAAGCCGGGGCACCAGGGAGATGGCTTACACCTCACCATCACCGCACGATGAAGGCTCTGCTGCTGCATTGCTTCACGGCTGCAGGTGCCTGCCCGAGAGCAGAGGGCAGAGAACTGGACCAGATGGTTCAAGCTGAGCTGACCCAGTAATTGAGAGGAGGAGGATCAGATACATCTGAGTATGGGGGTGTTACAGCACTGGCATCACCTTTGAGGTCCCACAGAGCCAAGCAACGAGGAGGCAGTTCAACCTGTGCGGATGACCTGCATGGCCCAGTCACTGCCTGGGCTGTAAAGAGAGCCCAGAGAGCAGTTCAGGTGGAGACAAGGCTGGGCACCAGGGGTACCACACCAAATGCCAGCACAGGGAACAGAGCACTTCCCAGAAGACCTCTGCACAAGCAGACCGCGCTCTGCAGCGGCTCTACCACAGCAGGAAACACAAGGGACCCAGGAGAACAAGCACAGCAGCAGGCAAGCAGAGCCCACCAAGCTCCAAGACCCCCAACACTGGCACTGCCACCAGCAAAGGCACCTTGGACACATGTTGACATCCCGCACCACGTCCTCCCTCACGCTGCTCCTCTCCTGCAAAGACCTGAATGGTCACATGACACCCTGGATCGGGGTAAAACTAGGTTAAAACCAACCCAGTGAAAACAAACAAGAATGTTAGCTTTAACGCAGATTCCTCCATCTGGCTAAGTGCCTGGCCATGCCAGCACCAGGGTGACTACCCAGATGTAGACGCCTCCAGTTACTCCAGCAATTCCAACACCCCTGGTGAGGCGAGAACGTCAGGCAGAGGGAGAAGAGGCAGCGTCTAGCATGCAGGAGACCTCACAAGCAGGGAATCCTGGGCAAGTAGGAGCTTCCCTCCATCTCCTTCCAGAAAAGGGAAGGTACCCACACTTGGGAGGCACTCAACTCGTGCTTCTGCAGCAACACCCCGCTCTGTTGGGATTTCTCCTCTGACCAAGCCACCACACTCCCAGCAAACACCCCGGCCTCAGCGTTACAGACTGTATCAAAAACCTGAGGCACTATCGGGGCAGCAGGAAAATTCCTGTCCCACGGCAGCAGTGCCAGCGCATCCCCTCACCGTCTGGGTATGCGGCAGGGCAGCTCTGCGGCACTTGATCCCGTGTATTGTCTCAAAAATCCAGCATTGCCTGTTGAGCCTAACACGTTGTGCCAGACAGCTGAGTGGCGGCTTTCGCGCTCCCCATCCGGCTCCCTCTGCCCGGCTGCTCGCAGAGGGATGCTCTCCTCCAGCTGACACGCTGATCCCAGCTGCATCGCCGCTGCAAGAACAGCTCACTTCCCCCAGGCAGCTGATCAGAGTCATCCAAAATCAGGCCATCCAGGTATCGAGTGATGCAGACAGGTTGCATTTCCCCTCTTCTCATGCCTGCACACCACCGCCTCATCAGGGATGTCACTGCTTCCTCTACTCTAGCGCCAAGGGCTTGTGCTGGCACAGAAAGTCTCGTAGCATATGGTGAGCCCTAATGACACACGAGAACAGGGCATTTGCACACATTAGTTGGGTAAAAGCACTGCCACAAGCAGCAAGCAAAGCGCTATGTTAGCTTCAGACAACTACCAGGCTTTCACCATCCCACCTCTCATTACCAGGGCTCCCTCCCCAGGGTCTCCCTGCAGCAGGCCTGGGGCCAATGCTACAGGCTGAAGATGGCACATAGCCTCTCACAATCTGGCTCAGGACCAGAGCCGACATCTACCCAAAGCTCCTCCCGAGGGAGCAGGACTATAGGACCTGCAACCCTCATCTGCTCTAGGGCTAGAGATCGCAAGAGCCCTGGGGTAGTCCAAACCTCTCTCCCAGCCTTATGCTCCTACCACTAGACACTATCTCCACACAGGGAGGGCGGATGACTTCTTACAGAAAGGACACCAGCTGGAAGCACAGGGTATTTCCCCAAGACAGAGAAAGCTCCTCCTGTGTGGCCTGGCCGAGCAGACACCTCCACCGGGTCTAGAAACATGAAGCCACCTTGCAGGAAGGGAACAGTCTCCTGAACCTGCCTCTCTGCCAGCATCAGGCAGGGAGCTCATCTCACCTGGCTTCAGGCATCTCAAGATGGTCTCCAGGCTCTCCTCAGCCAACAGGGAGCTGTGGGCACAAGCCACTTAACCAGTCCCAGCATCTGCAGGAGGAGACAGAGCAGCCCTGGCCCCCCTGCTGCGGCAACTGGGGCAGACCCAGTTCTAAGGCCCTCAACGTTGAGGCCTGTCCCAGCAAGAGAAACACACACGATGAGTGGAGCAGCTCTGGTACAGTGGGAGGTAACTGGACATGAGACCCGAGTTCAGCTCCCTGCTGTGGCACAGAAGCTGCCCAGCCTCTCCCCTCGCTGCCGCAGGACAGTGGTGCTCCTTGGGCTGCGCTTTGAGGGTTTCTCAGAGCCCACAGTGCTGGTGCCACAGCAGAATGAGGTTGCTACTGAGCACAGGGAAAAATAGCCCCAAGAAGTCTGTTTTTGGCATGTTGTGGCTTCCCATGGGACAACAGTAGGGCACTGTTCAAACAAAAGGGTTACACAACTCTAGAGTGGAATGACTCCGCAGGGGGAATAATCCTCACAGCAAGGACAACCACGCATCCAGCCCAAACACTCAGAAATCTGCCGACAGCAGCACAACACCAGCCAAGTGCACAAACGCAGCCCCGGTGTGAAGCACCAGTGCTTCCAGCGCCCAAGCAGCTTCAAGGGGCTCTGCTGGACCCCACCATGGTTGTAGCTTTGAACTCCAGAGCGCTGGAGGAGTGTTTCTTCAAGGAGAGGAGGCAGCTATGCCATCCCTGCCCTGGGAAGGGTGCTGTGGAGGGGCTTTCCTAGCCAGAGAGCCGCAATGCGAGCTGATGGCTGAGGGGCACAAAGGTAAGGCATTGACTGCGAAGACACACCAGCAGCTTCTTTTCAAGCATCTTCCAGCCATCCATCTCCTTTGCTCCCAAAGGCTTTTTGGGGGTCTCTTTGTCTCGCTGCATTGGATAACAGGGAGCCTGGCAGCTCGTGCCCAGGGCTGGGCCACAGCAGCAGGCCAGCCCTGGAAGAAATCTTGCAGTGTCATCATCCAGGCTGCACCCTGCCCGAGGACTACACACAACTTCAGGTCGTGGCCACCACTCCTCATGTGAGCACTAGCCCAGCTGCTCAGCCACCCCCTCCTGCCTGGCTCCGACCCACGCGCTGAGGATGCCAGGACATCCCTGCACCGTGGGATTGAGCATCACCCACACCCAACTGACTCTTTTGGGCTCCTGTGGGAGAACCGTGGTCGTAACCAGAATAAATTCTAGGATTCGTGGATGGGAACGCAGCCACCAACCCACACCATCCCCCAGAGCGGCTCTGCCTGCAACAGCCACCTCCTTCAGCAAAGGGACAGGCCAGGGGGCAGCGGGTGAGGGGCTCCCCCTTCGCTCCAGCACAGGCAGGAGGCTGCCAGGTATAGACCCCTTCCCCTCTGTACTACACTCCCTCCACCACAACAGCCCTTGGGACCCTTGATCCCAGGACCACGTACTTATGTCAGAATTACCTCCCTGCTTCCGACAAGCCATGGGCAGGAACTCGGATGGCGACTGGACCCTCTTGTGCTGCCAGCCTCTGCAACAACCCCCTCCCAAACAACAACACGGCGGTAGAGGCCAGGCCCCAGCCAGCTGCTCCATCACCGCACGACCTGCTCCCCATCCAAACACACCCAGCAGCAATTTTATCGTGACCAGCGACTCCCAACACGGCAAACGCAGCCGCCAGCAAACACAGCCGCCAGCGGCCCGACGGGAATTCGAGGCCCTAAGCGGCGAGCGCTGGCGATCCATGGTGATGGTGTGGAATCCATGAACAAGGAAAACAAGGCGCTGCCATTGGCGAGCCCTTACCAAAAATCACATTTGTTTTCATCCCCGGCCGCCCGCCGCGGTGGTGTACGGCGGGTAAACACCCTTTGTCTCACGGCTGATGCTCCCGCCGAGCCCCGCGCCTCCCGCATACCGACACCGAGGACCGACCGGAGGCTGGGATGCCGCCAGCCATCCCGGCAGCGGCGGGATGCCGGCAGGATGGGGAGCGGCCGCCATCCCCCAAGCCCACCGCCCCAGGGAGAGGGTGGCTCCCACCGAGAGCTCCTGCTCTGCCGGGAGGAACCGGGGACCCGCCCCATCCCGGGGGAAGGGTCCCCCCCACTCCACGGAGGTGGCCGCCGACCCCCCCGGGGCTCGCCACCGACCTCCGCCATCCGCCCGCGGGGGGCGGCTCTACCCCACCGGGTAGTCTCCATCCGCCTCCCCCCCCCCCCCCCCCGCGACTCCACCCGCCCCGCCGCGGGCAGCGCCGGGAGGGGCCAGGCTCCGCCGCCGCCGCCGCCCGCCGGGGCCTGTCTGGAACCTTCCGCCGCCCCGGCCCAGCCCCGCCCCGGGCGGTACACGGCGATAGGGGGACACGGCGGGCAGCACCGGCGCCGCCGTGACCTTGAGCCCCACCGGCCGCCCGGGGCCGCGACAGCCGCACCCGCCCAGGGCCGGCGGCGGCGCAGGCGGGCCCCGAGGGCAGGGCCGGGGCGGGGCGGGCGGCACCTGCCGGGCCCCGCCGCGCCTGACCCACATACCGGCGCGGCGCCGCCCGGCCCCGCCGCCGACCCCCGGCACCTGTCGCTCGCTCGCTCGCGCGCGCGGCCGGTCCCCACCCACTCCCCCCCCTAGCTTCCCCGGTTCCCCGAAGGGAGGGGCGCGCCCCGCCGGTCCCCACCGCGAAGGGCTGAGCGACGGCGGGGAGCGGGGGCTCGCCCGGTCGCCGTACCGGCACTCACCGTCGCGGGAGAGGTTTCCCCGGGCGGCGCCGAAGCAGGCGAGCAGCAGCAGGAGGCCGAGGGCGGAGGGCAGCATGATGATGATGATGGTGGTGATGGTGGTGGCGGCGGGTGCCCGCGGGGCCGGGGCGAACCGAGCCGCAGCGCGGAGGCGGCGGCACCGGTCGCGGCGCTGCTCTCCGGACTGGAGCCGGCGGTGCGGCAGCGGCGGGGATTAAATAGAGCGCGAGGAAGAGACCATTCGTGCCGCGGCGGCGGGGGGGGGGGGCGGGGGGGGCCGCGCCGATGCCGCCCCCCTCGGCCCCCGTGTAAACATGCCCGCTCCGGCCGCCGGCCCCCCCCGCGCCCCGATGCGCGGTGGTGCGCTCCACATGCGCGGCTCCCCGCGGGTGGCAGGTGGGCGCGGGGGGGCGGCGGCGGCGGCGGCGGCGGCGGCGGGGGGGGGGGGGTCGCCCCGATCGTCGCCGTGGTCCCCGTCCCGCCCCTGGGCTGAGCGAGCCCTATCCGAGCGGAGTCGCGATTTGTCAGGGTGTCGCCCCGGTCCCGATCCCGGGCTGAGGGAGGTCCCGCCCTGAGGGGTGCTCAGGGCGACGTCCCGGTCCCGGCCCCGGCCCCGGCCCCGCCGTGGAGCGCCTCGTAGCCCCGCGCCTCGCAGCCTCCCCCGGCCCCGAGAGGGGTCTTCCGAGAGCGGCGGCGGCCTGGGGACTCGGCGGGCGCGGGCACTCCCTCGGGGCCCGGCCCTGTCCCCGTCGGAGCCCACCGCGTCCCGCCAGCCCCCAGCGAGGCTCTTGGGGCCGGCGGCGGACAGCGGCTGTGCCGCCGTGGCTCTGCCCCACGCGTGGGGACTGCGGCCACCCAGACGGTGTCCCCAGGGCTGCCGTGTCCCCAGGGTGGCTGCCAGGCCGGGCCCCCCTGCATGGCCGCTCTACGGGTGGGT
Organism: Leptosomus discolor; assembly: GCF_034619465.1. Taxonomy (NCBI): domain Eukaryota; kingdom Metazoa; phylum Chordata; class Aves; order Leptosomiformes; family Leptosomidae; genus Leptosomus; species Leptosomus discolor. Next base: position 2,171,554 of record NC_141416.1, read on the forward strand.
CTGGGAACCTGTGGTGTGGGATGAGCGTGGCAGAGCCCTGGGCTGAGCGATGGGTGGCTCGTGTTGGCCGCGGGATGGAGGCCCAGGCTGAGTGATGGGCGGCTCATGTTGGCTGCGGGATGGAGACCCAGGCTGAGCGACGAGCGGCTCATGTTGGCTGCGGGATGGAGACCCAGGCTGAGCGACGGGCGGCTCATGTTGGCCGCGGGATGGAGGCTGCAGGAGGCAGGGTTGCCTGCTGCCACGTATCGCTGCTCTCTGGGGTAGCTGGCCCTGCTTGGTCCACGATTGCTCTCCTCTCTGCCACGTGCTCGGCTTGTGTCGGTTTGCAAAGCGCTCCCATGGCTCCTGCGGCTGAAGGCCTGGCTTTGGCTTCCCTCTTGCTCCTGCACCCAGCCTGTTGAGCACGGGCGAGCAGGCAGCGTACAGCTTGGTTGATGCCGGGTGGTCTCCTCAGTGCTTGGTGGGGTCAGGACTACAGCAGAAATGCTGGGGTGTGACCTGTGCTCGTCAGGGTGGCTCAGCCTGTCTCTGGTCTTCAGGGAGGAGGCCTTCAGCTCTGTCTCTGCAGCAGCCCACATACCGCCCGGTCTCACGACCGGTCCTTGCTCAGACTTGCAGCCGAATCCCATTTGGGGTGAAGCCTGTGTTTGTTCGAGTCCTTGGCAGCCAGTCCCTCAAAGTCAGTGTCCAGCCCTTGCTGTTCCATGGCATCTCCCAGGCAACTGCTTTATCCACTGTTACCCATCCATGTTATCATCCGTTAGACGCTCACTTGTGCCAGCCCGAACATTTCTAGGTTGGACTCCCTCCTGCAGCCCTAGAGGAGAAATTAACCCCTTTTACTTCAGTGGGTCTGAAACAAACCTGTACATTCATTTCACATGTCAGTGTAAACGCCTCGTCGTGTGCTTTTATGCTGAGCGTTTCCACACCCTGATGCTCTCCTGCACAAATGCTGTGCAAAAGGGATGTCTCCGTTAGTCATAATCTCCGTGGGAAGGGGCTGTGGGAGGAACAGCTTTCTGGTGGTCAGATCAGATCGCTGCTCCGCCTCAATTTTCATCCTGTCTCTGAACGTGGCCCTAAAGGTGATGCTGCTCGTGTTATGGCCTCGTCCAGCCGCCCTTAGAGGAGCCGCAGCTGGCCCCAGCTGGGACGTCAGTGCTCAGGGTGCAGAGCCACGGCCCGTGGGGCACATCTGGGGACAGCGTGGGCCAAGTGAGGCCGCGGGAGGCTCTCCCCAGGTCTTTAGCGGGAGAAGGGGCTGCCTTTGGAAAATGGCAAGCCGGGGGATGTGGGAGCAGCTCCCATGAGGTCTTCCCCCAGGAGCAGAGTGAGTACGAGCACAGCTCCTCTCTGAGGCATGAGTGTGGCCTCGTGCGTGAGGGAGGCTCTGGTGGGAGGTTGAGCTGGAGCAGGGAAGCTGTCGAGGGTCTCGTGGGACGGCTCGTGGAAGGCGACCGTGCTGGGTCGGGCCCTGGGAGGGTGTGGGTGGCTCCTGGCACTGCAGGCAGCAGTTGGGGGGGGGGGGGGAGCTTCCTCCAGAGAGGAGGGTCTTGGGTGACACGGGTCTCTTAGGGCCATTCGTGATCCCCCAGCCTCTCCTCAGATGTCTTTGCTGGAGGAGGACGTGCGGGAGCATCGCGTCCCTCGGGACTGTGCCGCGGTTTCCCTCGGCTGAGGAGGGTGGCTGGGAGGGCACTGGCTGCGGCGTGGTGGGGCTTCGTCATGGGAGATGATCGCAGCCCACAGAGCCCTTCGACCCCTCCCTGAGCCTCCCCACCGTGCTCCCCTCCAGCCTGTCCCCTCTCCCTGCCGCAGGCTGGAGCCTTCCTACCTCCAGGCAACGCTTTTAACCCTTTCTCTGTTTCCCCGCAAGGCGGGTGCGTTGCAGAGAGCCTGGCTGCCAGCAGACGGCTGTCCCCTGCCTCTGTGGGTGCAGCACCCACCTTCTCCATCACGCAGGTGGCTCCTGAGAGGTGATGGCCGGTGAAGGGCAGGGCGGCCGGAGGCAGAGGAAGAGGAGGTGTTCAGGGTGCTTCAGGTACCGAGGTGATGCCACAAATCCCTGTGATTCAGCCCCAGAGCATCTGCCACCCCCTGGGACTGAACAAACGGCCGAGGGGGCTGATGTCACTCAGCTACCTCTGCCAAGGTGTTCCAGAGCCCCCCCCCTCCGGGGACCGGAGCTCCCCTGCACGGATTCACTCTGCCGTGCCCGGGAAGGATAGTGCTCCTCAGCTCCGCTTTGCCTGAGAGACCCCCCCCGAACTCCCTGCCAGCGTAAATCTTTCTGGTTCTCTCTTGCCGATGACAGCGCGGGGCTGGGAAGGTGGGTGTTACATTCAGAGCAGCGTTGGCCTCCAGGTCTCCTTGCTTTCTGGGAGCACGTGCCTCTCTTGAACTGGGCTGTTCGAGTCCTCCAGACCCTCCCACATGTGGCAGCAGCGGTCTGGCAGCATCCTTCAGCCAAGTGGAAAGGACTGTGCAAGGTACAGGCACACAGGCTGTGGGTGCAGGACTGGGGTTTTTTTCAGCTACGCCACGCAGGTATAGCACCCTTGGGCAGGAACAACCAGCTCACACTCACCTCCCACTGACATCAGTTTAAGAGCTGCCAGCCCTGATCATCTGTGAAAACCTTCCAGCCCCGTGTCCTGTCTGCAGCTAATATTAATGCTACAGAGGAAGAATAAACCACCCTGGTGTTAACTGTCCACCTGGGACCAGCTGGAACGTAGAGCTAAAACACTTTCCAAAATATCTGAGCAATGCACTTATAATTTCTCCCCCCTCAGATATAAAAAATCCCATCTGTTTGACCACTCTCTTATCACACCTCTGGAGAAGATTTATCCCTCTGATTATATGAATTTGGCTTTTCTGGTGTCTTGCTGCCTGTCTCCTGACTTTTAGGATCACACCAGAAGCTCCTGCCTTTCCTTTGTAGTCCATCCAACAGACACTCTCTGTGGAAGTGGGGTTGAAAGATGGAGTGAGAATGAAGCCTTCTAAGTCATCAAATGGGCTTGATAACGCAACGGTACTTTAAATGATCATGTTTCCTAGCCTGTGTTTGCTGTTGCCCCAGCCAGGGATAGAATCTCCCTGGAGGCTCTGCAAAGGCACAGAAATCTCCAGGGAAGGTGTGGAAGATGGAAAGAGAAGAGTCACTTAGCATCTCTGCAATATCCTCATCTGCCATAATTGCTTCCTTTAACCTCTGACAGTCTAAATGGCCCCGTGTTTTCCTGATGGCTTTTTGACATGCTCAGCCCTGATGTTTGTTTTTATACCTTTACTGATTTGCTCTTCAAAATCCCCTTTAGGCTTTTCTTAATTAGCCTCACACTGATTTTTTAGCATTTGCTTCCGTTTAGTGTCACTCGCTGCTGTTTGGTCCTGGCTTCCCTGTGCAATGCCGACTTGAACAGCACTGGGGCTGCTATTGCTTTGTGAATTCTCTCCCGTGTGCCACTTAAAACTAAGTCAAGAATGGGCTCCCCACTTCTTCCTGCTCCTCTCCTTGCTCCAAGTGAGCGATTGCACAGAGCAGCGTGTCGAACGTGGAGATACTCTGTCTGTGAACGGCGCTGCCTGTTTGTGTGTGGGTGGTTCAAGTCCCTTACTATCAACCGCTGTCATTGTACCTTTGCTGGAGTCTCGTGCCATTTTGATCTCTCGCATCAAAGAAGTGAGCCTGCCACTTCTCTGCAGCCGTCTGGGCGGGGAGATAGACTCTTGCAGGGATGCGATTGCATCTGGGCGTTTGACTGCTTCTCTTTGCAGCTTGCTCAAGCTGTCCTGCAGAGCTTGCAGCCAGATGTTTGGGTATTTCTTTGACTTCTGTAACTCGTTTTGTATCAAGATCAAGGTCCAGGCAATTCACCTACGTTTGCATACTGCCTGGATATTTGTAATACTTGTTCCAGACCGGTGCAGGCTTTTATCAAACTCGTTAACCTGCAACCATGCTGATTTTACAGAAATATTCTGTACAGGAATATCTTGTCCTTGATTTGCTTCTGTTAAGGCTGTGGTAGTTACTCCTGAGTCACACTGTTGTGAGTCAGATCGCAGCTCTGCTGTGTGTCGGGAACCAGAACCCGATGGCCGTGCTTGGGGATTCCTCCCAGAGCTTGGGTTTCGTACGTTCGAACCCATTTTCAGCAAGGGAGGGCTTACTCATGGCTGACTGCAGCGAGCCCAAAGCGCTGAAGAAGACAGGAGTGGGTTGGTATGATGGGTTCAACCTGACTTCCACCGGCTGCACAGTCTGTTATGTTGCAGCAAGCCCTCAACATCTCCTTTATCCAGCTAACTCTCAGATTTTCCAGCACTGTCCTTTGTTCCTGTAACTTCTAGACCCCACACTTTATTCCAAGTGCAAAGTCTTAGAATAATCTGTATTGTGGTCTGGCTACATTCAACCTTTTTGCCAAAAGCCTAGCAGAAAAAAAAAGCAGGAATGCCTCTGCTGTGCTGTGCAGATGACAAAATGGTTGGAGGGTAGGCTGGTGATTTGCTAAGCTGGAACTAAATAGATGCTTTAATAAGGCTGAATGTAGCATTAGCTGTTGAGGAACAAATGATGGATGGTGCTGTTCTGAGGCTCAGTGACCAGAGAAGACTTGGAGGTCGCTGAAGTATCAGATAACCTTTATCTACTTTAACTATTGAATTTCTAAGAGCATTAAGGGCTTACTTAGCCATGGTACCTAAGCGTCTCAGCGAAAAATCCTGCTCTGTTAACAGGTCTTCCAGTCTGGAGGACGGCAGTAACTGGAGCACGATCCAGTGGCTGGAAGCTGGCAGGGGATAGCTGGGATTTGGAATAATGTCCTGACCATTGGAGTGACTTCCCAAGGCAGATTAACCCACTCAGGTAATTTTTAAATTACAAATGAACTTTTCCCACAGTCCATTCACGTTCAGCAGGCGTTCAGAGAGGTGTCGTGGCTGCACGGCACAGGCTGATGGCCAAAATCCAAATGGCCGTTTCTAATCTACTCTGTGCGGGCTCGGTGACATTTATTAGCTCCTGGCTTGCAGCACAGCTCGGAGCTGACTCCAAATCCTGGCTGGCAATTCGCTCTTCGTGGGTTCTGCAGACTGCTTTTCCAAGCACTGGTAGGACAGGTAGAGCAGAGCTTTGAGTCCTCTCTGAGATCCCCTGTAGTCCCCACTGCAGTTTGAACAGGGGGGTTGCGTAGCTTTGGTGTAGAAAATGTTGCAAATAGTGTAGGAGTTTATTCTGGAGGATTTTATTTTTGCAAAGCGATGGAATTTGCCCCAATTAATGATGGACTGAGTATAAATGCACATGATGTCAAAACAATACGTTTAAAAAGCGACAAACAAAACAATACAAAATGCCAGTCGAAAAGAAAATGTTTTTTGAAAGGCTGGTGTAAACATTGACAGAAAAAGACAAATGGAACCGAACTTTCTCCTTGGTAATTCTCAAACTTCAGAGCAGAATTCAAAAGCTTGGGTACAGGAAGGTACCACCAGCTCCAGAAACTCCTCTGTTACTGGGAACTAGTTAGTCACCTGAGCATGTAATAAGTGAAATAAATTGTTGGTTAAAATGGTTTAATCCATGGAACATTGACGTTTTATAGATCCGGCTTTGCAATCCTCAGCTACTGAAAATGAGATTTTTGTTATTATGGGGAAATGCCTTGAACAACTGGGCAAAATTTGAGGCTGGAGAAGCTGCTTCTGTTTGGGGGAGAAAATGAGTTTTAGACACCATAAATGACAATCTGTGAAGCAACCGGTGAAAGACCTTACAAGGGGAGAAGTAACTTTTGATTTATTCCAGAGTAATACACAGAACCTGGATCAATATATCACTATCAAAGATACGCTTTTTTTTTTTTTTTTTTTTTTTTTGTACTGGCTGTAATGTACTCAAATTCAACATCCTTGTGAGGGGAAAGAGCCAAAAAAGTTGACTGCAGCAGCAGGAATTTGAAAGAGTCTTTAAATGACACAAAAAGAGGAAGCCAGTTAAAAGGAAATTAAAGGGAACGGCTAAATGAGTAAAATCCTTGGCTCTGCCATGCAGATTATTTAAAGCTGCGGTGGGAAGGTCTTGAGTCAATAGTCCTTGTTCTCTGCTGTCACAGATGTACCGCCTGGTCTCGGGGGGCGGGGGGTGAGTGAGTGGCGGGTTGGGGGGGGGGACGTCTGCAGCAGCTGGTGGGGCTGCGGGAGTGGAGAGACAACCGGGGTGGGCAGAGCGCGCTCCGCGGTGAGGGACCAGCAGATACGGAGGGGACCGGGGAGCCGATGCGCAGCCGGGCTTCGACAGCGAAGAAGGAGCCTTTGCAGAGCTGCAGGAGGGCCTGAGGTTTCTTAGAAACCAGGAAGCCACCCAAAGTTGCTGAATTTGTCTTTCGAAAGGGAGACAAAATCGTTCTGCAGGGACACTGGTCTGAGTTTCCCTTCTTTCAGGAGGCGTTTTGTTCTCATTTGTATTCTGACACTGTGTATATTTAGAGGTTAAAAATCCTTTTACGAGGCCAGTTTTCGGGAAGACATCCAGGCGGCTCTGTCCTGAGGTGTGCACATCAGGAGCAGGGAGAACACACGAAGAAAGAGAGTAGATTTAGATTAGATATTAGGCGGAAATTCTTTCCTGTGAGGGTGGTGAGACACTGGAAGAGGTTGCCCAGAGAAGCTGTGGCTGCCCCCTGCCTGGCAGTGCTCAAGGTTGGGTTGGATGGGGCTGGGAGCAACCTGGTCTGGTGGGAGGTGTCCCTGCCCGGGGCAGGGGAGTAGGAACTGGATGATCTTGCGGGTCCCTTCCAACCCAACCCGTTCTATTATTCTATGACTGTACGAAAACAAAGCAGTCGCGCAGAAGCAAAGGAGCTCCTTGCGTTACTGCTCGCTGCAGCAGCGTCCCAGGAAGATTCCTTTACTTGCCGTGCAGAGGGAGACGGGGCTGAGGGACTCTCTCAAACTGAAGTGTTGGCAAAGGGGTTTTGGAGCAAATCAATACATCACCCAGGCCAACCCCGGTCACCCAACGGTGCCGGAGGAGCGCAGTAATGAAGCTGTTCAGCTACGGGCTTGTGCTTTGATGCCTAAACCAGTCTTCGAGGGATGCAGGTGTGTGATGTCAATGAGTGAAAGGAGTCCTGGACTGGTTTAGGAGCCAGAGTTAGCGTTCAAACAGCCTCAAATTTTTAGGAACAACAATGTAGAATAATTTTGTTAGATGCTTGAATGAATACAGTGTATTGGAGAAGAGTTTTATTTGGCTCTTAGGGAAGGAAGGCAAAGCTCGGAAGTGTATCCAAGCTCCCCGAAGGCGTGAGTGAGCTGGTGGGCTAGGGTGATGTACACTTGTACATGGGGGTTTGCATGTTTTGAGCAAGTTCCTGCATCAGTGAGCTACCAGAAAAGTAGCTTTTCAAGGGGTGAAGAGGCAGGCCCGTAGACTAATAACTGTTTACAGGAGCATCGAGCCCATTTTCACAGCGGCAGCGGGTGCCGGTGGCAGTGTACAGAGGTCCGCGCTGGTATTCATGCCAATCAGTGCATTCGTAGAGGATGCAGAGAATACTGTGAATAGTGAGCTGGCAAATTTGTAGGGAAAAAAGTGATTCAGGAGAGCCAAATCTAGGGCTGAATGCAAGAAGCTGAAGAGGGTCCCATGATGCTCGTGCATAAAATGGCAGATTACATTCAATTCAAATACATGCGAAGCCGAATTCAGAGGGAAGAGTGGTGAGTACAGGGTGTCAATAGTATCTGTTGCAGCTGGTGGTAGAGCTGACTGGAGGAGGTGCAGAAATTCTGGCAAGGAGATCAGAGCTGGCTTCTCTATAAAGGATGGCTTACGGGGTAGCGCCCAGCTTGGGATGGGGTGAATCGAAGGGAGTGTAGCAGAGATCGGTGGCAGAGAGAGGAAATGTTTTGCCATTTCCCACTGCGTGAGAAGTGGGTGCATGGATGGATGCGATCCATTCACATCTCTTTGTGAATCCGCCCTCACGCGACGCTGAGGGTTGAAAGCAGAGTGTGTTCAAAAGGGGATTAGAGAAGTTCATGACAAAAGTCATGGTCCAGATGGCTCCGTCCGGGATGGAGACTTCTACGTTTCCAGGGATGAGTGAGTCAGAATAGCCTGGTGTGTCCTGTCCGTGGGTGAAGGACTGTCACAAATTCAGTTACGCAGAATTGCTGACGTGAATTCAGGTACAGATGTGGTGCAGTAGCTGGAGGGGCCGTAGAAAGGTTGCTTAGTATGTCTGTGTGGAAGGGCCCTCTGCTCACTGCTGGCAGCACGGGTGCTCCCCGAGGCTGTTTCTCATTGGGATTGGTGACGATGCAGGTTGCTCTGCTGGGTTTTCCATGTTTCGCAGCTTCTTTTGGCTCTGGCCCCTGAAGGGGCTGGTGGCATTTTCTACATGAGTAGGAGACCTCTCCTTCAGTGTGAGGGCAGGAACCCTCTCTGCAGTGGCTGGGGTCATGCCTGTAGGCTAGTGACAAAGGGGCAGGTAACAGGGCTATGACATGTTTTTTCCTGAATGACTGAGTCTGTGACACAAGACAAACGTGAAGCCGTTGAACAGGCAAATCTGCATCTTGGTTTTGCTTTCCTGTGAAATGAGATGGTTTTTATTACATGCCAGCTCTGCCTGTTGTAACATCTTCCGCATGGTTAAAGCAGCTGCGTCCCCAGCGGCGTGGTTACACAGGGTCCTCAGCAACCTTGCCAAAAAAAAATTAAAAAAGACAACAGAGAGCTATCTGGGGACAAAAGTTCTCAGACTTCTCCACTTTTGTGGGCCTAAATGACCAACTGCCCCAGTCCTGGTGATGCTGGTGGCCAGGGTGCTGTCTTGCCAGAAGACGGTACTATCTCAGCCACGCTGCGGAGAAACGGCACGTGTGCTGCAGCACGCCGTAGTGCTGGGTGCGGAGCTTTGCCCTGCATCTGAGCTGTTGACCTAAGGTTGCCTCCTGCCCAAGTCGTGTGCTGGAGCTTTGGAAATAGTCGATTGTAGCAGATTACATATTGCTAGCATGATTAATGCCTGCCAGCTCTGCTCTGTGCCAAATAAGTTCTGCCCTGCAAACCTGAATGGTGTCTCTTGGACAGATTATGAACTTGGCCGTTGAAAACGTGTAAATGTATTAATGCTGTAATTTAAAGCTTCTGTAGGGTGTTTGAGTTACTTTGCTGCACAGTCTGATTGCAGAGTTAGCATCAGTCGCACATCCTAGGAGAAAGTTATGCAGTGGATTAAAATTCAGGTATATTCTCAGTCTCCAAGAGCCTTTGGAAATGGGGGAGTGGATTGACAGGTCCTAAATGAAGACATGAACACAGTAGGTTTAGTGGAGACCTGGGCAAGGCGGACAATCCCTGGGGCACCATAAGTCAAGGGATGTTGTTTGACAGAGGGCTGTAAACTGGAGGAAGTGGGTAGGCTAACCATCCCAGTAAAAAACAGAGAAACCTTGTGGAAAGGAAGGCTGGATCTAGCTCAGGTGGTGGTGGTACTGCATCCCTGTATTGGGTATGCATCACTGAGCTGCTGGCCAATGCTGAAGGAATCTGGAAGCAGCTAAAGAATGAGAGATTTTCCCCAAATATATTAGAAACAAGAAGTGTGCCAAGGAGTTGACAGAGCCAGCACATGTTCAGAGTATAAAAGGAGCAATTAGGAAAGACGAGCCCATTGCAGAGAAGCTGAAGCAATTATTTGCATTATTGTTGAGTGTGGAAGAAAACGTGGAGATTCCCGTGTTGTAACTAACCTTTGTGGGGACTCATCAGGGGATGTGTTCAAAACTGAAAAGCCTGGAGCAGAGATTACGGATCCAATTGATGAAATGGACAGTGATAAACCATCCAGGCTGGTTGTCTTGCTTCAGACTTCTTAAGAAAGCCAAGAATGAGACTGCTGAATTAGAAATGCTGCTGTGCAAGTGCTTTCTCAAACCGTCTTTGGATCTAAAAGCTGAAGTATGGAAAATTTGAAAAATATCTCCAGAAAAGATCTGGTAAAGATTCTTTACCCCATAATACCACAGAATGGTGTTTGTAGGCAAATGGATGTACCTGATTCACGGGCGAAGCAGCAGCGGAGTTCACTGATGTGGCAGATGAGCAATTTATTTAATAGACTGTATTGGGATTCCCAAAATGCTTTCAACGGTGTCCTTCACCAATGGCTATAAGGAAAATAAGCAGCTGTAAGATAAGAAGAAAAGTGCTGGAAAGTATAAATAGTTGGTTGAAAGGTCAGAAATAAGGTGGGAGCAAATAGCCAGTCCTTCTGAGCGCTGGAGCCCTGTGGAGACCATGGGTTCGAGGAGAGACTGGACAAGTTAATGCAGGAGAGGTGAGCTGAGGGTTGCAAATACATAGAAAACATGTCTGGCTTGAGGTACTGGGAAGGTGTCGGGAAAGGTGTCAACGTGTCTGCTTCATTCTCACCGTTCCTGCGCAGTTGTGTGTGACCACAGCTGGAAGGAGACGTGTAGGTTGGAGAGACTTCTGATCCGATGCAGTACAGCTACTCCTGCCTCATTTTGATGCCCTAATTGTCAATGACCACGAGTGTTGGAATGGGCGGTGATTGCTGCAGGGCTACTTTCTCATGTATAATATAGAGAAAAAACCAGCAGATCAGTAGAAAAGCAGACAGTAGCAACTACTCAGTTGTCTGGAGTCATCTGGGCTGGTTGGTGAATTGGACTTGCTGAGCATGATGTCTTCAGTTTAGGATGGGTGATTACAAAATGACATACAGGAAAACGGTGCTCACACTTACACGGTGGGGACTATTGTTTGGAAAAAGAAGACACAGAAGAAAGCTGAGGATCCTGAAGTATAAATGACAAGTATGAGCTTGAAATGTGAGCTGGTGGCCGAGGACATTTAAGCGAGGAAACCCTGAATAAGAGCAGAAAGAGAAACTGTCTTTTCGTTCATCCCTGTCATACGGATGCTGCATCCAGCAAGAGTACTTCCATATTTAAAAAGTCTGTTTGGAAATGGGAGAGAAAACAGCCACCATAAAGTTTAGAGGCTAGAAAGTCTGCTTTTGAGAGAAAGTGCTAAGAGCTCAAAGCACTTTACAAAAAAGACCAAAAATGATCTGATTTTCACCTGCAGTTCACTGCCAGGGCAGAAGAATTCTCACAGTGGAAGACTGAATAATCCCAGCTAAAGACTGAGTGAGGTCAAGTGGCTGAAGTGAAGTGGAGATTCAAATAAGAGAGAGGTGCAAAATATCATCTGTGCTCAGAATTAACCATTGGGTTGCTGGGAAGGCTTCTCTGCCGTTTTGTTCCTAAAAGATGTGTGTCCTTCCAGCTGGGAGGGGTGGGCTGTGCTTGGGGAATCCCTGGCTGAAGTCCGTGAAGGCCTGGACTTGGGGCTAAATGATGAGCTTGGTCCTTTGGAGCTCTAATATCCAGAAACACATCAGTAACTCTTGCTGGTAGTCCCAATTTTGTTCTCCTATCATGAACACAGTCTTAGCAGATACCCATCTGTCCTGAAATTGGTGGGATTAGGATGTCTCTCTCTCGCTTAGCCTTGGGTTGATCTCATCCTTGGCCATCAGGAATTGCAGTCCAAGAGCGAGAAATGCCAAGCTGTTTGCAGAGAAGACATTTCTTGGACTGGCTCCCTTTCTCCCCTCTCCCCTCTCCCTCCTCTTTTCTCTCTCATCCCTCCTTTCTCCTCCTTTCAGCTCACATTTTGCCAAAATTCTGCTCTGGCCATAGATAACATGTGTGAAATTCAAACGCAAAGAATTTTTTTGAGAAATATAGGCTGTGAAATTGGGCTTATAAATGAGTGCAAGCTACACCCTTAGCTGTGGTGTCCTTAGCCTGGCTTAGAAGGCTGCTAATCCCCGTCTGCCGTAGAGGTAAATGGCCTGAGGAGGCTTGGACTGTTCCCATTACAGATGGGTTTTGTGATTTCATGTGTGGTAGCGCTGAAATAATTTGCTTCTCTTGTAATTAATTACTCTTGTGTCTACACAACGTATCTTATCTGCTCCTTCATGTGAAAGATCCCCCTTGGCCTTGACCACCCCAGGTCTCTCTGGAAACATTCGGGCTCGTCTGAAACCAGACCTAGGTCCAGGGTGGTAAACTTTAACCTGGGCCACAAGGTGCTTTTCTCTTACCCCCTGTGCTTGGTAGCCCCTTAGCTCAGGGAGCTGGAGACCTGCAGGGCGGGGGGCTGCATTAGGAACATGCTCTGTTTTCAAGTGATTTCGCTGTTCTCCACTCCAGTGTACAAGTCCCTTGTGGGGTCGCTGCTCCAGGAGGCAGCCCACAGCAGGTTGCACCAACCATTCCTCTGTTTAACTCTCTCCAAACTCTGCCGCGTGATGCGGAATTTGAAGCTGGCACGTACAGCTCAGGAAAGAGCCCGCGGAGCCATCAGTGGTTCTCTGAAATCATCGGCCCTGTGTGCAGCAGGAGCAGCGACCAAAAGGCCGAGAGTGCCTTGGGCATCCTCACGGAGACACCAGGCACCGTTTTGCAGCTCTTGTGCACCTTGTGAGCTCTGGTTTCTGCATCTCAAGTTAGAGAGAGGCGCAGAGAAGCAGCTAAAATGATCAAGGGGATGAAACAGTTGCCTTATGAGACCGACAAGACCCGGACTCCAGTTTGCAGAGGAGAAGGTGGTAAGAGGGGGAATGTGGCCGAGGTTTATAACATCATGGAGGTGGTGGGTAAGCTGAGGGCAGAGCTGTCGTTCACCAAATCCCACGGTACTAGGACTGTGTGCACTTGACGAATCTAGGAGAGCAGTTTAAAGCAGATAAAAGAAAGTTCATCTTTACACAGCAGGAAATGAAAGTGAGGACCTTGCTGCTGGAGGAGGCAGAGGAAAGACAGTAACAGCAGGGTCAAAAAAAAAAAAGGATCAGAAAACTTCAGAGGCAACAGGTCCCTCAGCAGAGACTGAAGGCAGCAGGCAGGGACATCTCCTCTAGCATCCCTGGTACAACAACTGTGGGTGCTGGGGAAGAGCAAGGAGGATGCCTGCAGAGTGGCCAGGCTTGTGTGCATCCTCTAGAGCAGCTCCTTTTGCTTCTGCCAGAGAGATAACCCAAGGCTAGGTGAACATCTCTAATGCACATGAGGGGGCTCCCAAGGTTGGAGCCGTAAGAGCCGCAATGGCCACTTGGTTTCCTTTGCTCTCAGGGTTGTGCTGGCCTCAGCCGGAGGATCAGGGAGAGCTTGGAGGGTGTCGTGAGCAGCGTCGCAGTTGGAAGCCTGAGAAAGAGGATCTCCGAGGGTGGGGTGGCACCGCTCTGGAAAGCCACTTCTCCTTTTGTACCAAAGAACTTGCAAGAATTTCTGTCACGGGACCGCTCAGCCACTCTCACAGAGGAAAAGCAAGATTCGTTGGAAGTACTGTGCTTTTAGCAAAATACCCTGACCCCGACGTGAGGACAAACACTGTTTTCTCGTAGGAGCAGACACAGCTGGAAAGCCAGAACCAAAATATTTATCAGTGGCTAAAACTGTGGATCCTTGCTTTTTGAAAGTTGATTTTAAAACTACCTTTTTAGATGTTAAACTTCTGTGGGGAAACGAAAATAATTTGGGAGAGCTACGGCATTTTTCTGTACTGCATTTCAGCATGAGCTGCTCTGTGCTGGAGGGAGAGCCTTACCCGTTCAGCCCTGAGCAGCATCCTTGCTCTGGTCTTCTGGGACCTCACAGCACTGATGGGGATTTGGCCCTTATCCCAGCGCCGAAATCAGCCACGTAGGCAGCGGGTGTGCGTGTGTGTGCATTTGAGTGGGATGTTCTCCGACTCCCACGTTTGGCTTCTCTCTTTGGATAAATTCATGCTGCAAAATTTTGCTTGAAGAGGTTTGCCAAGCACGTCCCCGGATGGTAGACCATTACCTGCAGCCTCACCCCGTGTGTGCAACAACAGCCAGCAAGAAAAAGCCTTTTCACCGTGGCTCACGGTGTTTGAGATGGCTCCTTCGCTGTGCTAGCCTGGTCTGGGGTTTGGCTGGAATAACCCATCACACCTCTGCGGGGATGGCTACAGAGAGAGGCTGAAAAGGAAGAGAGAGAGGACACAGAGATGAGGAATGACATCAAGAGATGAGGAATGACATCAGGAATGGCATTTGCTTTGTAGGGTTTAGTGCTTTTTGATGCGTCCCTGCAAGCAGGAGTCTCTGCCCCTCCCTGCCCCTCCTTCCTAGCCTGCAGACCTGCTGTCCTCAGAAGCTGGCACAAGTGGCTTTAAGGTGGGTTTAAGGTGACATGGTCGGAGAAATTACTCCTACTGCAAAATCACTATTTTTTGCCACTTTTTCATCTGTGCCAGTTCCCCCCAGGGGAACGTCTTTGTGGCCCGTCCACCACTGTTGGCAGGCCCAACTCTTTCATTCACAGCTCTGGCTTTTCTGGCCTCAGATATTTGCCCAGCTCAAGCACCAGTGCCTACAGCATTTGCTCGCTCTCCATCTTGGTCTGTATCACCGTTCCTCGCTGCGTTCTTCCCAGGAAGATGCTCTCTAAAGCACACAGCGTGAATCAGCCTTTACAGCTTGCTACCTCCTGGCGGACTGTGAGGGGTGCAGGGTCTGGGGAAAAGCCTGGACTCTCTGTTGGCCCGTTCTCTGACGCTGCTGAGTGCAAGAGCTTTTATTCCATATTGTGGTCCCCACAGTCTACGTGGCCTATGGCAGCAGGTTTGGTCACCGTTCATGTAGCTATTGTCACTACCTGAGCTATGTATAACTTGCATTTTAAACCGTGTCTGCTATCTGCCGCGTTCTGCATTGAGCTGCAAATCAGGCATTGTGTAAAAACAAGGGAGGGAGCGTGTGTGCATGTGCATGTGCGTGCCTGGGCGCTCTACGGGAACCTGAGGTGGAAACGTGATGCAGAAACCCGTCACGTTAACGTGCCCTCTATGTGGGAGGGAGCAGGAGGGAGTGTGTTGGATTGCCTCAGGAGAAAGGCTGCATGGGCAGCCTTTGTTTCGGAAGTTATGTAAGGAGATTTGGAGTGCTGCTCAAGTGCTTGGCTGACTGGTTTGTCCTAACAGGAGTGCCTGCGCGTTCTCCCTTCGCCTGAGCTCTCAGGAGATGCCTGGGAGTTTGGGATGCAGTGCTGAGCTGGAGTGGGTAGGCTTGCGGTTGACTCTGATGCTGGTGAAAAGACAGGGTTCCCATTTGCACGTTAATCCTTGCTGTGCAAGCGTGCTAGCCCAGCACTGGGAGATCCTGGGGACAGACCCTTCTGCTCGAGATCAGATGTTCCTGGGATAATTCAGGTGGACAGGGACCTTGGGAGGTTGTCTGGTCCATGGCGTGTCAGGGTATGTTCATCAAAGATGGGGCTTTTACTCAATACCCATCTCTGGAGCTCCTGAGGTGAGTGCCTTTCCTCCCCGAAGTATGCCCAGGAACTGCTTTTCTTTCCTAAACTGTCATCCCTGCACTGTCCAAAATTTAGCCATTGCTGCTGAGCACATCAAGGACAAAGGCAGAGTTATGAATCCATGCTAGCACAGAGATAAGACTCAGTATAATTAGAAACTTTTTATGTGGAGAAATGAATCAAAGCTTCTTCTACTCCTGGGACATTTTAACTCTTCACAGATTCTATTATTAGTTGTAGATCCATTTTTTTTTTCTCAGTTTCAGGCTAGGAAAACCTACAATGAGCACGAAGTCCGTGCTGAACCGGCCCTGCTGAGCTGCTTGACCCCATGGACAGATGAGTGACGATGGAGCACGGCGCACATCTAGGGACGTCTCTGGGTTGTCACGTGGAGCACTGGAAAGCAGCTTTTAAGACTGCGAAGCAAATATGTCATTTGGCCTTGTGGGTGGGCAGGGCTTTCAGTCCTGGTAAGCAGCTACAGCACTTCTGCAGTCAGGGACCAAACTGGGAGCACTGGATTTTATTAGTTTCCCAATAATATGCCTCTTGTCTTTATTGCAGAAGGCCAGGGGGGTTGCATTGACTAGACGGAGTGGAGTCTCAAGTCTTGTTTGGGCTTTTTAGCTGCATTTAACGGTTGCCTGTTGGTCAGTAACTATTGCCCGACTTGTCGTATCTTGAGCTGTGTGAACATGTGCTAAAGGGCTGGTGAACCCAGGCATTGCTGTGTAGCAAACAACAGCCCTTTATGTTAAGTGAAGCTGGAGGAGGCTACTGGGCAACTTCCAAACTTCAGCTGGGAACCAGCGAGAAGGCAGTGTTAGCAAAACACATGGAAATGAATCCAAGCGCACGCAAGGCTGAGGAGGAAGAAATCGCTACTGTGAACGGCAGACTTTTCTTGGCAATGGCTTCAGGGTGCTGATGACTTGTGGTAACCCTGCTCTGCTGGAGGAAGACCTTTCTCCAGCGTGGAGTTACCAGCAGCGAATTGTGCCTGACCAATTCGATTGTCTTGTGTGAGGAGGCAGCAGGTGAGAGCAATGGATATTGCGTACCTTGGCTTTAGCAAGATGTTTAACATGGTCTCTCAGTTCACAAGATGCAGAAGACTCCAGTGGAAAACTCGCTGGACCACCAACTCACAGAGTTGCAATCAGCAGTACAAAGTCCAACTGGGGGTGAGCTACTAGTGGCTTCCTTTCAGAACCCTGCATCTCTCCACTCCAGCGCTGGTGAGGCCACATCTAGTGTCCCATTTTGGTCTCCCCAGTTCAAGAGATAGATCAATGTATGGGAGCAAGTCCAGAGGAGGGCCTACAAAGATGGTTGGGGGTTTAAGCATACAGCAGATGAGGAGAGGCTATGGAAAGGTGAAGGGGGATCTAATTGCTGTCTTCTGCTACCTAATGGACAGTTGTAGAGAAGAAGCCAGACTCTGGAAAGACAGCAGATAACAGTCACAGTTGGGAACAGCAGAACTTCTGGTTGGTCGTAAGGGAACAGTCTTCCCATTAGGGTGGTGAAATAGTGAGACAGGGGCCAAAGAGGCGGTGGGATCTCCATCTTAGGAGGTATCCCACACTTGACTGCACAAGGCCTTGAGTGATGTAATTCAGCTATGCTTTGCTCAGTGGCTGAATGAGAGATCTCACACCGACCAAAATCTTTATGTCACTATTGTAGTGGTGCACTGCAGTGGGAAGTGTAGCAGGACATGACACATCCCTCTTGTTTTTGAAAGCGAAGATATTTGATAAGAACCTTACCCTGTTACAAGCACCTTGAGAGGGTTAAGACAAGAACTGAGATCTCAGGAAACAGCAGAAATAAGGTAACTTCATCTTTGCCTGTGGCAAACAAACTGTACTATTCATGCTCTAATTTCCTGAACAACTTGGGTTTTCTTCTGAGAACACCCACTGCACTCGGAGCACCATGTAGTGTGCAAAGAGGGTCTAGCTGGGCAGGACCACACTGGCATGAGCAGCGTGAGTGCTGAACGAAGCTGGGTGCTGCTGGGTGTCCAAGGACTGCCTTTGAGAGAGGCACATCTGGGATCCGGGTTGAAGGAGGAGAATATGTCTCCTCATGTCGTAGGGCACTGTGAGAATTCATAACCTCCCTGATATTTCTGAGGCTTACTTCTCGGTGATGAACGCAACAGATAAATGCAAGAGGAAGGAAAAGCTTCCCTATTCAGAGCAGGGTTTGATGTGTAGTAAACAAGCCCTGAGGCTGTACGCTGAATGATGAAGATACAAACTGCACTGAACAGTGCAGGAACGCAGCACAAAACACTGTAATGTGTAGCTGTCCAGCAAAGACTGGTTAATCTCTCTGGAAATAAAGACGTGGAGCACAGATAGTGCACCGTGTCAGTACGAAATTGGTGAGGGCTGCAGGTGCTGAGCTCCACGAAGGAGCCGGTGCAGCTGAATGAGGGGTGTGGGGCAGAATGGACAGAGACTGCTCAGAGCAAACCGTCTGCAACGTCCTAGCCTGGGACTGAGTAGCATCAGTGAGATAGACCCACCCAGGGCACTGCAACTGCTGAGCACTTTGTTGGCTGGAGGGTCCTCAGAAATGCTGCAAATTGAGAGAGCAGGCAGGAGGGGTTCCTCCAATCTGGGCTGCAAGTATCAAGAAGTTTTGACGCCTTATCAAAGGAATCTGTGGTGCCTGGGAATGCAGCAGTGGTGTGTTGGGTGTGATCCTGCCTTGAAAGAAGTCTGGGATGGATGGTCATCCCTTATATGCTGTATTCAAACCTGGAAAAACAAGGGAACAAACACTAATGGCAACATATGGGCCCAGTCTGGCCCCTGCAACAGAGGTTATACCCCTCCAGGAGTCTTCCTTCTCTGCAGGACCGTGTGAGACTCTGCTGCGCCCCAGAGCTGACCGGAGACCACCCTCTCCTTGGAAAATGCAAATCACACTCGTTGTTTCTATGTCTTGTCAGGTTGTATAAACGTGCTTCAAGTTCATGCCAGGCCACCCTGTGGGTCGCTTTCTTTCTCTGCCCTCCCCTCCCCACCACCGTTCCCCTTCTGTATCGGGGATGAACACAGGGAAGCGTTAGGCCAAGAACAGACCCACGGACTTTCCTTATTCATTTGGTAAGGCCTGTTAGTACCCCTGTCCTGGTTGACATCAATTAGCTGTTCGTCTTTCCTAGTTCTCCTATATCAGCCCTCCCAGGACTTCTGGCTGTGGCCTCAGATGCCAGGACTGCGCTGCACAGCTCCACTGATGCTCCGAGCGACGCCGAAGGTTTGTACCAGCAGCAGATGCTGGCCGTCCAGGCACCGGTTATTGTTTATATCAGCTAAATTACCCAGTGACCCAGGCCTGCTTCCTGCTGCACTGCCCAGCAGTCCTGCCTATTTACCATTTAGCTCTGAAATTGCAATAATGAGATTATTTGATATAAAGCAAAGCTCCACCAGCTTTCCTGTTCTGGCTCTCCTCCTCCCGTTCTGCACAGAGGGCTCTCTCCCAGGAGGAGTCAGCAGTGGATTTGCTGCTTGAGATTGTGCTCGCTCTGGCTTTGCCTCTATCCTTCAAAGAGAATCACTGTGAGGAAGGAAGAGCTGTTAGTTTAATCAGACTGTTTATCCCTTCAAAGTGAGCAGTTCACTTGGAATAAGTAGGGGAGCTCAGTGGGCTCAGCTAACAGCAGCTCATCCCACCAATTGGTGCTTTTGGAGACAGCTTCTCCCTTCTCCTGAAGGTGCAAGGGAAGTGGTGGGTGAGAGGTACTCTTGGTCTAGACGTCAGAGCAGGGGTATAGCTGTTATTGGTGCAAAAAATGCAGTTATAGAGGAGCCTGGAGCTGTGAGAGCATTTGGGAGAAAGGCATTAATAGACTGTGCTAGGCAATGAGCATCTGTGGGATTGACAGCAACCAGATTTCATGGATTGGGACTCGTGGGTCCTCGTGGGGAGGGGCCTGGGTGCTGTAAGGGTTAGCAGCAGTGAGACAAGTGGTAGTGGGCAAGGCTGTGTCTGCTGCCTCTGGTCTGAAAATGGGTGGTTGTGGAGAGGGACTGGTGGCTCCATCCTGCACAGGGACAGATTACACACAAATTTACTCTCCCGACGAGAGTTTGTCTGTACCTGCTTGGGAACACTATGCGAGTGGCCCTTCTGATGGAGCAAGCAAGGAGAGCTTTTAAAAAAACCTTAATGTTTAATGCCTCGATTGAGAAACAACTCGTCAAAGCAGGTGTGATGGCAAAACCGGGGGGGGGGGGGGGGGGGGTTTGCCTAATTTGTGGCAAAGTGAAGGCCTAACTTGTTGCAAATGTGATGCCTTCACAGGTGGATGCATTCTTCCTCTGGGCAAACATTGGAGAATGGGGTTTCGTTCTGCACATAGGACTGTCAGTGGAGGGGGCTGGGGCAGGAAGGGAGAGCTGTGGAGGACGCAGGGCTGCATGGGAGTGTGCTGGTGAGTGATGGGTCCAGTCCCAATCCCAGCAGCACCACTTCATCCTACACCAGCAGAGCCCTGGTCACTCCTTTCCTCAATTCTAGAAAAGCTGGTGGCAATTTGGTAACCGAGGACAAGGCCAGGGAAGGCAGAAGGACCTGCCTTAAGGGAGGCGCTTGGTCAGCCTGTCTTCCTTGCCCTCTGGTGATGGAGTCAAGGTGCTGCAGGTAGATCTCTGGTGCTGGCACTTGCACAGGATCTCGTGTATCAACCACGCTGTTATTCTGTCGCAGATGTGTGAAAAATTACCCTACTGAAACGATGCTATTTGCAGCATGCAGCATGTATACTTTCAAGCACGGTACGCAAAGTCTGACCCTGCCAGGTAAGGATATGCTACAGTTCTCTCACGCTTCCTTATCACTATTTAGTATCTGCACAGTAGCAGCACCAGTGAACCCTGTTTATATTATGCTGGGACTTTGTTTAGGTGCTGCACAAAACCCAAAAATGCTCCTTTTCCTAAAAGCAGCTTGGGGGCCAGATGTGGGACTGGGGCTCTGGGCACCCGTAGTCTGTAGCATCTTCTCTGCATCTCTTTGGGTTTTGTGCAATTTGCACTATACAGATCATTAACACAAATGTGTTGATCAAATCTCTGTGACTAACTAGAAATTCAGATTTTATTCCTCCCTTTCTGCCAGTAAGAGGTAATAGACTCCATGCCCAAAGCTTATTAGGGATCCAGATGGCACCTGTATAACCCTTGGTGAGTTCTGGAAGAGTGTGTGAGTGTTGATGATGAACTTCTGATTTACAAACCTCCTATTTACAAACTAATTCTCAACCACAGACACTTAGGCTGACCTGAGAAACCAGCGCTGACAAATACCTTTCAAGCCCATTATATTCTCACTGAATCTACTGGTCTCTCTGGCCTCTGCATTGGGAAAGAGCTCCGTGTTAGAAAACATATCAATGGTAAAATTAAAAGGGATAACAGTTTCATTGTTTGTTTTCTGAGATTGTTTGCAGTTACTGCCATCCTTTTGACTTGATGTCTGGGCTAGCAGCCGAGCTAGAGGACAGGTATCTACCCCTGTTCCTGGTGCCACCACTTTCTTTGCTGAATGTCTTATTGCACGCTTGTGGAGGAGTTGTGACAGAAACGAGGCATGTCCCATGGGAGGGTCAGCTGGGGAGTGCTGGGTGCAGCTCTTGGGGTAGACTCTGGAGGGGGAGAACTTCGCCGGCGGCCGTTGGAGTTGTCATTCATCTGCCATCAACCGACAGCTTTTGAAGACCGAAGCAGGAGCCTGGGTAGGGGCTGAGGTGGTAATCTAGCACCTGCTCCTGCTAGCAGGGCTGCCCTTGTGTTTTCTTTGCTGTGCCTGGGCTTGCTGAGAAGCCAGGACAGGGTCTCAACCAGCTACGTGATAGTCCCTTTGTTGGTGTCTCAATGTGAATGACCCACTGCCTGCAGTCGCAGGATCCTGGAGTTCATCGGGCCGTATTCCCTGGCACCTCGACTTCCAGGAGAATAAATTTCCACCGGTGCCTGTAACTGCATTAATTACTGAGCGGGCCTGGAGGAGCTTGTGCGAGCTGACCAGTCCTTCCCTGAGGCCATCTGGGAACCAGAAAAAAGGCTGCCTGGAGTCCCTGTGCCCTGAAAAGCTGGATTCCCTAGGAGCATGCCTAATCACAGCAACAGGAAACCGAGATAAATGTGTGCCGTGTCCCAGGGCTTTGAATATCTGCCTAGGAAATGGGATGCTTGCAGGTCTCTCTTTCTGCCTACAGGAGATAGGAACATCCGTCTGGCACTGCACCATGCCAGGGGAACGTAGCTGCATGTAACTGTGCAGCTTGTTCAATCCCTGCTCAAAACATGCCTGGCCCAGACGTGGATGCCGTCGTGCTGACGGGCGATGTGCAGTGCTGAGTGCTCCAGCACCAATCCAAGCCCTGTGTGTTGACGCATAAAGCTGGAAAAACCCACGGCTGGCTCTGCTAGGTGACACTGCAGGGCTGCTAGTTATTGTTTTTTCCTGTAAAACTCAGACCCTGCAAGACAAGAGGTACCTGGTTGCGCTGCATATCACATTCTCACCGGCCCCTGCAACTCGCTACCCGTGAAGCTGACTCAAGAAGACACTTCGAAGCTACCCTGGTGCAGCTCCTGGTGTGGGGTGTCTCTGTTGGGGTGAGGTGGAGTTTGCTTGCCCAGACGGAGATGCCCAGGGATGTGAGAGGTCCTGCAGTACCTAAGAAGTCACCCCAGGGATGGAAGTTGTGACACAGGACCTACTGGAGTCTCATGCTCTTTTGGAATGAGAGCTGGAGGCAAAGCTGGGTCTCCAGGGCATCTCAAATGGCACCAGACGTCTGTGGGTAACTGAATCCATATTCTGGTTGCAGAGCAGACACTGGCTGCACTTGAGTCTCTCTCCAGACCTTGCCAACTAGAGCTCCAGGGCTTGGTTTGGTTACCTTAATACCAATCTCTAAGTACTATCTTAGATTCCCCAGGGTGCTCCACCTGGACATGAGTCTCCCATAGACCCTGCGTTTGATCTCTCAGCACCACGTGCATGTCTGGAATACCCCAAGGCATCTAAAGCCGCGCTATGAGTCCACATGCAGGCAACTGAATCCCAGTTCCATTGACCATGGTAGGAAGCTGTACATCCCGCTCCCTTGTAGGTGTCCAAATTTGAGCTGAACCCCTCTGTCGGCTTTCCCTGGCCAAATGTGATCTCCATTTCCAAATGGAGTCTGTGGTGGTAGCTGAGATGGTGATGCTGGCACTGGGTATAGCCACGATTAGGTGAGATGAATCTTGCAGATGGGATTTAGGATTGTGTCTGTTTAACTTGTTCGAATCCATCCGAGAGCTGTGTTTTGCAGGATGCTTTGGAGACCTCCTGGTGGTGGCACGTTTTCGCTGCTTTCAGCCCTCTGTATAGGGGTGGTGTTGATTTTTCCCATTTGAGTTTCATGGCCATAATGTCATATGGGACCAAATGAAATCATTATCATTAAGTTATTAATTTACCTTTATCACCCAGATTTATCATTCCATCAAGATAACGGGTTATGCTGATAAAGTTTATTTTCTGTGAACTCCCATACAACAGCCAGCTATTCCCTGTCCGACTGACAGGCCTGTAAATACTCAAGTCTTCTCATTTACCTTTCTAAATATTGGCACAGAATTACCTTTTTCCCCATCTGCTGGACCTCCTGGCTCTGTTCTCACTTCCACCCATAGATCTGCCTTGGCTGACTCCCATCCTGGCAGACTCAGGTGGTCTGCACAGATTTTTGCCTTCAGTCAGGAGAGGAGCTCTCAGTTATCTCCTGTAAGGGAGTCACGTTTCTGCCCATCCTGGTAGGAAGCCACTCCTGGGTTTGTTCTTCCTTTTCTGTGAAGCAAGGTGTGACCTCCTTACTGGGAACAATATTTGCAAGGAAATCTGGGTCACTGGAGCAGTCTAAAGGGAACTTGGAATCATTTTGTGGCATCTTTTGTGGAGGAGAAAACAGGTCTTTGGTCTCACAACAGTCTTGTGAAGGCTGAGAAGTTTTCCAGCCCTCCACACAGGCAGAACATGGTGTCCATCCATGCTGATGATGGGATGCTCCCTGGTTGGTGCTCACACATCAGTCCTTCTGGCGAGCCTACCTCAGTTTCTCCTGTGCATCGCGCATGGCCACTCCTCATGTTTTGGTCTGGGCGGCTCCTTGACTGTTTTCTCAGTTATAATTTTCTTGGGAAGCAAGAAACCTGGAGTCGGGAACTTGGGAATCCAGCTGACAGTCTCAGGCTCTCTTGGATCAAGTTTTTCTTCCTATAAGCTTCGCAAACCCCTTGCTAGGATTAATGAGCAAACCCAAGTCTGCTCCCAAGTCCCAACCCGTGTGTATCCGTGGCTGCTGATGCTTCTCACCTCACTTATTGTGTGAGTGATCCTCTCACCTGCCTCCTTCCAAAGTAGCTCCATAGAGATCTGCTGCTGAGTGGAGACTGTCTCCATGCCTGCCGCTGCTCGACATGCAACCAAGGAATTAGAGCAGCACAAATGGCAAGTTTAACCAACTCATTACCCTTCAGTAAATAAAATAATTGGCTTTAGACCCTTCCCAAAACCTCTGCTGTCTTCCCGACAGAAGGGTCGCCGTGTTTAAACGCTGTGCGTACGAGCATTAGGCAGCACGGGGGAACTGGAAACCACAAACACTTTCTCCTCAGGCAAACATGATAAATGTGTATTTACATAAAAATGGAATCAGGAAAAGCTAACGAGTGTTAAATACCAACTCTGGAGGCTCTGATGTGAAGGGAAGCACAGAGTATCAGGAACAGATGGATTTGAAAACTTGCAGAAAGACTCCTCGGAGCAGTTCCAGCTGCCTGAACTCATGCATAAGGCAAAAACGAAAAAGGTGGCCAGAAAACATCACCAGCCTTAAGACATGGGCAGTTGTGGTGTTGGCAGGGATTTTGCCTGACATGCTTCTGCAGTGTCCTAGAAGGTATTTGACTAACAAAGTCCTAGTGATAGTGATATTTGGAATATCCAAGTGTGGGAAAAACGCATCTGTGACAGCTCTGAAGGCAATGTAGTGGTCACAGATTAAGGGGAGAGTACTTGCAGGGACTAATAGCATGTTAAAGGATGGGGACCAAAGACTCACAGAATCACAGAATGGTTTGGGTTGGAAGGGACCTCAAAGATCATCTAGTTCCAACCCCCCCGCCACGGCAGGGACACCTCCCACCAGACCAGGTTGCTCAAGGCTCCATCCAATCAACCTGGTCTTGAACACTGCCAGGGATGGAGCATCCACAGCTTCCTTAGGGAACCTGCTCCAGTGTCTCACCAGCCTCACGGTGAAGAACTTCTTCCTGGTATCTAGTCTAAACCTGCCCTCTCCCAGCGTCCAACCGTTACCCCTCGTCCTGTCACTGCAGGCCCTTGTCAAAAGTCCCTCCCAGCCTTCTTGTAGGCCCCTTCAGGGACTGGAAGGCCACTCTAAGGTCTTCCCAGAGACCTCCTCTTTTCCAGGCTGAACAAGTCCAACTCTCTCATCCTGTCCTCGTAGGAAAGGTGTTCCAACCCTCTGAGCATCTTGGGAGCCCTCCTCTGGACTCGCTCCAATGGCTCCACGTCTGTGTTGTGTTGGGGGCTCCAGAGAGAATGAATAGTTGGTTTTCATCAGGAAGGGGAATTAAGTGTCGAGTGGTGTGAAGGTCTGTGCTGGAGCTGGCAGCGCTCAAGATATTCACAAGAAGAGGAGATAATTGTGAGGAGCAGTATTTTTCATTGGTGCAGTGTCGTTTAGGATAGTCGAATCTAAAGCTGTCTGCGCAGCCCTGCACCAGCTCCCGTGTCCTTGGTCTGCATCCCAAGTTCCAAAAGAGAGCCTGCAGGTCCTAGGGCTGTTTGTTGTTCTTGGGCTTACTTGTTGGCCTGGCATCCAGTGCCCCCAAATTTAGCATCACAGGACAAAAAGTCACCACAAGGAGATCTGTAAGGAGACCAGGACCTGTAGGAAACTGATTCCTCACTGTGTGCATTGGGCTCTGCCAGAGCTCCTCATGTTTGCTCTGGAGAAAATTTGCCAGGACCAATATTCAGCAGTAGCTGCAGATTTGGCTCGAGGTGTCTTTAAATACGCTGATGTGCTCAATTTAAAAAAATAATCTTTAAGGCCATTTAAATTTGTGCAGAGGGTAGGATTCAGCACCTGGGGCTGCTGATCTGTGGACAGACCCAGGCCCTGTAGTCTTGGACAGTCTTCCTGCACTGCCATGACCATAAATGCTTCCAATTCCCTCTCTCTCTCGGGCACAGAGTCACTTTTTTTTTTTTTTTCTATTGTATTTCATATTTAATACACCTGAAAGGCTAACAAGTATGTCAGCACTTTAATACTGCAATGTACTCTAGGACCAAATGTGATGCACAGATACCGCGAAAGATAATTGGACTGCATCCCAGTCCCCCCATCCTGCACCTTTTCCCACTGTGTTTTAGGAAATTCATTCCCAGGATCTTAAAAATGAAGGATTCCTCTTCTTTATGGTATTGCCAGAGGCACAAGAAAGTCTTTGAAATGGGTTGCAGGTTTAATGCTTAGGAGGAATGCTTAATTTGGACTCCCTAAGATATCCTTGATCAGATAAATGATGAAGGGCTGCAGCGAGAAGGAACACAGATGCTTGACCAAAAGTTTGAAAATCTTTTTAAAAAAAACCAAAACACCCTCAAAACAGCAAAATAGACAAATTTGAGCGAGGAAAAAAAAAAAAAAAGCCAAGAAACCAAACGAGGGTCCCATTCAGTGACATATGAATTTGCCAAAACTGCAATAAATAGACAGGCAAAGCTGAAGTGTGAAGTGTGGAGGTGTACTCCCGCTTGTAATTATAGAGAAACAAACACAGTTTGTCATCCTTGTGGGAGAAACATCCTTATGAAATGCCTAGTATCCACCTCATTGCTGGGATTAATACGCTGGATATTTACATGTTAATGCAACACATCTTTGCTCAGACCACCGTAATGTCATTAAAAATAAATAAATGCATTCAAAGGAAAATGGCTAGTAGTGGTTAAAAAGAAGCCCTGAAAAAAAAGATACCCAGGAAAAATGTAGAAGGCGAGGGGTGATGGACACAGGCTGCGTTAAGGGGAGGCTGGACTAGGAATGGGAAAAGATTCCTATGCAGGGGAGCGGTCAGTGTCCCAGGAGAAGATCATTCCTCCCAGATGTTTGTTCGTCCCCACCTTATAAGCAAGTTTATACACTCCAGCGCAGCATGGTTGTATTGGTATGGTATCCACCTTCGTCTGTGTTATTTTAGAGCTGTTATCAAGCTATTTATTCCCTAATCTGTGTTTCTGAAATGGAATGTTGTTATGTAGGCTCTGGGCACATGTCCTCCCTAAACGGCAGCCTGTATTTTTGCAGACTATTTCTCCCAATTTGTCAAGGTCGTTTTGAGTTCTAATCCTGGCTTCTAAGTTGATCCACCTGCAGGTTTAATAAGAAAAGTCTTTACGCCATCACTAGGCCTTGACTAGATTGACTAGATTTCCTCTTGATATATTTTCACATTTTGAGTTCAAATCATCTCCCAAGTACTTTTTTTTTTTTTTTTTTTTTTTTTAGTAGTAGCTGGTTTTGCACTTGTTTTAGAGAAGCTTAACTTAGGTGACTTTCTCTACCTCATCTATAGGAATGGCGTACAAGATGGTGTCAAAAGCTGCAGGGAAATCCCAGTACGTGGCATCTTCTATGGGATGTTGGGAGGATTCCTGGAGACAACTGCTGAATGTTCTGGACCTGCAAGTCTAGAAGCCCTCCATGATGAAAGTCATCAAGCCCAGCTAATATAAAAATGAACCTCCTCATCTATTATTCCCTTCCCTTGTATCACTGAAGACTTCATGCTTCTGCCACTGGGGCAAACCTGAGTAGCTCCCTTTTGCGTAAAGGCTGTAGCAAAAAGCCTCGTGCGTGTGACTGTTGCCTCTCAACAGCATTTCGGCGTGGTGGAGTGCTGGGCCACCCCTTGCCGTCACCCCCTGCGTGCTGCCAGTGCCTTCTGGAGCGGCTGTGGGTGCCTCTCCGGTCCTCTGAGGTTGTGTTTTGTTTGGAGCCCAGATGCTCTGACGTGGTGCGTAATCCCGGGTGCTGTTCTTAATAGTCTGTCCCGAGTAACCTGAAGTGGTTTTCCTTTCTTTTCACTTCTGTCCTATGTGAAGTTTCTAGTTTCAAAAAGTTGGTCTTTTACTGAATTCCTCCTGCTGCTTCCTCATCAGAATAGTTTTCAATCATTGCTGTTGTTTTCCTAAGTAACCATGAGGTCTCTTTAGCATCTGCCTAACTTCCCCTCCATGGGCTCTTCCTCACCAATTTTACCAGTTTATGAAGCAGCTGGTTTGTTGGGGTTTTTTTTCTTGTTTTTCTTCCCTTTTGGCGAGAATCAAATCTAGAAAAACTTCAGCTTTCGGCGTTTTGCTTGTCTGTTTTACCTTTTGGATGAGAGCTGTTCTGCCAATGCAGTCATCAAACTTGCCAAGCAGTCACTGACTTACAGGATCCCTGTCAAACAATTCTGAGCAGCTAAAATGCCTTGCTACGACCAAATGCTGCTTTTAGGATGATACTGTGAACCACTCGTTAAAACGGCTGGTCTGTTTTCCTAGGTGAATTTCTGCATGCCTCTGCTCCGGTGGCACCCATTTTTCCTTCTTTAGTTCTTATTCAGAGACTGTTTCCTCCTGCAGCCTCATACTCAGTGCATGTACCTATGCTCTTGAGATCCTCCTTTTTCTCCTTGTTCGCCCTTCCTGAACAAACTATACAGTTGGATATTAATATTCCAGACATAAGTTATCCCAACAAGCCTGTTATGCCAATTAAATCAGAATTTTGCTTTGTATGAAGAATTGGAGCTCCTCCTGTTTGTTCTGTTTCTAATGTTTGTATACACAGATTTCCAAGACATTAAACGCATTGTCCACTACTGTCCTTGTCCTCTTATGAACTACAAACGGTTCAAAAGCCATCCTGAAATCAGGCGGGTTTCTTGCTTGTCAGAAGGTTCTTTCAGAACGTTGCTTCTCTGGTGGTTAGAATCCTATTAATTTTCAGCCTATGTTTCATGGCAAATTTGTATTTATTTATTCTTGTGCCAATTTGTGCTTTGGATTAAATAGGTCTTCTCCCTCCATGCTGTTTACTTCCCTGTCACATCTATAGCAAGCGCTTCTGCCTCTCCTCAGCCTTCGCTTTGGTGCATGGAACAGAGTTCTGTCATTTCTGACGGACTCCCATCTTTGCCCGCTTCCCAGGCTGCTCTCCTGTCCTGGCGGAGCACACCTCTGATGGTGCAGACTGGTCCTGCTGGTGTGTGCTGGGCATGACGGGCTTGGACTGCGCTGCAGCGCCCACCGCCTGGGCCGTGGAACGCATGGTCTTGTGTCCTGTCCTCCAGTGGTGGGTCTTGAGTGCCCCTGGGCATCTCGAGTGGCCCTGGGTGGTGATGTTTGGGCACTGCAGCCACCCAGAAGATCTGACCCATGACTGGTTAGCTTCGAGTTAAGCCGCCTGTGTGTAGGTGTGCAGGGTTAGGCATCACCGTGGGTGCTGAGTGTGATGTCTTGACTTCTTTTACAGTCGCTGGAGACTGAAAAGCGTTTCAGCTCGCTTTGGGCACTTCTTATTTGACAGATGAATTGCTCTGGTTCAAATAAATGTGAAGGTAGAGCTGGCCAGAGCTTTGTGGTGATCTGTCTTGATCTGCTTTTGCAGCCAGCTTTCTAAGGGAACCAAGAGACTTTTAGACTCAAACAAGCCAGGCTTTATTGTAATATGAGCTAAAATACTTAACAGATATCTCAAAGAGACAGATCAGATCGAATAGGACTAAAAAAGGGTTTATTTAACTCTCCCCTGCCCGCTTCCAGAAAAGAGTATTGCCTCCAGGCTTGTCTTGAGTCATCTTTCTGAGGAAACTGCACAGTCTCCTTTGAGTCCAGGGACGTTTCTTGCTCTCCCAGTAGTGTCTGCTCCCTGCAAGCTCTGCCAGTGCAGGTGCCCCAGCACCTCCTGCCCCATCTGCTGAGCCCAGCCAGCTCTGAATTCCCTGTGACACTCTGGATGGAACCTCAACGAAGATTTGTCTGTGAGGGTGATGGGAAAGGATGCTTTATCCCTACAGCATGCTCACAATTGATGACACACAGTCAGCTGCAAAATGGTCCTGGTTCCCAAAGGGAGAGACCAGAGAGGCTCCAGGGAAAAAGGCCTAGACTTCTTCGAGGTACCCATGCATGGAGGAGGGGGAAGGGGCTTTCACAGGCCTTCAGCGAGGTTCAGTGTCTCTCCCTTGCGCTCGTTGTGCATGCAGGGTGTCTGCTTCCCCCAGGCAATCCAACCAGACACTGCTTTCCCAGATCCATCATTCAAGAAGGGCGAGGAGGGTCTGGGAAGCTACAGGCTGGTCAGCCTCACCTCCTGGAGAATGTTTTCAGGCACATAAAGGACGAGAAACGTCTAGGAACAGCCAGCAAGGGTTCACCACGCGTTCCTGACCAACCCGATTCCCTCCTATGACGTGGTGTCTGGCTGTATGAAAAAAGGGAGAGCAGTGGATATCGTCTATATTGATTTTGGGCAAGGCTTCTGACGTCACAAAGCATCCTTACTGGGTAGGTATGGACAGGCTGAATGGATGGTAAGACGGGTGGAAATGTGTCTAGCTGTTGTGTTTAAGGAATACTAGTCAACACTGCTCCTTCTGTCAGTCCCGGCGTGGGTACCTGTAAGCCGCACGCTGACGCTGGCATTCCCTTTCCAGGAAAGGACTGAAGCTCTTCAGGTGAGGGCTGCCTTTGCCAAAGAGCTCTGGCTCACCAGCGTCCATGCCAGCCTGCTGGGAGCCCCTCTAAGAGACCCAGCCCTCCCTGAGGTATCTCTTCTCCATGGCTGTTCTCAGAGCTGGTGGTGGCTCTTTGCGAAGGACACTTGAACATCCCACCTCCAGGCCATGCCCAGCTCCTCCAGGTAGTGAGCTTCAGCCCTTTATTTCCTCTGTGAGCTTTTCCCTCTCCCCATAGGCAATGGTGGATCTCCCCAGAGTCTGTGTTGTTTCTATCGAGGGTGTCCAGACTGACTCACTCCTGGGTGCAGCTCCTCAGAAAACCATGGTGGAGCAGCCTGTGGTGTGCTTGAGATCTGCTCTGGCTGCCTGGAGAGCCCAGGAGCTCCCTTGGCTATCTTCTTAGCACCACAGCCTGCCTTCTCCTTGATGCCTCTGCCAGATGATGGAAGGAGGGTGACTGGAAGCATGGAGGACCTAGAGGAAGAGGCCCTCCAGGAGCGTGCAGAAGATTCAGGGGCTGCGATAACTCGAGGTGGCCAAGCTGCCTGTGCAAATAAGGTCCTTTCCACGTTGGGAGGGAGAAGCCCTGCGGTGTTTGGCGGACGGTGAGCCAGCAGTGAAGAGGCTGCACAGTTTTCTGCTGTGTGAAGAGTTATGTAAGCTCTGAATAATAACAGAGCTGTTAAATATGAGTTCTCAGGGTTGAACGCAAAAAACCTAACAAAGCGATCATCCTGGCAGGCACAGGAGCTGGAGGGGAGCAAAGTGCTGTGAAGGAAGGATCTTCTTGGTGACTCGCGCCCTTGTCTTCCCCACCAGTGGTCAGAGGCAAAGCTGTGTTGAGGATCTGTAAGCTGCAACCTTCGCCAAAGGCCAGAGCTCGTGTCAGGCCTCTGGTCTGCCTCCGCTCCGCCGTGCTTTAGGGACTT
The DNA here is from genome assembly GCF_034619465.1 of Leptosomus discolor. Lineage (NCBI taxonomy): Eukaryota > Metazoa > Chordata > Aves > Leptosomiformes > Leptosomidae > Leptosomus > Leptosomus discolor. The sequence continues at coordinate 2,202,746 of NC_141416.1, forward strand.
GCAAACTGTTACCACCCAACTGCTGTTGGAAAGGGGAGCTCAGCAATGGCCCTGTCCTGCTTGCAGTGGGGTAGGAGGCAAATGAGGGTCTGCAAGGCACGAGGGCCGTTGTGAGGATGGAAAAGAGGCAAGCGAAGGGGACTAGGGCTCCTTGTGCTATACTCCCCTAGGCCACAGCGAGCATTTTTTCCTCCAGTGTGTCATATGAGGAAAAAAGCGCGACTCTTTGCTCAGAAGAACCTGCTAAATACCTCTGTGGGTGTGCAACTCTTGCCTGGCAAAGTGGTAAACATCAACCTTCCTGCTTCCAACTTGCTGAGCCACTCGTCCCCGACACCGTGGGTGCATCGCTGTCCCTGGAGGTACGTACGCAGCCTGCCTGCCCTGCCAGGCTGCGCTGCAGGAGGCATTGCTGAGGCTTGCCAGGACAAATAGCTCAGCCCTCTCCCATCCACCCTGGGGGAAAAACTCTGCTGTCTCCTTGCAGATATGGAGGCCAGATGCCTGCTCTAGTGAGTTAAACAGGGGGAAAGGGTTGTCACTGGGTGCCCATCATCTCTAGATGGGTTTGGTTCAGGCCAAGTCATGCTCTCCCAAACTGTTCATGGATGAGCACGGGGAGGTTTGGCTGGGCGGGGGTCTGCGCTCAGGAGCGATTTGTGCGTTGAGCTTACTTGTGGAGGTTGAAGGGAGTTTGATAGCCTGGATGTGGGCTGGGTGATGCCAGCTGACATTAGTGCTGGAGAACAGTCCTGGACACATTGAATTTACTGGTACAAAGAGACTGGCTGGACACGCTGGAGAACTGGGCTGGTGAAGGGCTTGGTGCCAGGGGTGGGACCGGTGCCTGCTGCGCAGAGCACGGAGGACTCACGGGAGAAGTGTGTGGACAGCACAGGCTCCTCAGACGCAGGCTCCTCCGTAGGGAGGCGGGCAGCTGACAAATTCACAGCGATGGTTTGTACCCGGGCGTGCACGAAGGGGGAGGCTCCTGTTGTGTACGTGGCTTCAAGCGTTTGTGTCCCCCTAGGACACAAGTCCGGTGTCCTTGGCTGTGCCTGGTGGGAGTGCACAATCTCCTGCTCGGCTCAGCTCCGGGTCTGAGCACACCGTGGAGATGCTGCCTGGAGAATGCTGCTGCCTCCAAGCCAAGCAGGACTGGTTCGGTCCAGAGACGGCCCATGAGCTCAGCAGTTCTGGTGCTTGGCTGTTTCTCTGCAATGGGCTGAAGCCATGTGTGCTCCTCCCCGATTCCGGGAAGAGGATGGTGCCTTTGCAGCTGTTTGTTCTTGGGAACTGACAGTCCCAGGAAAGCTGCCAAATCTCTGGCTGATGGATGAGCCCCTCTCAGAGCCTGAAAACCTTTCAGACAAACAGAGCAGAGCTCATTAGGGAGCTGCATGTGGGGATAATTCAGAGTGAGGGGGCAGAATTGAAAATGGGAGCACTGTAAAGGGTGGGGACAAAACTGCCTCTCCACGTGCATGGGAGTCCCCAAGCTGTGCTGGGAAGAGAGTCCGGGAAACTGGAATTACTGGCCTGCGACAGGGAGAATATGAAAGGAGTTAAGACACAGTGAAGGTGTGAGCTCCTGACATGAGGGGGAAACAATATGCCTTAAGAACAGGCATTAAAATGAGCAAATTCAGAATGAAGAGAATGAAAGGATTCTTGTCACAGCTGGAGATCTGTGGAACTCCTGACCGCGGTGTGCCACGAAACGAAGTCACTTGGAAGTTGAACATCTTGTTCTCTGACGCTGTGGGTCAGTAATTCCGGCAAACCCTTCTCAGGGCACCTTAAAGGGAAGCCAAATGACCCCAGGGCCTATGTGGATTGGGTTTTCTTGGATATCATGCTTAGAGAGAGAGCAACAGGAAAGCAGAATACAAATGGTGACATCAGATGGCAAAAGCTGCTGGCCAGGATTACCAAATGCAGGCGAGTCCTTCTGTGCCTCAGAGTGCTCGCCTGTGGGTCTCTTGTGGTCCTCGGAAATGTTTCCTGACCGTCTCCAGCCGGCAGCAAAGCAAGCAGCTCTCGGTGACCTGTTGGTCTCTCAACCAGGCCGATGCTCTGTTGTGTTAACCCGCGTGCGTGCTCTGTCAGTTATCCCACGTGCAGGAAAGCGCCGTCACCCAGCACTGCTGAAGCAAGCGATATCTATCCAGGAATGGGAGCACAAGCGTGTTGAGGGCTCCAGTGCAAGGCACGGGGGCTCTTCCAAGCCTTCTGGGCTGCAGACTCCTGCAGACAAAGGAGACACCTGCCATTTTTGAAACTCTGGGTATCCCATGGGGCTTTTTATTCAGATGCTAGGGCCAAGGGCTTGGCCATGGCCAGCAAACTGGTCCACTTTGGTGCCAGGCGTGGGAGCGACCAGTCAGGTCAGGCTGCTTAGCCTCTAATTTTCTTAGTCTCTACACAAGTTTTGTGACAGTTTACAGGGGGAGCAGCACAGCATGGCTTTCCCTCCATGCCCTTGACTGTGCTGCCACTTCACCCTGATCAGCCTGCATCTGGTTGCATGTCCCTGTGAGGTCCTCTTCCACCAAAGTCCTTGTGCCATCCAACAGTGCTGGTGAGGGACCTGCCGTCCTCCAGCCACAGCTTCCATCTCTCTCTTCGCCTCCGGTGGTCCCCACAGGGTGGGGAGCAGCCTGGCACGATGTCCTGCAGATGTTTGGCCCAGGTTAACCCTCCCCACGCTCAGCCAGCTGGCAGGCAAACCGCTTAGCTGGGCTGATGTTCCCTCGCTGGCTCTGCTAAGTAGTGTCTGGAGCGGCTCTGGGAAATTAAAGCCTTAACAGAAGCTGTGGTGGCAGGTCCTGCCTGAGCACACGCGTTTTCATCCTCCCTTCGCGGTTCTTGACTCAAGTGATGTTTCTGCGAGGTGATGGGAGTGATTTGCTCCTGGAGGAGACCCGTGGGTCCACTGGGAGCTCCTGCAGAGCCCACCTTTGCAGAGCCCCAAGCCCCCCAGCATGAATCACTCAGCTGGCCCCCCCCAGGCCAGGCTGATGCTCGTGGTGCTTCGGGGGAGCAGCAGCCAGGGAAAAGCAGGGAAGGGGGCAGAGGAATCCGTTGCTCGGTGCAAGCACAAGGGCCTGAACTGGGAGCACACAGGCAGGGGGGAGCTGGAACAGGTGGATGGAAGCCGGAGCGCAGCGCTGGGTGGTGGGTGGGCTGGCAAGAGACCCAGGGCTCGGGCAGCCTCCGTGCTGGGGCTTTGCCCCTGCCTGATAGATCTCCAGGGGGCAAGTCATGCCTGCTTGCCTGGGCAGTGCTGCATGCATCCTGGGGTTTCGTGATGACCATAATTACACTCATGAAATGACCGTAAAGAGCAAGACACAAACGTGTCTCTCCCCTGTCATTTATGCCCTGATGGCCTCAGAGCTAGTGCCCGTGAGGGAGAAAAGTGGGAGGGCTGTGCCGCTGAGCTGGCTGGGGAGCACAAAGGGGACACTGCTGATGACACCAGGAGGACTTTGGGTTGGGGCCATATGGCCCGTGTGCGACTGGGGCCGTATCCCTTCCAGAGAGGAGCCTGAGTCACACGGGAACCCAGGGCTGCTGCCAATCTTTTGGGCAAACGTGCACATCTACCACGGCCTCGCAGGGCGAGCACAGCCCCCAGGAGTAGCCAGGCTCCCGTGTACTGCCTGGCTAGGGCTGGCACACGCAGGCAGGGGGGTGGGTGACTGCTTAGGTGGCTGCTCGTGCTCCCAGGCAGGTCTTCTCAGCTTCAGAGCAATCTTAAAACTCCTCCAATTGCTCCTGCCTCCTCGTGCTGTGCTGATGTGTGGCATACCCTTCTCTTTCAGCACCACCTCAGGATGAGGTGGAGGCATGAGGGGAGCCTGCTCTTCCCTAGCTGTCGTGAAAACTGCGGGATGGATCCCTTGTGCGTGGCTAACAACGCATGAACGTGGATAGCAAACACGTCTACGTGAGACCTGAGCTTCCCTTGGACTTACTGGAGCTGGATAGCGAATCCCTCCCCAGGGTCTGCGCTGTCCTCACTGGAGACACCTGCTCAGTCGTAGGCACCTTCTTGTGGGTACCTAAAAGGAGGTGTCTGCAACCTGGGGCTGAGCAGATGAAGCAGACGTGGACAATTCCACACTCTGTGGCCAGGAGCAGGCGTGGGTTTTGGCTGTGGGCCAGCCTAGCAAGGGGTGACAGCAAGGTGACCACAGGAACAAGGATGGGGTGGCAGCCCCCGGCGAGGAGCAAACTGTTGGTCCCCACTGGTACTACCTGCGTGCCCCATCCTGACAGCACTGCTGCAGGACACGGGATGTCTCCTGGAAATGCTGGGCATAGGGATACACCGTGCTCAGATATCGCTCCTTGCTCAGGGCAGCTCAGCAGCTTATAGGGATCACTGCCTGCTGATCATCAGTCAGGGGAGGACTTTTGACCTCTGCAGGCAGAAATCGTAACCACCAGCCTGCTGTAGCGATGGGCCCAGAGTCAGAGGCTCTTGGGTCCCAGCAGGGCATCTGGCTTTTTAGCTGGGAATGATGCGTTGGGTCAAAAACTGACGAGCAAAAGGGCTCTCCAGCCCATGGAGGTGGGTGGAGGTGGTGGTGAAAGTGGACCTGATCTGACATCTAGCCGGACATACGCATTCGAGCTCTGTGCGCTGTGTTCCTTCTTGCTTGGCTTTGGCTGTGTGCTCCTCTTGGGATCCACTGGGGACACAAGGCTTGTTCTTGCGCCCTGGCAGTACTGCTCAGAACCCACGGCCTTGCGGGGCCTGGACTATGGCTTGGGTACCTCAGCCCTAGTGTTTCCAGTTCTTGTTTACCTGCTTTCCTATTTAATGAATAGTTCTGCAGATAATTACTGATGGGACTATTTATAGCAGCTTAGTTCTCCCTAAGAGGTCTGTTTGCTGCTCCCTGCCGGCACATTCCTTTGATATAAATAGAGAGCCAGGGAGGTTGTAAAGCTGGAAGATACAGTGTGCAATAGGAAACACCAGGGAAGCGGGTGAATCCTTCTTGCCCCAGGGTCCTGCTGTCCTCTGATACGTTAAACCCTCTCTTGCAGGCTCAGCGAAGCCTGTTATGGGAGGAGGAGTGACTCTCGGAGCCGTGCCAGACCCGACCGTGCCTTGCTATGGGACAGAATCACTGGAGAGACGATCACCTTGTCCAGGAGCCTGGACTGTTGCCAGCAGCGAAACCAAGAGCTCCAGGGATGCGTGTGAGTCTGTAGTAACCAGACCTGAGTGGGATATAGGGAAGCGTGTGTGGCTCGGAGAAGGGAGACAGGCGGACGAGGTGTGCGCCTCGGGACATGGGATGGGAACGCCACTGCTGGAGACGTGGGCAATCTCGCCTCTGAGGGGAGTCTGTAGCAGCAGGGGACTGAAGCTGAGGACAGGGGCAATGCTGAGGGTTTCTGCAATCACTTTGCATTTCTCTGGCCGATAAAGCAGCAGCATTTTCTCAACGTTGATTCTGCTTAGCCAAGGGCTGGTTCCCATCACTTGTGCATCCCTTTTGCTATCAAACTGGAATCCAGAGCTGCACTGTGGCTCTGGTCCAGGGTGTCTAAGGAGAGATGGGAGCTTTGGTTTCCAAAGTTTTCCTGGTTTTGTAAACAACCAGAAGGAAATACTTGACTTAGCGTGGGGGTTAGTTGAGGACGCTGTGGATGCTACCATCCTGTGTGGATTCAAAAAGCAGCTGGACAAATTAATGGATGAAAAATGCATCAAGGGCCATTAAACCTAAAGATACCATCTCGGGCTTAGGAAATCCCTGAGCCACGGGTCACTGGGGGATGAGAAAGCATGCCAGGGGTGCTTACCCTGTTCTTACAGCATTCCCTTGCTGTCTGCTGTTGGAAATGTCGACAGGCAGACCAGAGAGGGCTGGTTTTGAATTCTTCAAGTCAGTTACTAATCCCCATGAGCCACCGCTGTTTCAAAACCAGAATTTTTTCTCCGCTGGAGCCCCTGTCATGCTCAGTTCCCTTTAGCCTGCTTCTTCCATTGTTGCTGTGAACCCCCTTCTCCCCTATCGGATCAAAACCAGGAATGAGCCCGTGCGTTGGAGTGAAGAGAGCACGTTGTCCGGGCTGGTCTGCGTTTCCAAATGGCCTCTGACAAGGGGCACAAATTTCAACAGATGGAGGTGGGTTTCCAGAGAGTTTGCCTCCATTCCCACCGCCGGCTGCAAGTCGATCCCTTGTGCACAGCAGTTGCAGACGTATGTGCCGCTTTGCTGGAGGTGGGCAACCAAAATTATTGCTAAAGGATGGGTGACTCAAACAATGTAGTTTAAGATATTCTGGCTCGTTCCTCTGTACCGTTTTCAAAGAGCTGGAATAGCAGATTTGTTTTATCCCTGAAGAGGATCCTTGTTTCTGAAGTTATTTCCACAAATTAGGAGCATATGATGCTCTATTAGTAATGATAATTAAGCGTTCTCATATCAAATTGCAAACTTAGCTGTTCCATGGAGCTACTTGTAGGAGAAAGAATGACAGAGCACAGTAAAAGTTAGTGGCTCTGGCTCATTAGTGACAGAAGATTAAATAGTGGATGTACTTGAAGCATTTGGTACTGTTTCCTGAAAGACAAATCATTAGTGTAATCTGGTTCGGCTTGAAAATAACGCCAGGCCTGGCTGAGGTCTGTCTGCGGGCTGCAAACCCACGTGCCATGAGCTGGAGCTGTGCGGGAGCAAAGCTCGTTGCAGCTCAGGAAAGGGAGAGCAGAGCGGGATGGTGTCGGCAGGCGGATGCCCCTGAGCAAGGCAGCGGGAGGGAGAGTCCTGGAAATCTCACTGCTGCCTGCGGTAGCTGCAGGTTAACCAGGTTGGCTCAGAGCACCGTTTCCCAGCTTACCCTGAGTGCACAGAGACTGTTTGCCTCCCTACCTTCCCCTGTCTGGGAACGATGCCTCCAGATGCCAAGAGTCGAGAAGATTACTGCTGCAAGGTAGCTGCTGTTGGTTTGGGGGGCAGCCAGTGCTGAGAGGAAGGCGGTCGAAACAATGATGAAAAGAAATCTCTCTTCACCTCCCAAAATAGCAGAGCTTTTGAGACTGGACTCTGGGTTTGATGCTCAGGTCTGTGGTTGCTGAAGACAGGGCTGGGCAGAGCCCTGGGGAAGAAGTGCTGCTCTTCACGCTGCTTTGGTTTCTGACCACAGGCTCTACACCAATCCAGCATCGACACGATAGCAGACAGATCATTAAGGAGCTCTGCTGGTGTAACCCGCCTCTCTCCAGTTGTCCTGCGTGTTTCTTCCTGGTTCTGTATTCCCATGCCAATTTTTCAAAAGCTCTGCAAAGATGGGGTGATGCTTGCAAGGCCATTACTGTCAGCACTGGAGCGAATGAGCAGGTGGAAGCTGTAAGAGTTGCCAGAGAGAAGCGTGGCGGGGCAGGGACTGTGCAGCCTCGTCGGACTGGAACAGCCATCCAAGCGACTGAACCGCTTTGGCGTGGGCTGCCACAACCCCGAGACCAGTCCTGGAGCTGGGCGTCTGTTGCTTGCACAGCAGTGGATCCCCAGTTTGCCACTGCCGCCCCTTTCCCCAACTTCTGCCTCCAGACCCTGAGCATCCCCCGTGGTCGGGGTCTGGATGGCACTGACCTGGGCAACCTCTTTGCCCCTTGCTTGGGGTTGGGCTGCCGGTACTGTGCTGGGTCTGACTGCAGGGGAAACAGCTCAGTTGTGAGGAAAAGCTGCAAGAAACTTTCAGTTTTGGTTTTCAGATGCACCTGTGGGACCTGCATTTAAGCTCAAGCCCTTGCCCTTGGTCCCTGACTGAACTACATGGCCTGTGTCTAGCCCCATACCTAGCCAGTCCTGACCCTAACCTTCTTGGCTTGCCCTTCTCGAGTGGGCTGTTGTGGGAACATGCCGCTTCCTAGGGTGGCCGCTGCCCTCGCTTGCCTTGTCCTCACCTGCCTTGTCCTCACCCTCGGCCCCTGGCTCACCTTCTGTGGCAGAGCTGCCCCAATCTGCTGCCTGCCTGCAGCCCACGTCATGCAGGCTCAGCTGCTACAGCCCCGTCCAGGAGACGCCTGTGCAGCTCCGCTCCAGACCTCCGGCTGTGCAGAGCGTCAGAGTGAGCTCACACAGGCTTTTGAGAGAATTGTCTGTTCCGTGAGGTGTTTCCCCCTACCATGGCACCATCCTATGGGGCGAGAAGTGTGGGCTTATAAGTGCCCCTCGAGGAGTGGTGGGTGGGAAATGACCAGGACAGTGGTGGAGAGGGAAGCAGGGCTGGGGCGAGCATGGGACACGCTTCCCACCCGTTTCGGGTTCTTCCCTTCGCAAAGAGGGATGCTGCACCAGGTAGCTGTGAGCTCACCACATCCCTTCCCCCTGGCTCCTGCCCGGTCCCTGCTCCTCCATCATCTCCAGCTCCCTCCTGTCTGGCTGCAGGCAATCTGCAGTATTTCTGCTGGATGTGAGCAGGGCCGGTGGCTGGGCTTGTGCCAGCAGCCTCGCCCTGCTCCGACCAGACAGCATCAAGGCTCTGCACCGTCATTTAAGCCAGGGTCTGATGAGAATGTGACTCGGTTGGCATCTGAGCTGCAGCATCAGGCAAAGCCGTACGGACAAGGGTGATTGCAGCTCCCCTGGCTCTGAGGTGTGATGGCAGCGCCGCTCTCCCCTGCTGTTCCCAGGAGCCTGTGGAAAGGACTGTGGGTTTTTTTTTTTCTTTTCTGTGCGGCCAGGGAAGGGCCGAGGATAGCCTCCTGCTCCGTGCAGCTCTTCTTGGCCTGGCAAGAGAGAAGCAGCAGGGCCCAAGGTGAAGCTGCGACGGCATCCGGGTGTGCTGGTCCTGCTGCTGCCCCACACCCAGTGCTGCTCTGCTCTGCTGGAGCCGTGCTCCCCGTGTCTGTCCACCTTGGACAGGAACTGAAATGGGTTTGCATGATGAACATTACCACATTATCAAATCAGCCCAGCCTAAAATTAGCCCTTAATGCAGGAAGGAGAAGGGCTTTGCAATGTGGAGCTGAATCAATAACAGCTTTTCTCCATCTTGCTATACTTCCCTGTGGCTGTCCTCGGCAGCAGGAGTGACACAGTGTGCCTGCTCTCCCTTTTGTTTAAGCAATGTCATGATGATGATGAGATCAATACTTACCAGGGTTTTATAGCCTTTCATATGCCAGGGAAAAGAATGCCATTCCTTCTGTCCAGAAACAGACAGAAAGACTTGATGGTGAAGGAGAGGAGAGAAAATACAGTGCTGGATCAGGTGATAATAAACTAATGATAATTATGAGATGCTGTAAGGGAACAAGAAGAGGTGCAGGCTCTGGCTCCGTTCAGTACCCCTCTTGCTTTCTGAGCTCTGTTGTCCCAGCACTTTGAACAATGAAGTAGTCTGGGTCTGAGGAAATAATCTTCCAGCAGCCTCGCTGCCTGTTTAACTCTCAGCTGGCTGGGCATTTCTTGGTGTGTTCATGAATCCTCAACAAAGATATGGGCCCCTCTTTAGAGATGCTCTCCTTAAGCAACTCCGATTGACACAGGAGGTAAAGCCTTTCAAGGAGCGTGAGCTTTCCCCTATAAGCAGGAGAGGTATTAGTGCTGTAGACAGCAAAGAAATCAGTTCTGTAATGCAACTGCTGGGACAGGGCTCCCTCCCTTGCAGTCTGGCTCCTGTCTGAGGGAGCTCGGGCTTCTCCCACCACTGGCATGAGGTCTTCAGGGCAGACATGCCAGAGCCTCGCACTACCCGAGGGAGACAAACTAAATGGTAAATGGAGAAAGATAAGCAGATGGTGATGGTGGCGAGGAGAGCCCAGTCTGAAATCCCGAGCTCCGCCGTGGAACAGCTCGTTGGGCCAGAGGGTGCAATCCTATCCCAGGTCTCCCCTACCCAAGACCGAGTCTGGAGCCAGCAAAGGAAATAGATGCGAATGGCTGGAGAAATGCCAAGCCCCGATTCGTGGTGTCCTCACCTGCCCTGCAGCTGTCATTTGAAGAGCAGAGATTTGCTGTTTGCAATGAAATGCAACACGTAAGGGAGGGTTTTCTCACCTTCTTCCTTTGCTTCCTCCCCTGCGCAGGTTTGTGAGGACTCTACTTCAGACAGGATGGCCTGGAGACAGACCCAAGGTTTCCTGCATCCTTTCTGAGAGGTAGCAACCCCAGGGGGCAGGAGGGGCACCTTAGCAGGTGGGTCACCAGTGCCCATGGGGTGGGGAAGCCCAGCAGGGAAGCAGGGAAGCTCTCTGGGCTGGGGGTCCTGCCAGCATGCTTGGGAATGTGTGTTGGGTATCGTGTCTGTCCTCAGCCGTGTGTGCCCTGTGTGCAAGCAGCTCTGATTTAGTCCCATCCCATCCATTCCTGTACGAGAAGTATGTAAATGCACAGTCTGTGCTATTTAAATGGTGGGAAGGGGGAAAGTCTCTTTGAATATTTACGTTAGAGACTATGAAATTTAATCAGCAATATTAGCAAGTGAAGAACCCTGCTGAGATTCCCAGTGAATAAAAAGGTTTTGACAGAGAAAACGAATAACCTGACAGTAGCTGAGAGGGAACCGAGAGTAAAATTGCTTCAAAGGCACTTAGTCCAAAGAGATGTGGCAAAGAGCTCTGCCTTTATGGTGCCTTTAAACGAAAGACTCCTGTGAATAGCGGTACCTGGTTTCACAGTCCTGACCCCCCTGTAGGAAGAGTGCACGTGTGGAGGTGCGTAGTGTGTGTACGTGCCGTGTCCCGGGTGAGCAGAGGGCCTCTGCCCCGTGGCTTGGATGCCAGCGTGGTTTGCTCTAGGGTGTACTTCAGCCTCTGCATCGCAGGTGTCGGGATTTTCAGGGGTGCAGCGTGTCGCTGTACCACTTTCTCACGCGGGCTGTGGGCTTCGGGCGTGCACGGGGATCTGTAGGTGCCATTTTTCATGTGGAGGATGAAGAGTGTGTGTGGTTTGAGTGTCGTACAACTGGGCATTAACGGTGCAGAGCTGGGAGCGTTGCCTGCAGACCTAAGCCTGCTGTTAGCTTGGAGGTGGAGAGCTGTGCCTGGGTTGGGAGATGTTGGCTTCTGGTGTGCTTTTGCCGTGGTGAAACAGTAGACAACGCTGGACTGCGCCCACGTACGTAAGTGACAGACTAGGGCCCACGGTGCCAACATCAGGAGGTTGATGGTGTCTGCCACAGCCGTGGTTTCGACAGCAAAGGTGCTTCCCGGGGAAGCATGTGGGGTTTGTCCCTCACTGCCACTTCTTGGGGGAACAACACAGGACACGTACGGGTTATGGCCCAAGGCATACGTGGAATTAATTTTCCAGGTGCTTTCCAAGGCAAGCCCTTAAGGTTACAAAAGAGCCGAAGATGCAGACACCTCCAAAGTCATCGGAATGGAGCTGCCTCCTGGCTAGAAGAGCTCTCTTTGTGCGATGAGCAGGACAGGCCCGTAACAGCTCCTTTAGTCAGGGAATTGCCTCCTGCGCAAGAGACCAAGCAGAACTCTTCACATCGCCATGTCTGGCAACACGGAGCCTGAGCCCAGGCCTTCCCTGTGTGCAATCACCAGTGTAGGGAAGAGTCGCCCTTCTCTGCTGATGCTCATCCCGTTCTCAATGTCTCCATAAAACGCTTCTGCTTCAGCAGAACAGAGGTTTACCTGAGTTTTCACAGCACCAACCCTGCCGTGATGATGTTTTTACCCTTGTGCAGAGTATGTACTTGCTCTGCACGTCAGGAGCAGGATCTCGGAGTATCTCAGCAGCGACAGCATAATCCATGAGTACCAAATTGGTTGGCTGCTTCTCTGAGAAGTGAACCATGGGCTTCACCTTTACCCTGGAGATGCTTATTAACAAATATGTAAAAAGAATAAAAATTGGGCAGAATGCTTGTCTGTATTATAGACTTTTAAATAGCCTTTAACCCAATCTGCTACTCAGAGCTGAACATTAAATGGCTACAAATGGAACTGGTGGGAAAACACAACCTCATTAAATCTGTGCACCATCCATTTTGATGCAAACAAACCACACGCAGATAGGACTTCAAGCAAAAAAAAAAAAGAGAATAACAGAGAGATGCAGTCTCAGCCCAACAAAGGTCATAATCTCCAGTACATCAATTACTCCCTATCGCTGCTGGAGCAGTCTGACTCAAACACACAGGATTCTTGGGTCAGCCTGGAAAAAAACAAAAATGATGATATTTTAGAAAAAGCCCCAAACCAACCAAAACAGTAAATTTTTTATTACAGAGGCAGAAAGATTAAACATATCCTAAATTATACATACATGGGGCTCATTACAAACACATCAGGGAGCTTTGGGCTGGCTATAAAAACATTACAAGGGAAAGCTTTGCAAGTTTGTATGCAGTAAAGAAACCACTGGATAGATAAAAACCCCACTAAAACTGTTGCTAAAACTACTCAGCAGTACAACTCTATTCCTTCTCCTGTTTGGGACTGAAGGCTGATGTTCAACTTTAGCAGCAGCAGCCAGACTGAGTGAACCAAAACCTGAGAGAAACATTGCCTATACCGGCCTGTGAGAAGTCCTCCTCTGGGCTCAGAGACACTGGAGTCGAGTAAAAGCTCCGTGGTTCAGACTCCTCCATCCCTCCTCCTGTTGAATTCAGCCAGCAAAGCAAACAGCTCTGTATAAGAGGATGAAAAATCTTTGATATACTAAAATGCAGATAAAACAGGGCACTGGAAAAGGCAGTCCCACAGTGCCATGACACAGAACTGTCTCAGCTATCTAGCTAGATCTGGCCAGCAGACACTGAGTCACTGCGACTTGCAAAACTGAAGCAGATCACCAGATAATACAGAATTAGATTGGGCTTAACCTGAAGATGTGTCTTTCTTACGCTCTTTCGATGTGGTTTTCCTCTTTCACGCAATCTGGTGCGATTTCATGTCTGGACAGTCATTTAGCGAAAGGTGAATACCTACAGGCAGCTGTTGTTTGTACATCACAGACCACGCGCACAACTTCTGCATGGGTGTGACTGAGTGTCAGGAATACAGGTGAGACACTCGTATGCTCGGAAGGGCTGAAGGTATTGGAAGCCTGATAAAGAGATCAGTAAACAAATCCTGAATAGCTGAGAGCTGTTTTCAGCAACCATAGAGGATATCTGTGCAGAAAGAAATAATTACCAGCTTTGGGGCAGAAGTGTGGAGTCAGGAGAGCTTCGTAGCGTGGTGCATCCTGCTGCTGAGCCAGCAGAGGATGCTGCAGAGGTTCATCCATGAGCCTTTGCCGGGTGAAGGTCATAAACACCTTTGACACTGGCTTGTGTGGTTGGCTGCTTTTTTCTGATATTGCCATGCCAGTAACTAAGCTGAATAATGTGTGTCTCCCTGCTCCCTGTGTTACTGGTACAGGAAGAAGTTTCTTCATGACTCATTCCCATTTTATTCCTCTGACTGCTTGTGAAAAATACAACAGATGTGTGCAGAGAGGTGAAGGCTCTTGCATTTTGCATTGGAGGAGGGATTCATCTGGCTAAGGGTAGGCAACATAAATGTAGATGCCCTAAATTTCCTTCAGAATCGGGAGCTCTGCAGAGATGTTCGGTTTGCAGATGAGGAAACCTATAATCACTCACCCAGCTGAGGTTGTCTGTGTGCGTGCTGGGTGTCTGAACACCCTCCTGCAGTCAATGGAGATGTAGTCAATGCAGCTGCTGGAGTCTGGAGGGTGATTCAGCCCAACAAATGCAATGTCTGGTTTGGCCTGACCTGATTTTTGTCCACTGGTGAGGGCTGAGGATTCAGAGCCTGACTGAGTTTTGTTAGCTAAAGCATTTAGAGCCATTTGAAATAATCTGGCGTATCCAAGGCGTCCCCAAAGTCAGTATGGACAGGGCTTCGTGGAGACCTTCAGGACAAGCTGCTGGAAGGAGGTAGCATTGCTCACAGCGCCAGACACTAGGCAGGCATGTCTTCTTTTGCACCTATGTTACGTGCAATGCTCCCTCTTCTGCACTGTCTCGGGGCTCCTCTCAGCTGAACAGTCCGCTGAGCAGAAGCCTCTGGAGGCTGCAGCTGATGCCCACCCCTTGCCAATACCACAAACAGACCTTGGCGTGCGATTTGTTCGTGGTAACGTGGGGCTCAGCTGCTCACAATAAAGCTTCTGGTGCCAAGATGCTCTGGAGTGTCCTGCCTGACCTGCACTGGTCTCGGGAGGTGTACAGTGCATCTCCTGTGGTATCCCAGCACTTCTAACAAAAGCCCAACTGGGCTCTTACTGGCCTCAGGTGATATTTGTGCCTGGCCCCAAACGAAGTGTGTCCTGCTGAAACCCCAGCAGCAGAGCAATAACCACAGCAACCTGCCTAGTTGACTTGAATCTCATGCTTCAGAGTCCGTGAGAAATTCTGGAGAACATGGACTTTTGGTACTGCAACAGCATTAGCAACGAACCGTTTCCAAAAGGAAAATAATGGGTTTATTTCAAAATTTATGCTCCAAGCTGGTGGAGGAGGCTCTGCTATGATACATCTGAGCTTGAGATACCGTAAAAGGTAAGGACTGATTCCTCCTCTCAGTGTGTCCCAGTCAATTACAACCGCCACCGGACCTCTGAGGTGGGGCACACCTTCTCGTTCGGCTTTCCCAGCGGTGCAGCTCCCACCCTTGGGTGGGAGTCAATCCCTCCAGAAAGGATTTTTTTCTCTCTTTTTGGTGGTTTCCTTTGCCACTTGAAAGAGGCTGGATTAGTATGAGCTGCATGTGACCCTGGTCCACCGGACCAGTAAATTCTCCCCTTAAAACCCTGGAGCTAATGAGTTACTAATTTCTCCTCATGAGTCACTTTTTGGATCCTGTTTCCTTTCTCTTTTCTGAAGCTGCTTTCTCAAGGACTTGGCCAACTGCAGAAAAATCCTCCAGACCTGATGTCTGACCCCCATTCAGATCACACACTGGAGCGGAGACCCGGGACTGACGTGAGCGTGCATCGCCCCGAAAGCGCGCTGGTTGCCATGCCCTCCGAGCCGTGCCTGGGGCCTTCGCTTCATTGCGTTAGCAATCCAGGTCACTTGCAAAGCGAACGCTGGTTCTGCTGCCCTATAAAACATCTGACTCTGGGTGTGTGCGCGCGCCCGGAGCGCTCCTGCTGCGCAGAGCGTCCCCCCCCTGTGGTTTTTCCTCCAATGTGTTAAACTGTCTCGTTTCCTTATAGCCTGGAGCCTTGGGTCAAGGGACAGCTGCTCATCTGCTCCCCTCCCCGCTTCTCAGCGGGTTCCCCAAGTGCAAAGAGATGCCAAGGTGCGAGAGAGGATCGTGCAAGAACTACAGTTTGACTCTTTATGACTTCTTGCTGAGGTCGAGCGCTTCTTGAATGGCTGCTGTGTAGTGCACCAACACACACACACACACACACACACACACCCCACACACACACACACCCCTCTTCACAAGCTCCTGCCGTCACGGCGCGGTGGCAGTAAGGGGGTGGAGATACACACAATGGTTGCATGGGAAAGAGGTCAATACATGGTCCATGTAGGCTCCAGTTCTCACTGTGAAGCTTCCTCCTACACAGACTTCCTTCTAGCACGACGTTTCACTAATATATCATAATTTAAGCCCAGGGCTGTAGAAAGGACAAAGGTTTTCCATGGGGAGCATCCCTTTTTCTGGCCTGGGAGCCCAGACTGGCTGGCTAAACAGTGCTGTTTGGCCTCAAAAATGTATCAGGGGCTGCATGTAGCCACTTGACATTGTCCCTGTTGGAAACCTCTGCTGAAAGTGACAGCTTGACAGTTCTGTGAAGCAGTTGTTTGGAGGAATTAAGGGAGATTGTTTATTTATTTATTTCTACCAGGAATAACAGGAATAGGAGCACTGGCACAGACTCACTCCCACATGGAAGCAGTTAACTTGGCAGTCTCAGTGGAGGAAAGCCAGGCATTGTAACAGGTAATCCTGTTATGCATTTTAAAAGCAGCAGGAAGATGTTTCTTGATAAGAGAGAGAATGAAATACTTTCTCCTCCTCAAGCAAGGAGGCAGGATGTGAAGTGGCAATTGTTGAAGATGAACTTCTGTAACCACCCCCCCTCCATTAGGTAGCTTAAACCCAGCACTAGTAAAAGGATCCGCTGGGGAGTTCTCCCAACAATTAACGCTGAGTTACTTTAAAGATCTGTCCCAGTCCATCTGCATTCCCGCACACCTCCAGTCCTCGCCTTCCTTCCTCGTGCTCATCAGCCGTTGGCAGTCTCTCTGGTGTATAGATGTGATTACATTTCTGTAACTAATTTGGCAGTATGTGTTCAAACTCTCAGTCTGCTGGAGCGCCGAGAGCACCACGGCCCCACATTCGTGTAGCAGCAGATGGCACTGATTCATGGCCACCGCAGTGACATAGGGACCTCTGCTCTGGTCTCACCCCAAGCAGCCTGAGCAGTTTTCCTTCTGGATGGTGGCGTAGGTCCAGATATCCAGATGAACAGAGGGCTGAAGGTTCCCATACTTGCTGCCATCAGCTCTCACCCCATTTCACACCACTACCAGGGAGAGCCGCTAATTCCCATCTGTGGGTGTGGCAGGGAAATGTGTTCACCGGGAAGTCCTCATGAGACTTGTGAAGATTGAGGAGGGATCCTTGTGATTCCTTCTGGGCTCTTTTTCCTGCATCTATTCCTCAGTGGCCTCCGCCTAGCACAGCACTGCCCGAATAACGTGGTAGAGCTGAGTCCTTCCAGAAACGCTGTGTGCCCTTGGAGCTGTTTGGTGTGGGCAGCAGCCGTGGGAGGAGCTGGCAGAGCAGCTCTGCCACCCTTTTTGGAGTCACCATTTCAGCCTGAAGAATCAACACCCAAGTTTCCTGCCGGTCTCCACAACGGGGGATACCTTGCAGGCGGGGGCGCTGCGGTGTCGACACGTTGCACAGTCCCAGCGGGTGCGAAGGGTTTTGAGCTGGAAGCAAGTCAGGAGGAGCCCTATCGGCTGCCTGGCTGTGATCTGTGGGTGGCCCAGGAGCTTGGTGTCAGATTTGGGCTGCTGGTTTGCAGAGCAGGTTTGAAACGGCGTGTGGTGGTGATGCAACAGTTTTATTTTCCCGTGCAGGTCTAGCTGCAGCATCAGAGCACCAAAACCCCTGCAACACCCCCTCACCCCAGGGCCTTGGCTGCCTGGGTTCAAGGTGAGCTCTAATATGACACAGCCGGGTAACCTTGGGTCAGCTTCCTGGGAAAACAGATAAGCTGCGAGAAGCAGGTCCTGCCCTTTGCTGAGGAGCTGCGGTGAGGTTCAGACGCTTGCTCCTGGCCTGTGCCTGAGCTCTGCTGCAGCTCTCCCTCTGCCTGGCCATGCTCCTTGCTGACTTCGTTCTCTGACTTCTTGCACAGAGCTGGACTTGCCTGGTGATCCCTGGGCTGCAGCTGCCCCTGGAATCCTGCTCCAGGTTTGCTCTGATCTTCTTGTTTGGAATTGCATTGTCCATCCGCGAGGCTGCTGTCCTGGTGGCCCCCTCTGTTTGTGGGGGCAGCTTCTGTGGGCGGAAGGTTGGGTACATCTTTTACCGCGGGGCGGCGTGAGGGTGGCTGACTTGTGAGCAGTGCAGGTAGGGGAAGAGAGGCCGTGGGCTTCCCTCCTGCGTTAGGTTTTCCCGGTTGAGCTTTGCATAAACGTCCCTTAGCAACCACGTCGGTTCCTAAGTGTGCTTATATTCCAATTTCCTTCACTAAAACTCCCCAGGAGAGGTCTGTTTCTGGGGAAGTGTCTCTTATAGCCAGGTGACTGAGCTGGGCTCTTGTGTCCCAACTGGAGATGTGTGTAGTGGGGCAAGATCTCCAGGATGTGCCTCTGGGAGAGGGGAGAGCCAGCCCCTGTGAGGAGCCCCATAAAATGCCCTGGTGCGTGGGGGGTGCAGGACTGAACCCAGCCCGGGGTACCTGAGGCCCTAAAGCGTGCGGATCACCGTGTGTCTGAGGAACACTTGTGCTTGGAAGGCCTTGCTCTGGCAGGTCGCTGCAGCACGTTTGCGTGTCTCATGCCAACAGCCTTACAGTAACTTTTCTGTTAGTGATGGCCTCTGAGGGTTGCTCCTCTGTAGGTAACGCTCAGCCATCAATCAATGATGTCCTTCTGGAATCATTAAGACCCCCTGTGGTTTTGTTGCTGGGGCAATAGCCTTCTTCCCTAAACAATGTGAGCCTTCTGTGTCATGGGGACCTCTGAACTTTCTACCCTGGGTCACTTAGTAAAAACCAACCAACCAAAAAAAAAAAACAAACCCACCCCATCTGCCCAGCTATTTGAGATCGTTTGAACCTTGTGTTTTCAAAAGTACAGAATTCCCCAGCCCACATGTTTTAGAAAATTTAAATGGATTTAGGCTTATCGTTCCAACCTCTGAGAATACATTCAGCACGGCTCAGAAATGAACAATTGTCGTGATTCCCTGCAAGGCGATCCCAGGGCTGTTGTAACACTGTCACCTCTGTGATGCTGCATGGCATTAAACATCTTACCGACGGTGCAAACCGCGCTGACGCCGCGGCTTTTGTTACAGCCGAGGGGAAACAAGCCACGGCGATCTCACCCGTTGGCTCCCGGCACCTTGGGCTTTCAGAGCAGTGCTGAGGTCAGGTTCCTGTTGAAAAGTTCTCCGAAACTGCAGGAGAGATTTTCACGAGCTTGAGGGAGGAAAAGGCTTTGGATGAAGCTCATCTAGTGCACCCGTGGGGCAGCACAAATGCCTTTAGGCGCTGCGTTTCTTGTTTGTTTATCTGAGCCTTGCATTTACTCACCCTTGTTTGTTTGGAGAAGTGCGGCTGTGCCCAGAGGAAGCAGTCTTTGGAAAATTTGTGAGATGCTGACAACCAATTATTTGCCCTTCATCAATAGATATTCTTAGACTGATTCCAAAATTATCCAATTCACTAATTAATGTACTGTGCTTTGCTGGGCATACAGCAGAGAGCACTTGGGTGCTCGGAGAACTGCTTTTGGCCTCTCTTTCACCATTTCCCTCTCAAGGGATCCCCAGCTTGGTGCTTTGCTGAAGTTGTCCCAGAGTGCTCAGCCCTTCCAAGCTGGTGGTTTTTAATAGTTTCCACCAAGAAAAGGCAGCTCTCCTTTCTCCTGGTTGCATTTTCTTTCCTGCCTGTGCTCTCGTGCTTTCTCCTGGTGGTGGCTGCTCTCTGGGTACCTGATGTGGTTTGTCTGGTGAAAACCTTTGGAGCAGGACCCCTGAGTTGCTGCTGCTTGTGAGGACCAAGGTACCCATCGGGACCTGAATGATGTGCCTGGCACAAGCAGTGGAGAGAGACCTCAGTGTGGATCTGAACGAGTTGAGGGGGTGCTGTCACCGAGGGCCATTCAAAATAAAATGCTCGTCTGCCGGCGGGGATTTCTTCTGTTTGTTTCAGTTTTAGGGGTTGAGGAAACACAGCAAAGAGCCTTCAGTCTCCTCGCCAGTACAGGAGACTGTTGCATTTTATATACAATGTTTTTCTGAATCGAATTGTACGCTCATCAGAAAATGGACCTTGCTGCTTGATGTATGTTGAAAAGTGCCGCGTATGTTTATTGTGCTGTATAAATAAAATATAATAATGCTGAGACTCAAGGACTCCCATGGAGTCATTCAGAAGAGAGGCAGAGGGACGATGAATGAATTCGGGTAAGATTCGGAAAAGGGAAAGAGATATTTTTTTTTTAACAGGGAAAAACAAGAAAGAGCGTTTCTTTCCACAGAAACGGGTCCTGAGCTGCCAAAAGACTGGACTAAGCAATAAACCAGATCCTGTGGTTGATAAATGGGGCAAGGTATGTACTGGATGGGATTTTTATGCCTAAAAATGTGTCTCTCTCTGTGTGGGTGGCCCAGGGCTGCTTTTGGAGTTGGGGGTGTAAGTTTATTTCTGCCTGAAGCTGACATCAGTACTCGGGGGGGGGATGAGGACTGGCTTACACTGGTCCCAGCCGCTAACACAGTGATGGTTTAAAGGTGCCGAGAGCTCAGCTGGGAGGGCGTGGGGGGTGGGTGTGTTTTCATCCAAGAGCACAGCATCCCCTTGTGCCATCCAGCCATCAACAGGGGGATGCAGACCATGCACAGTAGTGAGATGCTCTGGTGATCCCCCCCCGCTCTGGCACTGGAAACAGTTCCACCACGCCTGAGCCTGCGGCGCAGCACCTTCCACCGTGGGTGGCCGTGCCCTGCGGTGGCACTGGTGACATGCTGGGGCAAGAACAACCTCCAGCTGCTGCAGCTGACCCTGCTTGGAGCTGGAGAGCTGGACAAGGTGATCTCCAGAAGTCCCTGCCCACCTCAGCCTTTCTGGGTTTGTGTGTTACCGTAGGGGACCAGAGCAGAAACGGGTATCAAGGGTCAGAGATACAGAGAGAGAGAAGGGGAGGGAATGAGCAGATGGCAGCTCTAACCCTTGTGTGGGGAACACACCTTCGGATGGAAGGTGGAGAGCTGCAGGCAGTGTGCCAGGAAGGAGCTGGTCAGTGGTAACACGTGAAGCTCCCAGTGACTCTGTGATAGCGGAGAAAACAAAGTCATGCCGTTAAGGCCCAGGCTTTCAACAGGGCAACAGCATTTTTTGGGGTGCCTGGTGATGTCCTGTGAGAGCCTGCCATCGGCTCTCTGTGCTGAAGTTTTGCATTTTCAGCACTGAGCTGTTCTCACGCTTGGGCCTTCGCTGCCCTCTCGCTTCAGATCAGCCCCTTTCTCTGGCTTAGATGCAGTAAAGGTGAAATCTGT
Source organism: Leptosomus discolor (assembly GCF_034619465.1). Lineage (NCBI taxonomy): Eukaryota > Metazoa > Chordata > Aves > Leptosomiformes > Leptosomidae > Leptosomus > Leptosomus discolor. Next base: position 2,223,447 of record NC_141416.1, read on the forward strand.
GCCGATGGGGCACGTTAATGCAAAACTTCCCTGCCTGTTTGCACCTTTTCCTGGAGCAAATCCAAGGCTGCTGCAAACACAAAGGGATTCATCACTCTCCAGCTGTCTGCAGACAGCAAACCAAGAGCAATGTTTGACAGTGAGGAATAATTACCTTGCCAGCTTTGCTTTATCCACATTTCAAATTCAGAAGGGAGATAAAGCCACATCACCAATGGCTCAGGCAAGGAGCCCATCAAGAAGAGCGTCTAGTGCAGCTGGAAGCTCCCTCATCCTAGGAGAGATGTGCCCTGTGGCAGCCGGGTGGAAGGGATGAGGGGCACTGCAAATGCCATCTCCCCAACAGCCCTGGGGTGTCCTCTGCCTCTGGTGCTTCCTCTCCAGTTTGGTCCTCTCCAGGGGCTGGCTTTGGTTACAAATGGCCCTGTGATGCTTGAGATGCCAAACCAAAGCCCGACAGTGTGAATCCTGCCCAGCCTGAGGAACAGCATCCCAAAGTGAAGTCTGTGCCAATTTATTTTGCTCATCCTCTTTAATTAAATTAGCTTGAACATGAAGGGTGCCTGACCCTTATTGGGTTAAACGAGCCAGTCTCCATGGCAACCTGCTTCTCAGAAGGCCTGATATCTTGCTGTCTCTTTTCCAAACCCTTCCTCATTCTTCAAGTCTGATACCTCTTTGCGCACGGGTTTTTAAAGGCACAAAGTTAGGTTTGCGCCGGGGCTGCTTTGCTGTTTCACTGCGATTTCCTACGGCTGTGGGAGCTGTACCACGCTTTGGAGGGAGGCAGCTTTTCTCAGGCTGGTGGGACGACTTGAGATCGCTAATCTTGCAGTGACTTCGGGGTCTGCTTCCTCCAAAGCTGTCCCCGTGGTTTCGATTCGGATAGTTTTTTGGTGTGGATCAATCCTTACAGGAAGTGTTGCTCTGTGGTAATCCTTCTGGAGGGAAAAAACAAGTGCCATTTAGAACTTGGAAGAGGAACAGTCCAGCTGTTTCTAGGTGTCGTAAATAAACAGCATGATTTGTGTCCGAATGCACAGGCCTCGGAGCTGAAATTTAAAGTGCTGACCCAGACCAAGCCAAGGCCAGAAACCATAAAATCTGAAAGTTGTCACCACACCGACGGGCGTGCAAAGTGCCTGGAGGTGCTGAGGTGAGGTGGGACCTTGTGGGTGCTTAGAGCACAGAGCTGTGCTTTGTGCAAGAACTCACCTTATGCCTTCCCTGCTTCCTATCCACTACGAACTCCTTTTCTTGCACAATTCCTTCCCTGGCCTTCTGCCTCTACACTCTGAGATCTGGGGCGGGTTTTTTCTTTCGGTGGCCAATCAATTCAAACGCTAGTGGCTAGCAAAATTTCCAAGTAGTGGAGACAAGAGCTCCTTCTTTTACATGGCTAATGTTGGCTTTTCCAAAGAAAACAAATAAAAAGCTCAGAAACATCGTATTAGAAGACTAGCTTCCAGGGACTGATGCCTCCATAGGGTTTAGCATGCAAAGGAAAGGAGGCAACGCAAGGGAAAGGTTGGGAAGTTACTTGACTGCGTGCGCTATTGATGTACCTAGCAAAGCATGTGAGCGGAGGAATAGTTAATGTAACGGGCAGACACGTACTAAGACTCAAGGATGAAAGATTTTAAGTGATTTCAAGCTCAAAGTATGATTCAGACATTTAACAAGGAGGGGAATCTATCAGGAGAACATATCCTACAGGAAGCAATAAATTTGCTATCTTTTTGCATCTTCAAATTACATTTGGGAATGGAGTTCATTTAAGATTCATTTAAGCTATTTTAGATGCCTGCTTTAGGATGACATGACCTGCACCCACTACCTCCACTGGCAATAAAGGCAGCTTTGGGTGTCTGGATGAAATGCAGGTGGCTGTATTTTAAGCATCTATAAACAGCCAATTGAATCCCTCCCTGGGGTGTCTCTCTAAAATAACTGCTTCAGATGAACCATGATAAATGCCCGATTCAGGAGCGACTTGGGAAGCTTCTCTAGGTCTGGATTATGTCGCCAGCCCCAGAACAGGGATGAAAATTGTCTGGGTTTAAAATGACAAATTTAGGGGCGTGCCCAGCCTCAGTTTCAGCCCTGTCATACACACAGGCGCAGGTATCTGAACAGTTTTCTACAGTTTGCCTACTGTTTCTGAGATGAGCCAAGCTGTGATTAAATGTTTCAAGAGGAGATATATCCTGCCTTTCATTACAGTGAATGCCAGACAGGGCTTTTGAAAATTGTCTGTATGTAAAGTGTTTGAGCTGTGCTTTCACAATCCACTGCAAAACCCGCTACAACAATGCAGAAGAGCATCAGCTGCAGGTAGCAGGGACATGCACGTTTGCTGCTGCCTTCCTTTGAGCGGCATTTATGGGCTACTGTCCTTTTTGAAAAGAATGTGGCTGTGCCAGGGCTCTGAGGGCACCAAAAGGCTTCAATGGCCCTGACCAGCCTCGCCTGGGGGTGCCCCAAACCCTGCACCTGGGCTCAGGAGCCTGTTTCACCTAAATATTGCAGGGGGATAAAGGCACAAAATGGGTTTGTACGTTGAGGCGTTGCTGAAAAATGGTGCGCAGTGTTGTATATGAAAAGCACGATTGCGCCCTCTTACACGTGTGAGGACATTTGAAGTCATCGTCGTGTGGTCAGCGAGGTCAGGAAGGCAATCTCTGCGTTAGCTCATCGTATTTAGTGTGGAAATTGTGGCGTGGTCTCTCTGTTCCAGGACCTTGGCAGTCTTATGTCATCATTTTTCCAGAATAAAGAGGGGGGACCTCTCTCTTTTTCCCCATCAAAGCGAGGGTGGGCTGCACCTGCTTTATTTAGTCTGGATGGATGAAGCCATTGTACAAGGTTTAGGGCAGCAGAGGTCTGCAGTCAATCCAGTCTCATCTGCACCACATGGGAAAACTTCACAAAGGCTGTACGCTCCATGGCTCACCTCTGACGATAGCATCGTTGTGCTTTGACATCCACCGTGTATCCTCTCCTCTTGTTGAAATTGCAGTCTGGAATGATAAAGCTTCAGTGTGATTTGATGAATTTCCACAAGGATCTTGCCTGGGCATCACATGACTGAGCAATTGGAGCACCAGCAGTACTACTGTAAGCCCAGTGAACTGTTAGGTCTCAGTGTAATTATAAATGAGGAATCTCCATGAGACGAATACATTTCTAGTGGAGGACCTCAGTGAAATCTCCAGTTCTGAGCTCTCGCGCTCCAGCCTTCATCTCACTGCATCTCTCCCGTGCATTATTGCTGAAAAAAAAAAAAAGTCTCTGTGTCCCACATTCGTGCCTGAGGAAAAGCACAGCCTGGCTTCTGCTCCAACGGGTCTCTGGTAGCAACTGTCTCAGCCACAGAGCTGAAGAAGGAGTGGTTGGTGGAGAGGGGTGCTAGTGAGAGGGTAAGGGACCCCCTTTCCTCGGCTTTCCCCTACTTCTGCGCAGAGAAGGGCTGGTGTGTGTCCCTTGGGGGTGAGCACCTGGGGGGGAGATCTCAGGAGAGATGCTGGGCGGCAGCTCTCTGTCTGCAGGAGGAGTGTGGGCAGACACGGGGTCTGAGGAAAGATGGCGATGGGAAAGAGGAAGAGATGCACACAAGAGCGTGGGAGGAGCAGGGAGAGTGCAGAAGAGGACACTGGAAATTGGGTGAACCTGGCAGAGGAGAGGGGGGGGGATGGGGGGAGGTGAGAAATTTGGGGAAGTGCCCAGCAAAGTGAGCATGGGGGCAGAAGGGGAAGAGATGGGCTGGTGGGTAGCAGAGCAGCAGCAAGGGGTGGAGGCTGGACTCCCCCCTCAGCCGCTTCTGAAGCCCTGTCTGGGGGTGCAAGGGTGAGGTCACTCCTCCAGGCTGGGGGCGGTGAGCCGGCAGCTGCACCCACCCTGTGGGAGATGGGTGGTTGGAGGTCTTGGGATGGGTGGGGATGGCTTCCCTGTGAGAGGTGCAGGAGATGTCACCTTCCTCTGCACCAGCATAGCTGCTCTTATGCTCTTTCATGCGGGGTTTCATTATGCCCTGCGCTTGCTGCGAGTGGAGAACGAGGAATGCATCGCTGCTAAATACGCCCCAGCCGTCTGGCGCCGGCCTGGCCTGGCCTGGCCCACCTTTGGAGTACAGTTGCCATCCTCTTCTGGCTACCCAGGGCCGGCCTTCAGTGCTCGGGATGCCCTTCCCACCTCCTGCTGCTGAGCAGGGAACGTTTGCCTTTGCTCATAATCTAGGTGGGTGTTTGAAGGGGATGGGCAAAAGCAACATTGGGTGCCACAAGGGGCAAAAGCAACATTGGGTGCCACAAGGGGCAAAAGCAAGAGGTAAAAATTGGAGGAATGTCAGGGGAAGAAAGCACTGATGATACACTTTAGCAGGAAACAGAGACACTGCAGAGAAGATCCTGTCCACACAGCTCTTACCCAGCCACTGCATGACAGAAAACAGCTTGAGGAAGCAGGAGAAGAGCACTGGACTCAGCAGAGGTCAGTATTTCTCAGTCCTGTACTTCCATGGGTTCCTTCTGAGCCCAGCCCACACTTTTGTTTGACCACAGCTGCTCGAATACAGGATTCCCTTTGTGCAAACTTTCAAGATGCATTGAACAAAGCTTTCATCTTTCTCTCCTCCTCCCTGCTCCCCAGAGAAGAGCCCAAGAAATGGGACACACACAAAGCGGTCCTGCGTGGCGCTCTCCTCCACCTTCCTGGGTTCTCCTGTGGTGTCACAATTGCTTATTTGAATTGTGCACCGTAACTTTGATCTGACCTCACTTGGAGGCGTTGGCGATGGCAGCAGGCTCCTTTTATCGTTGCTACGTGTGCGTTCCTCCAGTTTCCTTGTGTCAGGTGGAAGCACCCCGTGCCATGGCTGTGCAACGTCAATATGATGCTTGTGGTCTTCAGAAGGCACCTGCATGGTCTCTGTCTGCTGCAGGGGATCTGAAACAGGGAAACTGCCTTAGCACTTGCACTTCTGTGTTGGATTTTAATTAGTTCACGTCATAGAAATCCAGGTCTGGCCATTTCTCCAGCCCTGCTCTGGAGCTGACATCTAAACAAACTCAAGCTTCTCATCTTCTTCGTGGTGGATTTTGATCCCCTGAAGACCACCTCCTCCGTTCTCCGAACGAAACCCCCACAACTCCCCCTTTTTCTTTGACTCACAGCTTTTGCCATGTGGGGTTTTTTTAGGTGTGGTGTGGGTTTTGTTGGGGTTTTTTTATATCAACAGTGTGGCTGAGTCACAAGTGAGTAACACCAGCCTGGTCCACCCCTGCACCTCTTCCCACTGCAGGCTGGACTCCTCTCCCGGGCACGGTTCAGCTGGGAGATCTTCCCCTGCTGTCCCTGTACAGCCATAGCCGGGGAAGATGCCCTGGTAAATCCCCCTTGATACACCCTTTAGTTTTCATATTCATACGTACTTCCCCATTTCAATTAATTATTAATAGACTAGGATAATCAGAAGCCTCTGGTCATTGCCTCTGGTCGTTGTCTCTGGATATTTTTCTGGCTGCTCGCAGCAGACCTATTTCTTGCCATATTTCTTATATTCCTGTTAATCTTTGCGGAGCAGCTGAAATTCGTGTCATGGATCTTAACGGAAGAGCAGAACTGTTGCCGCTGAACTTACCCTGACAGATTAACCTTGTTACAAGCATCCGGAAGACCTCGTAAAATGGTGTTGCCTTTGGCTGGATCTTGTTCCTTTCGTTTTCTTATGAGGACATCATGTGTGGCAGTGACAGAGACCTAACTGAAGTGGTGATTTATCACAGCAGTGTCTCCCTCTCTTTTTCTTGTCAGAGGAGAAATCTGGAGTTTTGGCCCATGTGTCCAGAGGGCACAAGATGCTGTTTGAGGGAGTTATATGTGTGTCAGAAACTGCTCTAAAAGACATTTCTCTCCAAGTGTGGGGCCTGTTCTCAGGTGTTTTATCAGCTTGCCTGGCGTTTGGTAGATGCAGAGCTGCCCACACAGCGAGCTTATGTCTCATACCAGTGCAAAAGGGTGGTACTTGGTCCCCTGAAGGCATCAAAATGTTCTCTGTCCTTTGGGTCTCTTCTGAGGTAGGCTAAATTAAAACTTTTGGTCCACAAATAAGAGACATACTGTCCACTTAGTAAAAGATACCCAGTTGCACAGGCTCTCATCGTCAAGAGTTGCTGTAGGTAGCAACCCAAAATGGGGTCCTTTGCATATGCTGAGTACAGTGCATCATTAGTCATGTTGTTATATACTGTTAGTTCCCTCAACAGACATTACTGAAGCCTGAACCTGAGGCTTAAACAGCTCATAATTACACTCAAGCTCTGGCTGATGATCGAGTTAGGCTGATCTTTGCACAGATGATGTGCAGGTGTGGTGTACCCAGCTTAAGGTGATGGAGCATGCAGGAAGAGTGGGTTTGCATCTCCACTCGCAGTTGTCCACTGAAGAGGCGTCCCCATCTGTGACAGTCAAGAGACACGCAGGGGGTGTTGAGTCCTGCCATCGCAAGGGGAAGTGCAATACAAATGGTGGGACCCCAGCACCTGTTGGTGATTGATGTTAGGTCGGGTGAGCCCCATGCTGGTAACTGCATGTCCTACCTGCTGGTTAGGAAGATGGTGATGGCTCACAGCATTCAGTCTTGGGCTTTGCATAGAGGGTATGATCCAATGGTTAAATTTTGGTTGATTCTCAAGGGTCTGTGTGTGAGCAGCATGGCTGTGCCGGAGCTTCATCTCTGCTGTAACTTCTGGCGGACTCTACACATGAATCTTTATTGCTTCAAGGAAAGAGGCACCTCCCCAGCTCCTCTCTGCTCCTCTCTCAGCCGGGCACAGGATAGGAAGCACAGCCCACCACAACCTGTGAGTACCATTTTCTTTTTCAAGACCAAACCCACAGCCACATGCCCTGGGCAGACAGAAGTCTCCTTTAAGCAGGCGTGGCGTTTGAACCACGAAGCCCAGAGTCTACGCCTGCGAGAGAGCTGCCCGCGGTGCAGCAGCACAGCAGAAGGCTGAGAGGGCCAAGTGCGACCGCAAGATCTGGTGAGGAGTCGAGAACTGGAGACAGACAAAGAACTTGGACCCATCGGCTAACGTGAAGTCATCTTATCACCTGATTGCAAAGCCAGAGAGCTGGGAGAGCGTGTGAATGGCTGCTGCTGCTGCCGCAGTGATAAATTAGATCACTTTGAGAGCACTTTAGAGCTGGACGGAAAATTCAGTTGCTCTCCTGCCAATTTCATCCTGTAAGTGGAATTAACACTTGCTTTAGCTGCACTCTCCAGCCCCAAGCAACTGTCCCTTGTGCACCATCTCCAAGGGATTTTGCTCTCTGGGAACTGTGTGTATTTGAACCAGCAGAAAGCAGGCAGAGGTGAGACCTTGCTGCATGCACAGCACCAAAGGGAGCACTGTGGGAAGAGGAGCCCATTTTGGCCTTAGCACCTCAGACAACTTGGACCTGGATCTGAAAAGAAAGGTTTGAGACCATCTGTGAGGCGGTTGCTTGCGTGTGGTTTTTTTTTTTCTCAGGAGGTGGGTGAAGAGAAGCTGCCTGGGAAGAAGGTTCAGAAAGTTGAAAGGGAGATCAGGTGTTGGAAGCAGCAGCCACGCTCCATCCGAAGAGAGGTAAGCAAGTGTTCTCCGCCATGGTGGGATTTTCAAAGCCCAAGCTGACACTTAATGAACACCCACCGCCTCCAAATGACACACAATCTGGACGTGATTCGATTTGCTGCCTTGCAATGTGCAGGAGACTCAATGTTGGAAAGAGGCCTCCAGCACTGACATCTAGGAAACAGCGCAGCAGGAGAGTCCAGGGAGGTGGCACACACCAGGCAGGCCCTGACACCCTCCCTCCTGTCACATACCACCCATGTTGGGCACTGAGGCCAGGTTTTGTGCTTGAAAAGACGAAGGCAGAATCAGAGAAGAGAGATAGGTCAAAATAGCTGTGGTTCCACGCATGGGGACTGTTTTGCAAGGAGTGAGGAGACCATTGGCTTGAGCTGGAGCACAAGAAATACATCTCCATCCCGAGAACGTGCAGAAAGGGACACATGCTCCTAAAGCATGAAGCACTGGGAGCCAGTGTAGATTTATGAGGCTGGGTGTGCAAGTGTAATGCCTGTCCCTCTGTCTAGGGGATGTGCTCTTCCTTGCAATGTGCAAGAAGTTCCCAAATGAACTACAAACTGTATCGGAAATTGTTTTAAGAAGTAACTTTAACAGGTCTCAGTCTATTTAAATCAACCCTTTTTTTCTTTCAAATGTTTCACAAAGCTGGAGTGGCCCAAGTGGAGATGGTCATTTTTGGTAGAACCTGGAGGAACAAAGCTGAGTGGGAGAACAGAGGATGGAAACCAGCAGCAGCCTCCTTTTTTGGCAGAGGATTCCTACCTAGCACTTGGTAAAGCTTTCAGGAAGAATCCTGCTTGCCTTTAGTATCGCAGGCTCAGTAGCTGTTCTGTGAGCAGGCTGGTGAGGGACAAGGACAAGGTGGTGCTGTGGCCCCTCTGCGAGGGCTCTGCCTGACCCCTCTTTCTTGCGGTGATGCGTACAAGGCTTGGCATGTAATGGAGCTGCAAGGAGTTCTGTAAATCTGTTTCCTGCTTTGTATCCAGGAACATGTCTTTGGTTTTGTGGAATACATCAGTTTTCATTCTCAGCTTGTCCCTGGGAGCAACGTCAGCCTTGTCTCTGCAAAACAGGAGGTGGATCTGTGGCACACGATGGTGGAGGCTTCCTTCTCTCCATCCGGGTGCTGGGATGTCTCCTATCAGTGGAGAGGGTCAGACAGTTCAGAAGAATGCCCAACAGATGAAGAGCACCTAAGCAAGCCTGCCTTCCCACTGGCTTTGAAAGGATTGCAGGGGATTTGCTCAGAGCTTCTCCACCAGGTTTGATCCCACCCTACACATCAAGACGAAGGGAGCGTGTCCCTTCATCGGTAAAGGCTGACGGGAGAGCCTGCGGCTCGTCACAGCTGAGACAGGTTTAGGGGTCTCCGGAATTGGTGGGTTTTCTACTGCCGCAGCGAGCACCACCGATGACCAGGACGAGGTAAGACACCTCTGGTGGCTTCAGCCTCAGCCAATACACTCCACTGAAGCGAAGTGGGTTTGGGCAACCCCACTGGTACGTGCAGGACCCTGGTGTCTCGAGGTCAGTGGCATCTGACTGGGGTATTTCCCAAACACGCTACAGGCAGGAGCCAGTCCTCTCTACCACAGGACAGGGTGTGCAGTCTCCCACGTTACCCCACGGAGGCTGTCCCCCTGCAGATGCTAACGCAATGTGAAGCCTGTTTGAGGCTTTTGCTAAAGACCTCTGCTGAATTTATAGCTTAAATATATTCATCCGCTCATTTGGTTTTGCTCTGAAACGTTATTCACATTTGGTATTTGAAGGATCCTGTGTATAAGGCACCTGTTTAACTTCAGGCAGTGTAAGAAGCATCAATACATTTGATAATTAAATGTTTGCTGCCACCTAATTGTCCCTTATTACACATTCTTTGAGCCGAAAGCCTGTCTACTGGCACTCTCCCCAGAGTGCTGAGCTTCAAAGAGAGCTGGAGAAGAGTTTCTTTTCTTAAAGCACAGTATATATTTAAAATGGAGCCATCTCCAAAACTGTCAGGAAACAGATAAGGAAATTGAGAGAATAGCAAACCCAGTGGGCTAATTATAAATAGTCAAATAGAGGGGAAAAAAAAAAAAGGCAGATTGCAGCAAGCTGATAAAATGACAACAGCAATAACACTGAAAGAGCTAGCACTTACCTACAAACACCAGAGCACTCAGATGAGCACGGTCTCAGCTCTGATCACAATTTTCGTCTGCAGATCTGAAAATCTGGCCTCTTTGTACCGGCAGGATGATGTGGATCTGTGTCCAGAGATCAGCTGCAGTCACCAGCTTGACTTCAGCATAAAACCAGAGGAGATCGGGCCTCAGGAACGAGTTTCCAACCACCTCTGTTCCTCAGGCTGGCTTTTGCCTGGATTTGAAAGTCCACCTCTGGGCTCGTTTCTGTTTTGAGCGCTGTGTCCTGTAGGGTTGGACACAACCTGCCTTTGCTGCTGCTCAGCTCCGCATCTTTCCACTTGCAGAAATCCCCGGAGGAATGTGGAGGGTTGAATGAACTCTACGTGCTGGCAATGCTGCAGCCACCTGGTGGGTTCGCACTTCTCCATCACATGTACTGAGCAAACAGTTGCATTTACACAGGCTTTTGGCAAGGGAAGCAGTGTTTTCTCAGCTATAAATACAAATACATTCAAGGCAGTTAAGATTTTTTTCTTCTAAAGCATGGGCAAGCCTGTGTGTGCAAGCAACTCTATTTTCAGCTGCACCAGCTAAGAAAGGTTTTGTAGGACTTTTAGTTGAACTTTCTGGTTGTTATATTTTCTCCTTAGTTTTCAGTCTGTCTTGAGAAAATGAGGTTTATGCACAAATATGGGGTGTGTGATTGGGTCACGAAGGGCAAATGAAGCCCTGGTTATCGGGTCAACGGGGTGTCTGTAGGACTGTTCTTGAGACTCCACAGAAAGGATATAAAGGTCAGCAATCCTGGGACATGTTGCTCCAGAGAATGGGATATATCTGCTTGAATTTCAGCATCCAAACCTGGGAGATAAGTGTCTGAGCAGTGCAGGGCAGTGGAGAGCAAGGGACACCTCCTAAAGGCGAGTCAGCTGGTGCTGGGACAGGTGTCTACTGCTGTGTGAGTCATTCCTGCTTCTTGCCACTGGCTATAAAGGGACCAGAAACGGATGAGCTCATTGGAGACATCAGCTTCGTGGTTGCCTAAATTTGGATAGATGACTCTCACCGGTGGGCTTGACAGCCCTAGTGATGAGGGCTCAGCAGAGCTTTTGCCATCCCTACAGGAGGGGTGACTAGAGGCATTGAGGCTCCGAAATTGCCTCTACGCAGGCTGGGAATCACAATGCTCTTGAGGATGGGTACTGGGGTGCAGTGGGATTAGCACATCTCTATTAGAAAATTAAACATGCCTGGGACCACTCGCAGGTATGGAGGCTGAACTATAATGGTAGGATTAGTAGCTATGCCATTAAACTCTCTTCAGAGCAGGATGTTCCCAACCAGAGCCCCCTTGGGAACAGTCCCTCCCCTGTGCCTGGAAATTATTTGAGAGAGAGATGGCACGGCATGGCCAAAACCATGCTGGAAACTGTTCAAATGATGTAGCACTGAGGCTGACAGAGTCCCTGTGCCAAGTAATATCTGATGTTCCCTAATGTACTAGCGGAGATGGAAGCACAAGGTTGCACTTCAAGTAGGGGACTCGTATTTGCCAGGCTGGGAGCTGTGGACTCCCGCTGGCACCCAAAACACCGGCGTCATCTGCACCACATCTTTAAAAAGGCCCAACTTTTCAGGGTATCCGGTGGGAGCAGATTCACGGCTTGGGGCTCTGCTCTGAACATTTGAGTTGCAGTAGGTCCTTCCTGTAAGAGCGACAGAAATTGATTCTGGCTTAATTTTTTCACAGCAAACGTCAAAACATCCCCAAATGGATGTCCTACCTGCTTTCCCTTCCTTCAAAATGAGCCTTTTGCTGCCCTCTCCTGTCCAAAGGCAGGCAGAAAAGGCGCCGGACCGTTGGTAGATACACCTCCAGGTCTCTGGGTGGAGGGGGAAAAAGGTCACTGTAATGTTTGAGGGCTCCACCTGCCCCACAGCAGCCAGGAGAGTCCCCAGGGCATTGTTACCCTTGCCTCGATGCACCTCCCTTGCAGGTCCCCCCTCCCCGGCTGGCTGGGCTGAACATCCTCAGCCTCCCTGGAACGGTGACACCATAAAGCTAAAACCTGGCAGTGACAACACGCAGCCGGGACAGGACTGCACCTCCCAAACTCACCTTTGGGTGGAAAAATCCAGCTTCCTCTGGCTGTAGCGAATGATGTGATAAAACTGTTCCCTGGATGCCTGCCCCTGCTGTGCTCTGAGAATGAGACTGAAGCATCATATTGATTTGAGAAAACACCAGATAAGGGCTTTATCTGGGATGTCTCAGTCTGAGGAGAGAAATTGAAGCATGTTTCTGTCTGGACATCCCACCCTGGTCTTCAGGGGGTGCCTGCCTGGATCCTCAATCAGCTTGCACTGTTATCAGCCCTGCCTTGCTATCGTGGTCCTTAGGTGAAGATCTCTTCCAACTGCAAAAGAAGAAAGCAATCGCTTATCAGTTCAGACCTGTCGCATCACACCTCTGTTCAAGGGACTTTCCATTGCTTTGGCAGTTCTGGTAGTAAGGGACATTGCAATGACACATCATGAGGTTATTCAGCTTTTGTATTAAATGCCAGCTGGTGGATAGCTGGGAGACTGATACTCCCCAAAAGGTCTTTAGGGGAAAAAAAGGTGAATTTTTCTAGGCACTAACAGCCACTGCTGCACCTGTGACATCTGGACTCTGGCAGCAGAATGAGAAACTCCAGGGAAAGGTGGACAAATACAGGAAAATGACCCTGTTGTAAGAGCCAAATTACTGCCCTCCAGCACTGGATATGAGCTGGGAGCCTGCAGAGATGTCCGGTATTAAACACAAGATTGTGCAGTCTGGACACAAGTATAAACCAAACCATGGAGTTTTACAGAGTTATTAATAAGTTTGTGTATTGGCTTTATGTGCCAAGGTTTTGTTAGTGGGGGAGCTGCAGGGGTGGCTTCTGTGAGAAGACGCCAGAGGCTGCTCCCACGTTGGGCAGAGTGTTTTCTAGACAGCTCCAAGCCAGATGCACCGCTGGTCAAAGCTGAGCCCACCAGCGATGCTGGTAGCACCTCTGCGATAAAGTATTTAAGAAGGGAAAAAAAAAACAAAAAACACAAAACTGCTGAGGAACTGCAGCCTGTGGGAAGGACCCACATTGGGAAGGTTAGTGAAGGACTGTCTCCTGTGTGTGGGACACCACACCAGAACAGGAGAAGAGTGTGAGGAGGAAGGAGCAGCGGGGATAATGTGTTACCACCCCACCCCATTCCCTGCCTCCTTGTGGGGAGGAGGTAGAGAGGTCAGGAGTGAAGTTGAGCGGGGGAGGAAGGGATGCAGGATTGGTCAGACATTAGACTTCCACCTGATACCTTTCAAAGATGCCAGAAAAGGTGACTTTTCACCTGTCATCCATCACATTGCGCGTGGGATGTAGCTTGTTGGCATCTGCTATCAGGACAGAATTACCTTTCATCTCAACTCCAAAACAGAACTAGACTGTTCAGCAGTAACTGAAACATCCCTGTATTGTCAACGCTGTTTTGGTCACAAAGCCAAAACATAGCACCAGACCAGCTACTGTGAAGAAAACGAACTCCATCCCAGCTAAAACCAGTACACTGGAAAAAGCTTGAAGAAACAAGGTCTAACTTCTTAGTAAGTATCTGTAGGTTTCTGCCATTTCATTGCTTTGCAATACTGGCAGCAGTATTCTTTTCCCTAGACAAGAAATTCTTCAAACTCTGCCCTCGAGTGTCTTCCAAGAGAGATGGTGGAGAAAGAAGAGATCCTTTTGCCTAAAACTAACATTTGTGGGGTTTCTGTTTTATCTCAGATCTCTGAAAAATGACTGCATTTGTGAATGCTCCCTGATAAGGTATCTTTTCTTTGACACTTCGAAATCTGTTCTTGCATCTATTAGCTTTTAGCAGTTAAAGTTCACGTGCTGACCAGCTTAAATGAGTTGCGTCCCTCCAAGTGTTTCTAAATTAAGCACCAGCTACTCTTCAGGTCCTTAGGGAGCCCCTCTGATCCTGGGCACTGAAATGGCTGAGAGAGGTGAGCTCCCTTCACTTCATTTTCCTTGGATTAGAGGCATTTTTATACCCAGAAAGGAGTGATGTTGGAGACAGCTGTGCCTCCTGCTCCCGTGAGGCTTTCTTTGTGCTCCATCCCTTTCAGACTGATGCCTTGTACAAACATAAAAGGGGTTACGCAGCCTCTTAGGAAGGAAGAAACTTTTGGTGAAGTTGCACGAAGCTCTGGTTTCCCTGTGACAGTGATACAGACGGACAAGTGAGATCCCATATCCTAACACACTCATTTCAGAAACTCCAGCCTCTATTCAACGGGTTTTTTTCTGGCAAACTTTGAGGAAAGCTCTGTTTCAGGTGCCAATCGCATATGCAAAAAGCTGCTATCTCATACTCTCAGCGAAGCCAGAATCAGACTCTGTCTGGCCAGAAGTGCTTTTTGATGGGTGCTGCCTGCAATGGAGACATTGTCCCGCTTTAAGAGCTGAAAGCTGAAGCAAGGTTGGCAAAAAGGTGGATGGCTTTACCAGGGAAGCTAATGAGGTGCTTGAAAAATGACAAAAATGACCTCATGGATTGAGTTCTCCATCATCTGGAGATATGAGTTCACTGCCTTTCAAGAAGGGCTGTGATTTAATTTTCGATGACTGAGTATGGTGTAGCAGTCTCTGAAGGAGGTGCTGCAGCCTATGTTACTGTCAGACTTATCCTTTTAATCCATTCTGACCAAAACCATCTGTCTCCCAGAGACGGTGAATGCCTTGGAAGTGATGAGTGTGTTCAGAGCACCTTCATATTCCTCGAGGACAAAGCAGACAGGAACTGTTTGCAAGCTTTCAGGATCCCAGAGCTGTTGGCAGACCTATGGCTGCTCGTGCTACAAATTCACCTGAGATGAGATAAGGGCTTGCCATGCCACAAAGGTCAAGGAGGAACCCATGAGGCCAGAGTGGAGGAGCAGCCACAGGGACCATGCCGTGAGTTAAAGGGAGTAACTGGGCATTGCCACTGTACCTTTTGGATCCCTCAACTTTCATCTCAGTCAGAAACACCTCCATTTCTCATGGGAAAATGGTACTTGCTCCAGTGGAAGATCCTTCTAGATCTACCATGCACAGGGGATGTGTGTCTAGCCTCCATGTCATCCCAGGACATAAGCACCCTGACCCACCCAAACCTTTCTGCCCATAATAACCCTACTGCCAACAAAGTTATAACTGTGAGTTGTGACATCCTCTGAAGCCCCTCGGTTCTCCTGTTATATCATAATTGTTCAAAGTACTGGCTAATTTGTCCATTATTATGGGGTTTATCAATTCCCCTGTTGCTGATTTGACATGCTGTGCTCAGCGTTGGCCGTTCTCACCGTCTGCTCTCTGGCAGTTTGCCAGAGATGATGGAATCTGTGCAAGGCACAACAAGGATTTTCAGCCGGCCTTTGCCTGAGACCTCCCTTGGTATGTTTTCCACCTGACTGATGCCACCACTGGATCTTCATGACTGCAAAATTCCTTCTTTAAATAAATTCCTGGTTCTCTCTGGAGCGATGCGCACAGCAGTGGATTTATTTGGATTTTTTTTTTTTTGCTCATGCTTTTAAGAGCAAATTCCCATCAGAAAACTCCATGCCCATAATTTATAATAAAACTCTGCAGTCCCCTGCCAGAGACCATGGTTCTGCATCATCCAGTGACAGACAGCCCTTTGCCTTGTAAGAGGTTTATTCCCTACGAGAGAAAGCAGTAATCAACCATCTCAAGACTTGAATCTCTGGCATGTGGGTCAGGTTTAACTGGCTGGCTCCTTTTGGCAATTTTGTAAGAGTTCACCAATTCTGCGCTGCTTTATAGTACCTCGCAGACTCCCAGCTCCCATAGGTCCCTACGGTACTGTTCATGCCTTGTAGACCTTCCACGGTACCAATGTGGAGACGTTAGGACTCGCTCCCTTACGACAGCAGGTTCCAGCTGTGCTCCATGACCCAAATGTGCTCCTGTCCAGATGCTGAAGGTCCCCGAGTCCAAGGGATTCATCCGTGCCCTGAGAGCTGTGTGATATTACTGCCCATGTTTGCAGCCAGCCCCTACGGCTCGTGTGCTGCTCTGTGGTTTTCCTGACATTCTCCCCGTTCCTTTGTTTCTGTTTTTGTCTGAGCTTTTGTATGTGAATGTTTGAGCTTGTTTATCTGTTTCAGCTGAAAAACTCCACAAGCTCCAGCAAAATGCTAATAAGAAGCATTAGCTGCAGCTAATTGAACTGCTTCTATGATCCTCCATAATTATCTCCTGGTACAGCACCTACCCTCATAGAGGCTGTCTAAGAAAGGCAGAATGGATGCCAGAGATAATCAGACACAAGATCGGGGAAGAGCATTTAATTTTCTTATCCAAATTAAGATTTTTTTGGATTGATTACCTCACTAAATATTTGCTGTTGAGAGCAAACTAAGCTGGTGCTCGTGGGGACTGCAAAGGGAATGATGGGTGCTCAATTATTTACAGACTTGCTTGGCTAGCTGAGTGTGCGCCAGGAATGCAAAGAGAGCTGTCGCTGGGAATCTCATCAAAGATTTTTCATTGGGAGTAAAAAGCAAGCAATGACAAGGGGGGAACGTTCTCCTGAGTCAAAATGCTGAAACTTGCCCAGTGATAAATTGAGCTGTCACCAGGGCTTGATTATCACATCCAGAGCATACCTTCCTCCAATCTTTCCCCAAACTCCTCGAGTTTACAGGCATGGAGCATATGTCGGGTTGGCACAGTCCTTCGAGGCCAGCAGGTGCAACTGCTCGCAGTGCCTCTAGAAACCACCATTAATAAATGCACTAGCTTTGTCCTAACTTAGCTTGTAGGTCTTTTATTGGTGCAGCCCTTCGCTGGGTTGGATGTACTACAGGCTCAGCATGTGTGGCGGACTCCTTGCTGAGCAGTCAATGCCTTGCTTGTCCTGATCTCTCATAGATCTCTCTAACTCACAGAGGTAGAGACAGCTCATGACAATTAAAACCAGATTTATAAGCTGTGCAGAAATGATGCGAATCGTCACAATTTTTTATGAATGTGGTCCAGCAGAACTGAAGTCACAGACCATACAATAGGCTTGCAGGTGAAGCAAAATTCATGTATTCTTCAAAATGGGAGAAGGACAACTTGGCAGCAGTAGCTATTAATAAGCTAGGAAATATGGGCTGCTGTTTAGGAAGCTCAAATATCAGTGAAAAGCTGTACAGCCAAGCAGAACTGGCAGTGCAAATGGCTTTATACACAGATATACATATATCAAAAAGAAAAGGAATCCTTGCAGCGGCATTGCATATCTCACCGGTTGCAGGTGCTAAAAGTGTTGTTAAAGGTCAAGAAAGTCTTAGATGGATTGAAGTCATGTATTTAGGAAGAAGCAGGATAAAGTCATCTTACGTTCACGGCAAAATAGGAATCATAGGAACTCCAGGCTGCAGTTTGGGAGGGCTGTGGGGAGATCATTCCCCTTTCCACTGAACTGGGGCTGGCAAGTAATGGTCCAGCCTGTTGAAAGCTGCTGATCAGGACAATGCCCTGTGAGGAGTCAGACTTCTTCCCGTCTGTGTTTGTAGGTGCCTGGTTGCCCTGGCCCATGCCAGTTCCAACTGTGGAGTCAAGCCTGGACCTGGGACTACTGCTGAGACCTTATCAAGAAGAGGTGGACTGCTTCATCCCTGTTGCTTCATGCTGCTACAGACATCGCTCATGTTCATTCATCCCATTAGGGTGTTTCTATTTGTTCAATTGTAACATTAACTAGGCAAGATGCCAAAAAGCATCTGCTAATATTAAGCATATAATTATAACAATGATATGATTGCAAGTTCAGCTTCACTTGCTGTTATGAGATGGTGCTAGTTTGTCTGATAAAGGGAACTTTATCAGATGTGCACAAGCTTCTTTTAGGCCTTATTTATACCACAAGTTACTGAAGGGATCTACATGTTTATATATATATATGTATTTTCCAGTAATGGTCTTTCATCCTGATCAGCTGGAGAGAGGAACAGCGTGAGGCCATCAGTGCTGTTTGTGTTTGTGGAGTACTGTGCTTTCTGCCTGTCTTGATTACTGTGGCTGGCTGTTTGTGTGTACGGGTACGCCTTTGTTGGCAATACATGCTCAGTCTCACCCCTGGCACAACCTGAGACACAGAGCCTCACCTCTACCAGACTACAGGATACTGCAAATCCTAACTCACCCTCGTGTTCCCCTCGGATGCTCATGCAGGACTTGGGGAACACAAGGGACAGGGAAGAGCAAAGGATCAGATGGGTGCATGTCCTCCAAGGCCTTGGGAAATTAATGTTTCTTGTGGATAAACTTTGCTTGCCCTGCAGGACTGTCTCTGGGCCAGTTTGCACCTACTCCATGTGCAAAGATCTTCTGTAAACTGCCCCGAAAAGTGTTTCAGAGATGCTGGCTGGCTGTGAAACCCCTGCCTCACCGCAGCGTGGTACTATGCAGGCAGGAAGCACCTTTGCCTACACTGAGCCATTTCTGGACTCCTTCAGCCGCCTGAGCCAGCTTGCCCCTGGGTAAGGAGGTAAGCCTCATCCTTTTGGTCCTGAATCTACCAGGACATCCCCTCCAAAATACCAGCTCCTGAGCTCAAAGCCTTGCCCAGTCCTCTTTCTTTATCACACACCACTTTGAACAGGTCAGAGGGGACCTTTCCAACAAGCTTCGGGGACAGTCCCTTCATTTTGATCGAAGGAAGGGCCCTGTGAGGTCCTCGGTCTGCAGATGCGAAGGCAGAAGTCAGCAGCACACTGCTTTGTGGGTTCTCACATCATGCTCATCTTAGATGAAAGGGCTCATCTTAGATGAAAGGGCCAGGACGTGCCAGCTGAGTTTGCTTTTTATCCTACCACAATGGCAGTGGCCTCGAAGCCACTGATGACCCTGACCAGCCTCACCCCACCCCACCTACCCATGGGCCCAGGAGTCTCATTTTATCTCAGCCAGGGGCACTGACACCCTGTGCCAGTCTCTTGCTCAGCCCCCAGGGTGTCCAAGCACTCTGAGGATACACTAAACAGCTGATGGAGCAGTTAGATCTGATACTGTCTTAGTGCTCGAGTTCCCATGGCCAGATAGGTTAGCTGGAGGACCAGCACCCCTCTACCTCTCCCTTACATGAAGAAATGGTCTTGCTGTAGGAAGACTTTGCAGTAACTGTCTCCGTGGGTCTTGTGACCACCCTATTTTATTTTCCCAAACTTGCTTCTGTATGGTTTGCCCTGGACGTTTGTTTTCCTCCTTTACTACAGGCTCTCACACCTGCCGCTTTGCTACAGAGGAGACACATGGAGTAACAGTGGCACCAAGTGGGCATATATGGGACCAGCACAACCAAAGCACGGCGTAAGGGGATGTTAGAAAGGGAATAAATGTGATTAAGACACGCCATAAAGCTCTTTGTGGTCACGGCATCCCACAATAGGAGCTAGTACCGGTGGAAGTCCAGCCCTGAACAGGAGGTTGGGTTGTGGACCTCCAAAGACTCTTCAACATGGCTCGGGTGTACCAGGGAAAGGTAAAGGGAACATAAAAAAGCAGTTCAGCCTCTTCTGACACAGCATTGTCTACAGAGATCCTTGCCACCAGCAGCAGAAAGGACAGGGCCCCCAGTAAAATGGGCACCTGGCAGAGGGGACACACAGCACCCACGCAGACTCTTGTGGCCTCGTGTCCACCCATGAGTCCTGGCAGGGCATCAATGGGCAGCACCCTCTGGTTCTGCAAACCAGCCACACGAGCTTTTGGAGACCTGTGAGCACCCCCTTGTCAATCTTTTTAGCCTCACTATTTAAATATATCACCTTTCTCCTGAAGTTGGTGTCCTCCAGAGTCATTTAATTTGCCAGTTTTGGGATCCTGGCTTCCGAGTAGGGGTCTTTCTCCCCTCTGACTGAGAGGACAAAGCAATCCTGCTGTTCCTGTTCAGCATCAGCAGGGTTGTGCCTATTTCTGCTAGCCAGATAAGTGCCCAGGGCTTGTTTCAACCTCCTGAAGATCTTTGGGCTCACTGCTGTCCTGCAGCAATGAGTTTCACAGCTGAAACCCACGTGAAGAGTTCGCAGCGTGTTGCCACTACTACCGATGTGTGTCCCTGTTCTTTTCTCCATCCTCAGAAATCTGCTGGCCACCCTTTGAATCCTTTTTGGCAGAGGGACGACCGAAGGCAGCTGCTGTACTTGCACCCATGTTGGGCCCCAACAGTTTGCTCTCCCGGTACTTGGAAATGGAGACATCGGCACACGGAGACATTGGTCTCCTGGGACCTGGCCAGAGCGCAACTGGGGACTTAACAGACACATTCAGTTCATGTGGAAGGAGGAGGAATTTTTCACGCTGTCCCTTTTACTGCAACAGCCACGCTCAAAGTGAGACATCAGGCTTGGGAAGATGCTGAGCTGCAGATGCTCCTCAGGGAAACAGCGGGGAGGCACCTCTTCCAGGAAAAGCATGGGATGAGCCACATGGCTTTGCCCTGGTGGTTGGTCCTCCCCTCCCCCTCGATGCACCTCCCAGTCTGAGGTATAACCTTCTGTAGCATCACGAGGTAGCCTGTGTCGGTCTGGAGGTCACCTAGGCCAACGCCACCCAACGCCGGTGCTCCTCGCCTGCCTTTTAACTACTGTTGACTGGAAGAATGCAGAGTCTGACGTGGGGAGGCACTGCTGCAGCTGCAGATGAGCTGACTCAGTTGATGAAGAACTTCTTCCATCCCATAGATGCTTTCTTTCCGTGCTCCTGTGGAAGTGCTGGGAGGAGCCACCCGTGGGCCCTTTCATGGCAGGACAGAGCTACCTGGCCGTAGCAGGCGGAAAACCGAGTGTAAGGGAAGTGAAGTGAGACTCCAGGGTGGGAGGAAGTGGGAATGGAAGGGAGGAGACAAGGCGTGAGGATAGCTGGGTAGGATTGTGGAAGTCCTTGCTATATTGAGTGCTAAAATTTCCCCCGAGTGACTGGGAACCTTAAAGGAAGAAAAACCCTAAAAAAAAAAAAAGCTAAAGTGCACCTTCTGACTCAGAAAGTCCCTAAAAAACAGTTGGAGAAATGGCACTCCATACTTTCTGGGATTTATAGCCTTTTTGCAACAGCTGTTGGCAGCAGTGAGACACTGGGCTGAACGCACCTTGCTCTGACCGCGTGCACCAATCCTTATATTTACTCGTATTGAAACAAACTGTTTTGAGTAGTGACCCACCTAGGGGTCCATCTTCTCCACTACTCCTCACCCTCCAGCCCTCGTGCCCTCCGCAAGCCTTATAAGCAGTTGGTCAGGTTTTATGTTTGAATAACTGATAGAAAAGTTAAATCAGTTAAAAGATCAAAAATTAAAAGATCAAAAGTTAAAAGATTAAAATTAACCACTGTGAAGTGTTGATAGAATTGTGTTAAATCAATGATCTTCTATTTAGTATTACTCTTTGCTTCATTTTTACCTGATTTTGATGTATTCTAGTGTCTTGATATAAATGTTGTGCATTTCCAGATTCAAAGCCTTGCTTGTTACAGACATGCAGCCTTGCAGGGTGTAATTCAGATTCCCCTCCCATATCAGTGCCTCCCTGCGAGTAAAGAGCTAAAGGAATGGGGGAGAGGACAGGAATGTTAGAAGCAAGGGTGAAACGCAGCTGCCATGAGCATGCTGTAAGAGAGAGAGAAGGAAAAATCTGGAGTTAATCACTTTTACAAACACACTTACAACCTGATTAAAAATTATCCCTAGTTAGTTAGAGATAATATAATTAACTTGCATGTGAGAGGGTGTGATACGGACAGGCTTGTGACTGAAAATCCTGTTAAGTCTCCAGAAATACAGGTTTCATACCAGCTTTCCTCTTTGCTTTTCAAGGTCCCAGGAATTAGTGAAACTTGAATCCTCTTATCGTTCCCTTGGCCAGTTATTTATTATCTCTTGGATGTGATTGATCTGGATGTGCTGACAAAGATCTGTTTGGCCTTAGGAGCATCTTCGACACTCTCTTTGCTTGAGCTGCGTGGAAAAAAACTCCACATTTCTTCATCTTCACCACCATCTAGTGCAAGTGTATCAAGCAGAGCAGAAATAGCTGCACCTTTCTGGTTAATTTTAATTTTTTCTCATTTCTGCTGAAAATAGAAACCTTTTCTGTAACTATCTTGTTCTGCCTGGATAGAGATGTGTATATACATTTAATTTCCATATAGGCCTCTAAAGGAAAGGAACTTTTCTATGAAGAGAAGGGAAGGCAGGACTCGGAATGCCAGCTGTAGAGGCAGCGGAACTGTTTGCAGACAGATTTGAGAGCAGCAAGGCTAAGAGGGACAAGGGCTGTGAAGATGAGATGTGGCCACTCAGTCCTTTCTGCTTAGGTAGAGCTCAACGATGCCAGGTTACAGCTGTGAATTTGACCTTCAGGGGCACTTTTGTCCTGCTGTCTGACTAAACCTCCTTAGAGACCCCGTTTTTACCTTCCCTTTGTGTTAGATGCCTCTTAATTTTTAGTCTTATTTCTCAAGAAAAGAAAAAGAGAATCCAAGAACGATAAATTAAAGCAAAACCCCAGCTCATGGCCGTAACAGAGGGTGTCACTTACACATTTTGCTTCTTGTTATCCCTGTTATTTATTCCACCTTTCTGTTGTGCATCCGTATGGCAAACCATGTCAGGCCGAGACAGTCGCTGGCGCTAAGGAAAGCTGTTGAACAGCTCGAACGCTTCCATGGCGGCGGCGAGGGGCTCCTCTCCTCCACACCTCTGGCTGCAGTCGCGCCGGGGGTGAGGACTTTCCACGGGGTGTTTCGCTTGTTTTGTCTTTGTTACTTTTACCTTCCAGTGGAGGAAAAAAAAAAAAAACCCAACCCAAACCCCAACAAACAGGTCCCAGCGAGGTAATCGCCTCCGAGGGGCTGCCTGCATACTGAGGCGCGGGCCGGCAGCCGCGGGAAGGGGCTGTGTTATCCCCTGGGCCTGCGGGAGCCCTTCTCCTGGCCAGCCCGGCCTTCGTCCGTCCATCCCGGCCCTTCTCCTCCAGCCTCCACTTCCCTTTGTGCTCTTCAGAGAGCCCCAGCCGCCGCCTCCATTCCCATGGAAACTCCGGCCGCTGGGCCGCCCTGGGCGGAAAGGGCAGGCCGAGAGGGACAAAAGGAGCGGGGTCGGAGGGGAGAGGCGGGAAGGGGGAAGCGGCGGCGAAGGGGGAGGAATCCAAGGAAAAGAGGCACAGGCGAACCCAGCCAGGGGGGGATGGAGCTGGGGAAAGTTGAGGAGAGAGGCTGGGGCCCGGAGATGTGGCGGGAGCCGCCGCAGCGAAGCGCGGGGCTTTGGGCGAGGCCTGCGGTGCGGCGGGGGACCCTCGCCCGGCCACGGGCTTCCCTGCGGCGGGGGACCCTCGCCCGGCCACGGGCTTCCCTGCGGCGGGGGACCCTCGCCCGGCCACGGGCTTCCCTGCGGCGGGGGACCCTCGCCCGGCCACGGGCTTCCCTGCGGCGGGGGACCCTCGCCCGGCCACGGGCTTCCCTGCGGCGGGGGACCCTCGCCCGGCCACGGGCTTCCCTGCGGCGGGGGACCCTCGCCCGGCCACGGGCTTCCCTGCGGCGGGGAAGCCTTTGCCTGCTGGAGCGAGCAAGGCCTGCCTCGGCATGGCGGGAGGAGCGTGGCTGGGGCTGATCCGGGAGACACCAGAGGTGGCCCAACCGGTGTCTCGGGCAGGTGTGGAGGGGACACAGGCAGCAAGGAAATACCAAATTGCTGGAAGGAAAAGAAAATACCAAGTTGCTGGAAGGAAAAGCGAGCTGAAAGCGAGACGTGGAAACAGCAGAGGTGGCACAGAGGTGAATACGTCAGGCCGAGTGAACAAGCGTAAGTGATAGGGTATGGGTTGCCAGAGAAATCCTGTTAGTAGTGGGGTGTTTTTTTTTTTTTTTTTCTGTTTGGTTTGTTTTTCTGAGAAAAGAGACAAAACCTGAAACATTGAGAGTAGAAAGAGCCTGGGGGTGGAAGGGACTTGGCAGAGCTTGGGCAAGCAGCTGGCTCTAGTGCTTGCTGTAGTGGTGGGGGATGCTGGGTGGGTGTCACTGCCGTGCCCTGCTCGAGGAGCGGCTGCAAATAATCAGTTGCACGTGGAAAAATCGGGCAGGTTGTGCCCATGCTGTCCCAACACAGCCAGGTATCCGCGGTAAACTGAGGCCCTGTGCCCTCATCACACTACCTGAAGCGTAGCACTGGGGGGAGGATGGCAATTTGATGGCAATTTGCAGCTAAATAAGTAATTTTAGGGGTAAAAGCTTGCTGCTTGCTTCTTTTTTTTCCTCTTTTTTTTCCTTTTTTTTTTTTCTCCCAGCATGCACAGATTGCTAATACCAGTTTTCTGCAAAGAGTTAAGAAAGAGGGACTGGTTTTGCCGTCTGGATGCTTCTATTCAAAGTGTTGTTGCTACAGACTCTGGGGCAGAGATTTCTTAGAAACACCGTCTTGCTGATGAAATTTGCATCTGAAACTTGGTTATCTGTCGACAATTGTACGTGTGTGCATGGAAGGTGGCGTTTCTTGATGGATGGTGGTGGGAATGCACCTAACCTGCTGTCTAGCAGGCTCTGTGAGTGTTTCTAAAGGCGCATTGTCGTGGTCTCTGCTAGTTTGAACCCCCCATGATGCATCTGTTTCGCAGGCTGAGGAGCACTAGGATCACAGCATTCTCCCTGCTTAAGCATGTGCCCGAGTAGCATGTTGTTGATATTGCCACTAATAGCATAATATTAAGTTTTGGAAACTCCTCGTAGGATAGCGAGGGGGAGGATTTTGTCCTTGGTTTTTTTGTGGTAGAGGTTTCCAGGCCTGAGGTCTGGAAGGTCCCATCTCCTTTGTTCGTAGGGCTGTGGTACTACCAACTGCACAGGGGGGAGGAAAGTTGGTTTCTGCTCCCCCTTGCCACCCCCCCCCGCCCTGCCTTCCTCCAGTTCCTGACTTGATCTCCATCTGCCGATGTCAAGTAGGGTCTCCGATGCCTGTTGAGCTCTCTGCACAGGCCGTTTGCTGCTTTGTAGGTGGCTTAAGTTAAGTACAATGTTGGCTTCGTTCCCGGTGCCCAAGTGAGAGCCAAAATTGGGTGTTCCACAGTTATGCCAAGCCAGTGGGGAAGGGGTGCCAACCAAATCTCATTGTCATTAGCTGTCCCTGAAGAGCTGGTGGTGTGGATGACCAAGGGGGCTTACGCATGGTCTCTGGCCCCTGCTAAGATGGCAGCAAAGCTGCCCTTGGCCACCCCGGGTGCTGCCAGGCTGGAGCTGAGCCCTTCTGGGTATGCCAAATAGAGGACAGTGTTTCCTCTGCACTGCCCCGAGCAGGGAACGTGGTCTGTCTTGGATACCCAGCCTGGGGTGTCCCTCCCTCCTGTAGCCGTTTTGAGGACCCCAGCTGAGGACATGTTCTCAAGTTCTTGGGTAAATCCACCCGTGCTGGACACCCCCGTTGCTCCAAGCATCCCCTGGTTGCTTGCTGCTAGCTACTTGCTCGAGATCCCCGTTGGGGATATACTGCTGTGGGTGGTGACCTGACAAGGGAGACCTAGGTAGCGCTCCTCATTTCCAGTGTCTGGTCTCGGCCAACTTGCTCTGCTCCATATGAGAAACAGGCTAAAGGGGGACGCTCTGTAGCCAAAGGGTGTTAGATTTGGGGTTTCTACTAGAATCTTCCTTTTCTATCACTGCCTTGGCGTCTTCTAGTCTGTGTTTATGCTCTACTTTCTCTCTGTGGCATCACTCTCTCAGTCCTACGATGATTTTCACAACAGCAATTACAAACATAGGCCGTAGGTATTTTTGCTTGGGCTCTCATATGGGCTAGTGCCAGTTTTAACTTTCCACTGTGTGGATTGGATCCAGCCTGCTCCCCAGAAATGTCAGGTTCTCTCTCTCCTCTTTTTACCCTGGTGGTTATTGCTTCAGCCTCCCAACAGGAGCTAGTCGTGCCCTCTTGCTTCATCTATCTTTATCTGGGATGCGACAATAACTACTGCGGGGATTAACTCCAGCAAAATGCAAATCAAACAGTTGTATGTCTTAGTCAGATACGAAGAGGACAACTGAGATGCTTTTTAAAAGAGTGTCCACTGTAATTTAGCTGTAAGCTTGTAGAAAATCAGCTGCTTGCTGAGTTGTACCCTTGCCCACCAAACTTTACAGCCACCAACGCCGGCCCATGGCACCGAAGGCAAAAGCTTCTGAAACTGGCTCTGTGTCTCGTGATGACATGTTAATTATCAGGGGGAGCAAAATGCAGGAGTCATTGATGAACATCTTTTAGATGAGCCCAGACACAGTCCTGCAGACAAAGTGAGGCTCAGAAAGGCGCTGGAGGGTTTGAAGATGCATGTAATGTGGTGGTACCTGGCTGTGTTTTGGGTGCTTCTGACACGGCTGACAAAAGAAGAAAAAAGCAGTAAGGAAGGGATTACAAGTTTAGGAAAAAGATGATAATATACCTTGCAAATTGTAAGGAGTTGGGGAAAACCCTCCCGCATTGTGATACCTGGGTTAATGGTCTTTGTGGTGTGCAAGCGTGCACAGCTTCTAAAGCTTTATCCTTAGCTTGGTGGGACTGCTCTTGGGTGACTCTTGAAAAAGCTTTTATTAGGTAATAGGGTAGTTGTGTATACGATAAAACCTTTAGCCAGGTACTGCAAAACAGTCCCAGCTCTGATAAGGAATTTCTATGGCTGCTTATTTAGGTGTGCAAAGAGATTTTTGAATCTGTCAGCACTGATGATGCTGCCCTAGAGCAACTTGACATGAGGTTCTTGCCGCTCAAGTAAGACACGCTTCAGCAGCCATCCTGCTGCTTAAATCTTTGTCTTGCAAAAGGCCTTTCCCAGCTCTTTGTAAGGCAGTAAATTACCTTGGTTCATACTGGTCTGCTGCATCCTTCCTCATGGCTCATGTTCTTCCCATCTACAGCAAATGGTTTGATGCTGGAAGGCGACTGGGGATGAGCTGGGGGCCAATTTGCACCTTACTTGGACCCCCTGCAGCTTTTTTTCCTCCCATCCCACTTCTCTGTGCTGGGGACACTCGCATTATAAGCACCTCCCTGTCTGTCTAAAGAGGGATGTTGCTCTTGTCTCAGAACGTGCTGCCCGACTTACTGAATTTCATTGTCATCTCTTCCCGCAGAAACGAGTGTGTCGGTGTCCCCCAGCACCAAAAATAACGTACCTGCATCTGTGCTGCTCACTCCAGTCTCTGCTTTCCAAGTATGTCACGTATGGAGATAACAGAGGGACAGTCAGTACCTTGGGGAAGACTTGGTCAAATTATTGAAGGCACAAAGATACCTGGCAGGTGGCCAGAGGGTTTGAAAGTTGCCCGTTGCTTTCTAGCCTTCAGCGGGGAACGTTTGCTACCGTGTGGCCTGTAGCCGTGTCCTTGTGCCAGCACGGGCCCGTGCTTGGGACGAGGACGGGGAGAAGGCAAGAGGGCTCTGGTGGCACTCCTAGAAGTGCTGCTGGTCAGGGGGTGTTCTTGGGGGGGGTGCAGCCCGTCCCTTTCCCTGCAGCAGGGGCTTCTCCCCGTACTTTATCTGTCAGAAATGTACCATTTTCACCAGAGACTGCTCAAACTCCTGGACCGTTCTTGTTTCTGAGGCAGTTCGGGCTGATTGGAGCAGGCTTTCCTCCAGATGTTGAGTGCTGGTTGACTAGTAAAAATCTAGGCATGCATGGTGGACTGTGTGTTACCCGAAGACCTAGGAGAGCATAGGCAGTCAGAAGGGAAAGACAGGTTGCAGAGCCGCAACCAGCTCCGGTCCAGCTCCAATCAGGAGGAATGGGGGTTCTTTCAAAACACCTCTGCCCTCCGACTTCTGGGATGCAGCTGCCCATAAAGCCACAGTCATTCTCCTGAGGTTTATGCAACTTAATACTTCATCTCCAGGTTTTATACTTGCTGACAGAACGATTAATGCCTTCAAAATAGGCACCACTTTTGAGGTGCAGCCTCCTGAAATCCTATTAAAAGAGTTGGTGGTGTCTTCTCCCATCAGGAGCACATGTAGTGCAGCCACAGGCTGTGTGAGATTTTTTTTCTTCCTTTCTGTTCTGTATTGGTGCTTTATAACTTTGTCTGGAATTTATTATATGACATTCTTAAGCACAGCTTTTGTTTACCCTCTAGATAGCCGTTTTCTAGACTTTGCATTTTCTCAAGGTGCTGGTGGGATTACAGTGCTATGCTGGCACTGCAGTTGGTTCAGAGTAATTTATTTCCAGGATTATAGATTTACTGGATATCTCTTGCAGCAGTTTTGTCTGACAGAAGTTAAAACCCCTGCTTTCTTACCCATCACTTCTAGCTGGATTTTCCTTCTCAAGACAACTGTAAACCTTTCCAAAGCCCCAGACCATCAGTAAAAGGAAACCCAAATTCTTTGGTTTTGCGTTAGACGTGCTGAGGCTGTTAGTGCTGTGCCTCTTCTCGTTAGCACCAAGTGACTTCACAGCCCAATTTGTGTAAAAGTCAGTTTTTTGCCCACCGAGGAGGGAGGCAAGGATGCTTAGCATAAAATTACCAAGGGAATTTATTCTTTTATTTTTTAGCTATGCGCATGGCGGTGCCCCAGCCTAATGCACGGAGGATACAGAGGAAAGCAGGTATCATATATGTGACATAGAGTTTTATAGAGCAAATTTTTCATGTTAAGGGGTGGGCTAACTGGTTCCTGTTGCTCGTGTGGTCGGTATGTCTTGTCCATGCAGGTGGCGCGCACCTATGGTTAGTGGTGTGATGACCTCCATTGGTCTAAACGAACGTCCTGTACAGGTGGTGGGGGGGTTTGTCCTGGATGGTAGGCAGTTGCGGTCCTGGCTGTGGTTATACACCTGGTTCCATTGAAGGGTAAATCTTCCGTTGTTTTATCGTTGGTGTGGTATGTTCCTGGCCACTAACAGCTGGCTTAGGTTGGGTCTTGGGGTCACATTGGCACCGAGGTAAAAGCTCGTAGTCTGAGGTAGTGTTCGTTCTTCTGAGCAAGGCGTGTTGCAGTTAGCATCTCGCCTTTCGCGTTTGTCCCTGATAAAGAGCGTGTTTGGGAGTAAACAATACTCTCAAATTCATGCAGTTTAGAAATGCAAAACGCGTTTGTTCGCAGCCAGGAATCGTACCACAGAGTTTGACCAATTGTCCAATAGTGATGTAAAAAGGTATTTCCTGTTGTTTCGACGTCGTCTTTTTTTCTTCCAGTGGAAGATGCACATAGAGAAACATTAAACCCTTGATTGACAGCTTGCTTAAATAAACCCACGATAGCTGCTTTTTTTCTTTTTGTATTTCTCTGCTCAAACCACAGGTTTCTGCATTTTTCATCGTGACAAACAGAGCTTTCTTCATCATTGTCGGTGTTCGGTGTTGTGAGCTAAATCCTCTTTCGTGTTTATCTCTCTTGGCTTCTGCAGTGAGGATGCTGCGATGATGCTGAGGGAGATGCAGCAATTAACTCTACTCCAGGATTTAGCTCTGCCCTCAGCCGAGCTAGAGATGCTGCGGAAAGGTTGCCAGAGACGCAGATACAAGCCTGTATCCAGGTTTTTGCTGCATCCCTGCCGCTGAGCGAGATATAGATCATCCCCAGAATTATTGCCCGTCCCTGTGGAAGAAGGGGATGCCTCGAGATGTTGCTTTGCGAGGGAGCTCAATCTGGGCGCTGGGTTTTCATCCTGCCTCAGTAGCGTGCCGGGAGAGGTGGCGTGCCGAAGCCCCTCCGGTGATGCGGGGGGGGGGTGGGATTTTTCTGTTCTGGTGCCGATGCTGCATTTATGGTGAGGTCTCTGTGGCGCAATGGACGAGCGCGCTGGACTTCTAATCCAGAGGTTCCGGGTTCGAGTCCCGGCAGAGATGATCTCCAGGCAGGTGTCTATTTTCTTATAACGCATCTTCCTCCGTGGGTCCCAATTTGTTGCCTGGATCACACCCCTGAGGGCTTCCGGCGGGAAGATAATGACTTTTCACGATACCTTCGCTGCAGCTGATGCATGGAACAGTCGTGTGCTCCCCTTGTAGGCACCTCTCTTTCATCACGTTCCCCTTTCCTCATTCCTTTTGGTATCTCCTGAATAGCAAGGTGTTTTAACCACTCTTGGTCCCCCAATACTGCTCACGGGTCCCATCTTTGATACCTTCTTACAAAAAGTACTGTGCTTTCCAGTAGAAACCAGATGGTTAGGCAGTGGTTTAGAGCCTTCTACCAATATTTCCTGTGATAAACGTGGTAATTTTTTTTTTTCAAATGTGTGGCAAAAAAAAATTAGGTCTATATCCTGAATCTTTATATTGTAGAAATTCTTTGCAAATGCTCTAATTGTTCATATTTTTACTTAGAAGATGCATGCTTGCTAGCAGCCACCTCCACATCCCCATGAGTGTTCATCTTCCGAAGTAGCAAATGGACTCTTCTTCTTTCGCAGATGTTCAAAGTTCTTAGTACATAACTTCCTATGCGATCTCATTGCTATCAGTAGGGAGAAAGGAAAGAAGGGAGCTGAAGGTGAGTGCAGCTGTGATTGGTAGGTGAATGGGTTTCAGTGGGGGCTGCTGGAGCACTTTTCCAAGCTGCTGCAGCTGTTAGTTATGGTGGAGACATGCTGGAGGTTGGAGGAAGCGTGTTCCACCTGGACACTTCATGTACTCTTCAGAGAGAAGTTCCTGTGTGGCTTGTTGAAGTTGTCTGATGTACACTTAGGCTCAGCTCTGGAGACCCACGTGTGCTGCT
The DNA here is from genome assembly GCF_034619465.1 of Leptosomus discolor. Lineage (NCBI taxonomy): Eukaryota > Metazoa > Chordata > Aves > Leptosomiformes > Leptosomidae > Leptosomus > Leptosomus discolor. Next base: position 2,253,991 of record NC_141416.1, read on the forward strand.
TGGATCAGTGAAGCTTGTGAATAAACGTAGACGGTGTCCTTGGATCAGTCAGGTCTGTTGAGATCTGGGTCGTCACAGGAACTGCTGATTTGTTTCCTCTGAGCTTCTAGTGTTGCTCCGCACTAGAGAAGTGGAGAGCGCTAGAAAGCCCACTAGAAGAGAACCTCTCCTTTCCTCAGTTGCCATCTCAATCATCTGGGCACTTTGCCGTTGGTGGGGGTGGTGGGGAAAGGTCCTTCTGAAGGATAGTTCATAGAATCCCTTTTAGGTGATATGCGTTAGGATGAGAAAAATAACGTCCTAGGAACACTTTCTTCCCTTCCTAGCCTATGGTTAGGTGAACCTCTTCCACATCTGGAATATGCCAAGGGATGCAACCTGATCCAGAGCTGCCCTAGGTAGTGGGATCTGCCTGGTTGCCTCCTTCAAATCCAAGACAGTGGGAAGCTTGGCCCCATTACTGGGCCACGTGACCCCACAATTCTTCTTCTTCACAGCTGCATGACCTTCAATGGCCACCGAGTGTTCTCCTGGCCCTTGTCTCTTGAAGAGTGGGTTTCTTTGGGTTTTAAGGTGCAGTGCAAAACTTAATTTGACCGAGTTGATGCATCTTCCTTGGTTTCTCCTCAGCAGCTCCTGCCCTCAGTTGTCATGTTTGTCAGCGACTGCCTGTGCTCACACCTATCTCCACAGGGACCCAGGTCTCCACCCGCCTCTCTGCATTCGTAGCCTCTTGCATACCTCCCTGGGGAGAAGGATACCTTCAGTGCTCCAGCCTCATCCCAGGACTAGGTCATGTCGTGATTTCAATTCGGCGGGAGCAGAGAAAGGTTTTTTTGCTCGTGCTCGCCACAGCCCACCTCCGAAACTGAAAACGCTGGGCAACTGCTCCCACACGGAAGGGGCCAGGATGGCAAGTTGTTGCTGGCCCTCCTTGTCCCTGGGCAGCCCTTTCACAGCCCCAACAGCACGGCCCCTCCCACCTTCCTGTTCTGGTCTGAGCTGAAACAGAAATAATTTTGTTCAGTGATTTTATTTTTCAGTTAAATCTCTTCTAAGTAACTGCGTTGTCTGAAATCAACAGCGTGTTTTTCCAGACAGTGTCGTCCTCTAGCAGAGAGAGCGCTTGGTGGTTAGAGTTCATACCAAGGAATGGGGTGCAGAAAGGCTCTGCCTTGTACTTGCTCCTCTAGCAGCCAAGGTCACTGCTAAATTCTGTGTTGAGGTGCTGGAAGTGAAAAGGGGTCAGGGCGACGTGAAAGGTCACGGCTGCAGGGAGGAGCGAGCCAGACAGGTGACTCAAAACTGACCAAGTATCCCGTCCCATATGGATCATATTCAGTATAAAGCTGAGGATCACAAGGGTTAAGCTCTTCTACTTCGATGGCCAACGTGCAAGGAGGACTGCGTCTGTTCTTCTGTCTGCGATCCTGATCCGCGCATTCCTGAATGCGGTTCTGGAATCCAGCACCTGGATTCAGTTCCCGTCTGCTGCCGAGTCCAGCCTGGGACTTCCCCAGTGGTGATGCATCGTCATCAGTGGGGTTGGGTTTGGTACTGGGTTTGTGTATATTGATATGTGTTGTTATTTTCCTATTAATATTATTTATCTTTTCTTTTTATCGTTTCATCAAAGCTGGTTTAGTTTTCTTTTACAATCCATAAGGCTCTCCCTTCCCCTTCTGGGGGAGGAGAGGGGTTAATAGAGAGAGTCTGTCACTTGTTAGTGGCCGGCCCAGCCCTAACCCGTGACACCTCCTTACACACCTAAACCTCCCAACACTTGCTCTCAACTTTTGCTCATGTTTGCCACAACCCACCTCCAACACAGAAAATGTCTTTTTTTTTTTTCCACACGAGTTTCAGGTCAATAATTTTGTATTAAGTGTTTAGGGGTGGCAAGGTGGTTTAGTAATGTGCGATTTTTTTTTTTTCTTTTATTCTAGATGCATTGCATTTTCCTGGAATCCCTGACCTCGTGGAAGACGCCAACTTGGTTTTTGTCACCAGTTTTGCCGTATACTGTGTGAGTTGCAGATATCTTCTCTCTTTCATAGGACTGATGGTGAGAGGATCTAGCAGGGGTTAGAGTGAGCATCTTAAGGCATCTGCATATGAAGTTTGAGCGTTTCTCAAGAAAGTGGCAGCCGCATAAAGCGCAGCGTCTTTCAGGGTCTGAGACAGCTCATCGCCTTTCCTGATCGCCTGCAGCGCGCCGTGTTGTCCCTAGAACCTTGGCAGCTTGCGACGGGCTCCTCGTAGTTCGTAAGCATCAGGACTTTGCTTATTTTGTGGGCCTGTAGCGGAGCGAGAGTCTGTGGGATGATGGGAGACAGGAGGTGCCCGCGGAACGCAGGGCATGGCTCGCGAGAGCAGCTCCCGAGGAGCGGACGGTGCAGGGGGTACAGGGGTGCAAATGTAGGGCGGGAGCTGTCAGGAGGGAACGGGGTTCCTTCCCTGACAGTTCAAGGGAAGGGGTTTCTGAAGTTTTGAGGTTGAGGGATGGTCGTGAAAGGTTCACGAGCCTTTCCTGGATAGTTTTGCCATTGGATTTGGGTGTTGGTGAGGTCTGTTCTGTTTTAGTTTCTCCACAGCCAACAGGAGGTACGACAAGAGACTCAAAAGAGATGCAGCATACCACGATAGACAGGTCTGAAGGTCAGATGAAGTCTTGTCTCGTAAAGCATTAGGTACATTAAAATATATCCTCCAGAACTGAGGTGTCTGCTTCTCCATACCTTTTACTTCCTTCCTGACTTAGTTTTTTGCATCCCTCCCTTCACCGTCCACCCGATGTCGCAGTCACAGTTACCTAGAGGCGTTGACTAGGCACTTATTTCCAGCACAGGTTTGTGTCCCTGTCTTCCCTGGAATTTCTTGGAGAACAGGATGTGTATTATTTGTGCTCGTACAATCTCCAGCCAGGGGTCTTTCTTCTATCATAGGCCCAGCATGCAAGCTTTTTCTATTATTCCAATTTTACCTTTTTTTCTTAAGTGTCCAATGAGACTTGTGGTATCAGTCATGGCAGTTACGTTTTCCTCTTGGTTTTCATCCATTGTGTGTTTAGCACCAGTTTCTGTGGTCGTAAAGTGTCCACCTTAGATCTTTTGAGTCACCATGTCACACCATGATGGGTTTCCCATTGGCTGACCGCTGCTGTAATTCCCTGAGGGGCTTAATCAGTAAGGAGGTCGTTTCTGGGTTTGTGTTATGTGTATTATAGCACATGTTGCTTGCTCAGGTCTTGATGTTCCCCTTTTTTTTTTTTGCCCTAGGTGGGCACATGGGTAGCCGTACCGAGGCTGTCGTGTGCCTAAACTCATTGGCATAACACTGAGTCCTTCCTTTCCTGCGTTAGAAGCTCAAGGCACAGATCTGTCTCGTGTGTCTCACATCCGAGAAGTTTGTGGACGGTCTTGTCTTGCAGCAGCGATCCAGGATGCACCAACACGTCTGCTGTCGAGCGGTCTGGTTTCACAGAGCCCTTTTCTGGGACAACTACTTCTCTGCACCCTTTTAGCGTCAGGTCTTCGGGCCTGGCTTCTGGCACATCCATTGTTGCAGTTGCAGCCATCACTTTTTGTCCCGGGCCGTCACGTTTGACTTCTAGGGCAGCTGTAAATTCTTCCTCGTGGCCCCCTAAGTCTCCTCTCTCCTAAATGCATATTGCCTCTGGGAGTAATTCTTCTTGCTGAGAGTCTTTTTACGCCTCTGGGTCGAGTAAGTTGTCTTGTTTGTGTGCAGTGTCCGTCTGCACCCGTGTCTGGGCTGGAGCTGCTCTGTCAGGGGTGTAGTGATGTAAGTCAGGGGAAGAGTAACAATACAAGTCCACAGATAACGTTGATGCACCTAGAACGAGCAGTTGCAGACCCTACAGTCCACCTCAGAGGAAACAGCCCCTCAGCAGCGGGCGAGGATGTCAAGGGATGACCAGAAGTATTTGCGAGAGGCTGCTCAAGTGGTGGCTGGACAGATTGGATCTCGAAGGTGTTAAGGCTTGTACGTGTAGGGCTTAGTGTTGCTTTGGGGTTGGGGTTTTTTTTTTTGATGGCAGGCTGCAGGTGGAATCTGGATGGTGTTCCTGCATGGAAACAAGACCTCTGGAATCATGAAGCTGTTGATCAGCATCCGCGTGACTTGTTTGATACTGGTTTTGGAGGTGCAGAGACGTGAGCCACGCGCCAAAGTGCAACTGGAGGGCCGTAAGAAGATGGGCTGGTGCATGGTGTCAGAGGGAAGATGCAAGGGGTGGCTATATGACTAGCTTATGGGTTTGGGTAGGTTTATTTTACTTTGGGAAGTGGTGAACAAAGCAGGACATCGGCACCGGTTGCGACTTGGGTAAAGTGGGCTGAAGCAGCAGTTATTTTTCAGGTGTTGTATTGTTGGTGAAGTTATTAGCCTCTGTGGTGGGTTGACCCTGGCCAAAATGCCAGCTGCCCACCAAAGCCACTCTATCACTCCCCCTCCTTAACTGGACAGGGGAGAGGGAAAAAAAATACCAACGGGCTTGTGGGGCTGAGCTCAGGACAGGGAGATCACTCGGCATGTACCGTCACAGGCAAAACAGACTCGACTGAAGGGAAATGTAATTTATTGCCAATTAACTCAGAGGGGAGTAATGAGAAATAAACCCAAATCTTAAAACACCTTCCCCTCACCCCTCCCTCCTTCCCCGCGGTTAACTTTGATCCCGATTTTCCTCCCTTCTCCCTCCCAGTGGCACAGGGGGGAAAACAGGGAATGGGGGTTGGGGTCAGCTCATCACCCTGTTGTTTTCTGCCGCTCCTTCCTCCTCAGGGGGAGGCTCCTCACACGTTTCCCCTGCTCCAATGTGGGGTCCCCCTCACAGCAGACAGTCCTCCATGACTTCTCCAGCGTGAGTCCTTCCCAGGGGCTGCAGTTCTCCATGAACTGCTCCAGCGTGGGTCTCCTCCATGGGGTGCCGTCCTTCAGGAACCGACGGCTCCAGCGTGAGCCCCCTCACGGGGTCACCAGCAGCAAACCTGCTCCAGCGGGGGCTGCTCTCTCTCCCCACGGGCCACGGGTCCTGCCAGGAGCCTGCTCCGGTGCAGGCTTCCCACGGGGTCACAGCTTCCTTCGGGCACCCACCTCCTCCGGCGTGGGGTCCTCCCCGGGGTGCAGGCAGTCATCTGCTCCCCCACCCACGGGCTGCAGGGGGACAGCCTGCCTCACCGGGGTCTTCACCACAGGCCGCAGGGGAATCGCTGCTCCGGCGCCTGCAGCATCTCCTCCCCCTCCTTCTGCCCTGACCTGGGTGCCTGCAGGATGTTTCTCCCCCCCATTCTCCCTCCTCTCACTCGCTGCAATTCCTGCTGCCCAACAACTTTTTCACTCTTAAATACGTTATCCCAGAGGCGAAAAACGCTGTCGCTGATGGGCTCGGCCTTGGCCAGCGGCGGGTCCGTCTCAAAGCTGGCCGGCATGGGCTGTATCGGACATGGGGGAAACTTCTAGCAGCTTCTCACAGAAGCCACCCCTGTAACCCCCCCGCTGCCAAACCCTTGCCCCGCAGACCCGTTAGAGCATCCCTTGTTGTTTGTGTTTTACACCCGAGCCTTACCACGGCCACCTGTAAAGGACAGAGGCAGGGCGGGCGAGTGGCCCAAGTAAAGGAGTGGGAGATGGCAACAGGGGCAGGCAGGGCGCAGATTTGCTCAGTATCTCAGCACGTTTCTTTTCCCTTGTTTTTTTTTCAGCTGCTGCAAGCAGGCTCAGAGGGGTGAAGCCGCATGCCGAGGAGCGGTCAGAGAAGGTGAGGTGGTTGTCGGCTGCCGGCAGCACTTCTGTGCTGCCTTAAGAGGGGGTAAAAAATGCCGCGGTGGAGACAACGTGAGTGTGAAACAGCCCTGCGCTGCCCAAGGTCAGTGAAGGAGGGGGAGGAGCAGAGATTCCCCTGTGGCCTGTGGTGCACACCGTGGTTGTCCCATGGAGGTCCAGGGTGGAGGAGAGGACCAGGCGCCTGTGCCCGAAGGAAGCTGTGACCCCGTGGAGAGCCTGCGCTGCAGCAGGCCGCTGTCAGCACCTGTGGCCCCCTGGGAGGGGCCCCAAACTGGAGGGGGAGGAGGGCCTGAGGAGGAAGGAGTGGCAGAGACAACACGTGATGGACTGACTGCAGCCCCCGCTCCCCGTGTCCCTGGGTGGCTCAGGGGGAGGAGGTAGAGAAGGCAGGAGTGAAGATGAGCCCAGGAAAAAAAAAACCACAGCAGGGTGGGGGGAAGGTGTGGTTTAGATTTGTTCTGATTTCTCATTATCCTGCTCTGATTTTGATTGACAATAAATTCGGTGGATTTCCCCAAATGGAGTCTGGTTTGTCTGTGGCAGTGGTTGGTGAGGGATCTCCTTGTCCTTATCTGGATCCACTAGCGCTTTTGTTGTGTTTTCTCCCCCTGTCTGGTTGAGGAAGGGGAGCGATAGAGCAGTTTGGGCACCCGGCAGCCAGCCAAGGTCAACCCACTACAGTTTCCTTCTATCAGGCTCCCTGCTCTTATTTTTTTCATTCTTGCTTATATCTCCTGCACACTATCACTTGTGAAACTTTCTTTCTACTTCTCCATCCCTATTTTTATAAGTTATTCCATATCTTTCTTGAACCCAGTCACTTTTTAGATCTTCTTGCTACCTTTCCCTCTCCATCTCCCTGACCTAATTTTAATTTCTTGCCTGTGTCTTGTATCCTGTTGCTTTTCAATTTTTTTCCTACATCTCCCTCTATGCAGCTCTGTGTACCTATTGTTAAATTCTTGTCTATGATTCTTGTATCCTGTTGCTTCCAAAATTTTCTCTCTACATTTCTCTCCATCCATCTCCCCATCTCTAGTTCTCAATTCTTCCCTCTGTGTCCTGTACCCAATCACTTTTTAAATTTTTCTTCCTCCATCTCTCTCTCCCTGTCCCTATATGTTAGTTCTTGCCTGTGTTTCTTGTACCCTGGCACTTTTTGAAAGATTCATTCTACATCTACTTCTATTTGGTTCCCTGGTTCTATTTTTTAATTCTTATCTATGTTTCTTTCCCCCTATCGCTTTAGAATTTTTCCCTGGCCCTTGTCTCGTCTCTGCCTTGCTGGTCCCTTCTGCCACACTCCCCATCTCTCTCGTTTGTCCCTCCATCTCTGTCCCTGTTTTCGGTGCAATCTCTCAGCTGCGTCCTGTTTTCTGGCTCCCTCTCCAGATTTCTTAAGACTTTTCTGTGTTTCTTGTACCCCTTTGCATTCCAGTTTCTCTTTCTTCACTTCCCTCTCTCCAGCGCCCTGTCCCTGTCTTTTAATTCCTCCCTCTGTCCTGTGCACTGTTGCTTTTTAAATTTTCTTTGTCTGTTTCCTTCTATCCATCTCCCTGTCCCTATTTAATTATTTCAGTGTTTCTTGTACTCCATTGCTTTTAAAGTTTTCTGTCTACTTTTATCCTATTTTATACCATCTTTATTTTTTGGTTATATCTTTTCTTTCCTTACCGCCTTCCTTTTAGAATTTTCTTTCTATGCCTCCGTTTTTGTTCGCTGTCACTATTTTTTAGATGTTTTCCCATTGCTTTTAAGATGTTTGGGAAGGGCCAGCAGAAGCCCTGGCACTCTCAGCAAGTTCATGGGGGCCCTGACAGGTTTTGTGAAATCCTGGTGGAAGCCCTCGGACGCTTGGGAAGGCCGCACGGCACCTGCTGGTCTTTTGAAAAGCCCGGCGGGATCCCTGATGCACTCGGAGGGGCAGCAGGTCCTGTAGTGGGCTTCAGGAAAGCTTGGATTAAGACCCAGAGCACTTGGGGAGTTAGTAGGGAGCTCGGTGTGCTGCGGGAAACCCGGCAGAAGCCGTACTGCACTTGGGAAAGCGGCAAGGGTGACAGCGGGGCGTCGGGAATGACCAGCGGATGCCCTGGCACTCTCGACAAGTCAATGGGGGCCCTGTTGGGCTTTGTGGAAAACCAAAAAAAAATGGGTGAAGTGCTGTGGGGCTTTGCCAGGGCCCTGTTGCTGCTGGGCTCCAGCTTGGCAGGTGTGGCCAGTGAGGCTAGAGGTGGGACTGGCCCAGCTATGGGCTATGAAGGGGCTGCGTGGGCTTGGTGAGGATGGGGGTTGGGTCAAGGCTTTAAAAAAGCTGCAGGAGGGGGTGAGCTGGGGCAGAGAGTGAGGCTGAAGGTGGGGTTTGTCTTGCTGTGCGAGGGGCTCCAGCTGGGGAGGGGCTGCCTGGGCATGGCTGCCTGCAGAGGCTGCCTGAGGAGTCAAACCAAGGGGCTTCCCCAGGCAGCCGCCTCCAGCCAGGAAGGGCATTTGTCTTTTTTCTACCCCTACTGCAGGAAGACGACTTTGAATGTCCCACCTGGTCATGTTGCTGGCGCAATGGATGCAGTAAAGGAGCAGGGGTCGTCGTTTCCAGTACGGGGGGGCTCTCTCCGCTCAGCGCTTTGCACCCCATCAGCTGAAGGCAGGTGAGAAAACTCTGCTGCTCCCGTGGCTGCATCTGTGTGAGATGCCTGGATTGTCTCTGCCTGGCCCCGCTCTCCTGGCAGTGTGGGGGTGAAAAGGGACAGGCAGAGCACTTACTGGCAGCGGGGCCCCACTGCGCCACGGCGGCCTCCGGCCAAGTAAGTGCCAAAACCCACCGGAGCTTCGCTTCCCCGGCGAGCCGCGGTTCTCACGCTGCGTTTCGCAGGGCGCCGTGACCACCAAACCCTCCGGCTGAGGTCCCCGCAGCGGTAGGTGATGCCATGGAGGAGCAGGCGGGGGAGCGGAGGGGAGGTCTGGGTTCTGGGGTGTCCTCCAAGGGGACAGGGGTTCAGGGATGGAGACCCCCACCCCCCCCTGGCAGGGCTTGGGACACCCCGGCTCTTTGCAGCGGCGGTGTCGCCAAGCCCCAAATCACAGGGACTTGGGATTTGGGCACCTTGTAGCACTCCAAACCCCGGGGCGGCAGATCCGAGGGTGGATTTAAGCACCCCTGTATGAAATCCTGCCGGGCAGCCCCACACCCTGTAACACCTCGCTGTCACTGTGTCCCCCCCCAGCCCCACCAACGACCCCGCTGCTGTCTGCTGGCCCCACGGGAGCCGGGACCCCCACTTGGGCGGCAAGATACTCGTCTGCAGCCTCGTGTGACGGTGGAGGACACCAGGAGCTGGCTGCTTCCCATGGGTTGGGGAGGGGGGGGACACACAAGGACATCAGGCAGCGGAGTTCTGCCGGTGGGAGCCTGTTCACACGGTGTGATACAAAATTCGGAGCTTCCAAACCCGCTTGCTTTCTAACACTCCTCACTGAGGTGGGAGGCTGCGTGTGGCTGGGTAGGGATTCCCAGATGAAAACTCAATACCAACAGGGGGTTATCAAGCAGGAGTTCTGTATTGCAGCGCTGGGGATGCTCCACCATGAGTGCTCCGACAGGCTAGCGGAACACATCGGTTCACATACACAAAAATCATACATATTCATCAGATTTCCTGAGAAGGGCAGTCTTATGGTGATGAATTCCCGGAATTCATCTACATAGTCCAAGCATGTACAGTAAATTTAGGGTTAGGGTCTTTTCACCCGCTGGTGGTCGCTCATAGTCTTCCTCATGCCGTCTGCTAGTTGAATCCTCCTTCAGCACAAGCCAGAGCCCCTTTTCTGATGCAGCCACTTGTACCAAGCAGTCGTGTAGATGGTTGCTGGGCAGGGGTGGATGGCTTAGTCTCCTTGATGGCTCCTTGATAGCTGGAGCTTTGTCTCCTTGATGTCAGGCAAGATGTTATCTATTTATCAACTTCGCTCAGCAAAGAGCTAAACCCATCCTTGCGGGGGAAGGAAAACTCCGGAAAACGAAGACGCAAGCGAAACGAAACAAAAATAGGCGAGTAAAGCTTTTATGTACCGCCTTAGTCGGGGATCGTCAGGGTCCAGCGCTCTCGGGCGCTTGAGCCAACGCGGTTCTGCACCCTCCGCCGTTCCTCTCTCCGCGCTGGGGCCGTTCGGACGGAGGGGGCGCTCCCGGGACCGCCCCGCCCCGGCACCGCCCCTCCCCGTGACCGCGACCGCCCCGCCCCGGGACCGCCCCTCCCCGGGATCGGACAGCCCCGCCCCGCCCCGCGATCGCCCGGCCCCGGGACCGCCCCTCCCCGCGACCGCCCCGCCCCTCCCCGGGACCGCCCCGCCCCGCGATCGCCCCGCCCCGGCACCGCCCCTCCCCGGGACCGCGACCGCCCCGCCCCGCGATCGCCCGGCCCCGGGACCGCCCCTCCCCGCGACCGCCCCGCCCCGGGATCGGACAGCCCCGCCCCGCCCCGCGATCGCCCCGCCCCGGGACCGCGACCGCCCCGCCCCGACCCGGGACCCCCCCGCCCCGCGACCCCCCCGCCCCGGGACCGCCCCTCCCCCGGACCGCCCCGCCCCGGGACCGCCCCGCCGCGCCTGCTCCGTGCCGAGCCGTACCGGGCCGTTCCGTGCCCGCCGCATGCCGGGCCCGCGGGCGCTGTTGGGGCTGGGGCTGCTGGTAGCGGCGGGGGCGCGGGCGGGCGGGCGCTGCGGCTGGGGCTGGGACCGGAGCTGGGACCGGAGCTGGGACCGGGGCCGGTGCCGCCCCCGCCGCGCCATGCACGGGCCCAGCGCAGGGCCCGGCCCGCGGGGGCTGCGGTTCCTCGGGTACGGCGGGGAAAAGGGGGCGAGGGGGGGACAGGGGACAGTGCAGGGGGGTAGGAGGGGGGGGGTGACGGGGTGGGGAGGGGCCGGGGGGGGGCTGAGGGGCTGGGCAGGAGACGGGAGGGGGTTGCAGGGGGGCGGGCAGGGTGCAAAGAGGTCCGCGGGGTGCATGGGGGTGCGGAGGGGTCCGCGGGGTGCAGGGAGGGTGCGGAGGGTCGGGTAGGAAACGGGGAGGGGGGTTGCAGAGGGGTCCGCGGGGTATACGGGGGTGCAGAGGGGTCGGGCAGGACATGGAGGGGGCGGGGGTGTTGCAGAGGGTTCGGGCAGGGTGCGTGAGGGTGTGGAGGGGTCGGGCAGAACACAAGGGGGTTGCAGAGGGGTCGGGCAGGATACGGGGGGGTGGGGACAGAGGGGTCCGTGGGGTGTACAGGGGTGCAGAGGGTTCTGGCTGAGTGCATGGGGGTGCAGAGGGGTCCGCAGGGTGCAGGGAGGGTACAGCAGGGTCGGGTAGGACACGGGGGGGGGGGGGGGCGTTGCAGAGGGGTCTGCAGGATGCAGTGGGGTCGGGCAGGACACAGGTTGGGGGGGGGGGGGTTGCAGAGGGGTTGGGCAGGGTGCACAGGGGTGCACAGGGGTTGGGCAGGACACGAGGGGGTTGCAGAGGGGTCCACAGGGTGCGTGGGGGTGCAGACGTGCACGGGGTGGGCTCCATGTGCAGAGCTGGCCCCTGTCCCGTCGCCCCCCTGCCCTCACTGGCCGAGGGGACCCCGGCTGCCCCTGACCCTGCAGAGCCGGGGTGCAGCCGCATTTCAAGGGTGCCACCCTCCCTCCCCAGGCAGGAGGAGGCTCAGGCCATCGACCAGGAGCTCTTCACCGAGTACAAGTTCAGCGTGGACCAGCTGATGGAGCTGGCGGGGCTGAGCTGTGCCACCGCCATCGCCAAGGTAGGCGCACGAGAGGCCGGGGGGGGGGTCCTGGGGTGGGGGTCCCGCCACCCGTGGCGTGACCCCGCTTCCCCACCATAACCCTACGCCTCCTGTCCCACGCCAGGCCTACCCAGCCAGCTCCTTCACCACCAGCCAGCCCGCCGTGCTGGTCGTGTGCGGGCCGGGGAACAACGGCGGCGATGGCTTGGTCTGCGCCCGGCACCTGAAGATGTTTGTGAGTCTCTCAGGCAGGCGGCTGCTTGCCCCCCCCTCCAAGGGGGGGGTGCTCATCCCTGTGCACCCCCATACCCACGAGCTTTGGGGTTCCTGCTCCTCTGGCTGCTCCTGGTGCCAGAGCGCTGCTCAGCTCCCTCCTGCTCTCGCAGGGCTACGAGCCGACCGTGTATTACCCCAAGCGCCCCAACAAGCCCCTGTTTGAAGGTTTGACCACCCAGTGCCAGAAGATGGACATCCCCTTCCTCCCCGAGTTCCCAGCTGAGGTGAGGAGCAGCCCCCCGGTTAGGGAGCAGCCCCCGGTTAGGGAGCAGCCCCCCTCGGAGCCGTGCCCGGGGTTGTTTTTCCACCCTCCGCCTTCCCTCCCGCAGGCTGCACTCATCGATGAGCTCTACGGCCTGGTGGTGGACGCTATTTTCGGGTTCAGCTTCCAGGGAGCGGTGCGGGAGCCCTTTGGCAGCATCCTCAGCACCCTCGAGCGCATCACGGTGCCCATCGCCAGCATCGACATCCCCTCAGGTGAGTAACGGCTGGACCCTCCGGAGGAAGGTGCCCGGCTGGGGTCTCCCTGGCTCCAGCCTGGCCTCGGGGCTCGTTGCAGGCTGGGACGTGGAGAAGGGGAAGGCGGACGGTCTGCAGCCCGACATGCTCATCTCGCTGACGGCGCCCAAGAAGGCAGCGCTCCATTTTACCGGCCGCTACCACTTCCTCGGGGGCAGGTTCGTCCCCGCCGCCCTCCAGCAGAAATACGCTTTAAACCTGCCGCCGTACCCCGAGACAGACTGCGTCCTGCAGCTGACCTAGGGCTGGGGCTCGGCGGGGTTTGGCGCAGGAGATCGGGGCCTAATTCTGCCAAAGCCGCAGCTCTGTGCTAGGAGGGTGCTCAGCACCTCGCTGGGCTTCAGTCCTACCCAGCTCTGCCCGCAGGAGCGATGGTCACCGCAGACCAAAGCCCCAGGAGCGACGGGGCGGCTGCCGGACGGGCTCTGTTGGGGGTTGCTACCAAATCCGAGTGCTTCTAGGTGTAGATGTGACCCAGGATCCTGGGATCTGCCACATAACTTGCACTTCAGGGTGGTTTTACTGCAATAAAGATTTATTCCTGCCCTTGAAAAAATAGTATTTCAATACTCTGGGGGGGGTTTGTCCCCCCTCGTGTCCCACTGGGACAGACCCATGGCGAATGGGTCCCTGCCCCAGGGCCTGGCGGGAAGTGGGGTCACTCCTGATGGCAGGAGGGGGAAGGCTCAGGGAGTGAAATAAAGCTCCATCCAGCTCCAGACCAACCAGTCCCAGCCCAGCATCCCCAGGCACAGCTGGGCCCCAGCGCTGGGCTCCACGTGGGAAGAGGCAGGAGCACCCTCGGGCACCCACCAGCGCCAGCAGGCAGGATCGGGACCCTCACAGCCAGATGGTACCAGCAGCTGCGCAGCGTGGCAGCCTTGGCCCTTGATCACTCTGGCTCCCTCCTCCTCCTCTTCTTCCTCTTCTTCCTGGGTCTGTGCCCAGCCTCATCTGGTCCATCTCTGTCTTCTAGAGGTACCTCTGTCTCAGCCAGCTCTTCTTCATCCCCCTCCTTCTTCTTTGTCTCAGATGGCTCTTCTTTGTCTCCCTCCTCTTTCTTCTTCTTCTTCTTCTTCTTTGTCTCAACCAGCTCTTCTTTGTCCTCCTCCTCCTGCTTCTTCTTCCTCTTTGCAGCCTTCCCTTCCTCTTCTGCCACCTCCTCTTCTCTGCTTGGCTCCTGGTTCTTCTTCTTCTTTCTCTTCTTCCTCTTCACGACCTTCCCTTCCTCTCCCGCCATCTCCTCTTCTCCACTTGGCTCCGGGCTCTGCAGTACCTCGGGATCAGCTGCATCCCTGGGCTGTTTCCTTTTTTTCTTTTTCTTTTTTTCCTGCCTCTCTGCTGGGGGCTCGTGCTGCCCCTCCTGGTGTCGGTACGTGGCCAGGAAGGCTCGCTCCTGCTCCTCCAGGCGCGCCAGCTTGGCACTCATGGTCAGGCCGTGGCGGGCACCCCTGCAACGATCGTGGGCAGCCGGGGGCTGGCACCTCCCCGGCAGGGAACGTGCCCCCCCTCAGCCCAGCCTGCTCAAAAACCCCTGCCAGGAGGGGGGAGCCCAACCGTGTGGCCCCCCTGAACCACTTACTTGTGTGCCGTGCGGCCCCCGCACACTCGCATCAGCTCCTCGTCCGTCAGCCTGCGGGACACAGACGGGATGTGTCACCCCCAACTTTGCCATGGTTGGAGGGGGGGGAGCGTGGTCTGGAGCTCCCCCTCACAGCCCTCGTCCCTCCCCACAGCTGCCCCGGCCTCCTCACCTCCTGGCCGAAGAGAGGTCCAGCTTCTCCTCCTCCTCCTCCTCGCTGCTCTCCGAGCCGGCGGGCAGCTTCGTGGCCTCCTCCCCGCAGGCGGTGAGCGTGGCCGACTGCAGTGGGGAGAGGCAGAGGGGCCGGGAGAAAGGGGGGCAAGGAAACGGGATGGGGGGGGTGAGGGGGGGTGTCCTGGGGGCCACAGCAGCCACGGGCTTGTCATAAAGAATGGCTAACTGGCTTTTAGCAAAGTGCCGCTGACCAGCGGGAGAGAGACAGGGAAGGAGCCCAATTTGTACTAACCCTCATGCTTATATCCATGGTGGGCGAACTAACGCTGTAAAGATAAGAATGGAGCAGAATCCGCCCAGCGAAGGACACCCGGGGGGGATCCTCCCGTCAGACTGTGGGGCTCAAGGAACACAAAACACCGAGCAGGAGAGAGAGGGAGGGCAGCGAGCAAGAGCTGGTCCTGCCGTTTGGAAAAGCCCCAGGATGGTGCAGGACATGCCCCACAGGACAAGTTCAAAAGTTCAACCCTGAGGAAGACTGGGACCTTCATCCCCAAGGACCCCCAACGGGGGGCGTAACTTGGGTGGACTGAGGCGGGACTATGGAAGCATCTTATGTTAATGAATTCCTGGAAATAATTAGAATAACCCAACCTTCTCTTAGAAATATAATGAATAAACATGAAAGCTGTAAATATAAGGCAAGAATCCCAACGCTTGGGCGCGCACGGATGGAAGGAGCCCTCCCCCGTGCTGCCTGGCGCCGCGATAAAGAATCCCTGCTGGATAACACAGAGTTGTGAGTTTTCTCGGCTTCAGGCGGGGGAGGCTGCGCTGCAAAGAGGGGGTGGGGGAGTGGAGAGTTCACAGTAGCCTTCCCAGAGACACCAATTCATCCCCGAGGCGCATCCCCGGGGCCGGTTACCTTCACGAAGCGGCCGTACAGCATGGTGTCAGCGCTGCCGGCCTTGCGGGGCTTCTTGTTGCTGATCCTGACTCCCTGCTCCGAAAGTGTCTTCATGGAGATGCCATCCTGGGGGGAAAGGAAGAGAGATGCAAAGGGCTCAGGAGCGTTTCATCCGAGGGGCTTCATCCCCTCCGGCAGCGCCTTTCCGCCACCACGGTCCCCAGGCAAGGCGCTGCGCACCCTTAGGGGCTGCGGGGACACGTAGTGGCAGCGCAAAGGCCACCAAAGGGGACCCCAAAGCCTTCCCCTGCTTTCCATCCCATCCTGGCCCAAGCGGGGTGCCCCTCCCCACCGCCCCCCCCCCCCCAGCCTTCCTACCTCCCCGGCCTCCACAGCGATGTTGGCCGCCGCCTCGTTGAAGACGTGGTCCCACCAGTGGAAGGAGAACGGCTCCGCCGGGTCGTGTCCCACCTGCGGGGTGCGGAGGAGGCACCGAAACGGCTGCAGGTACCGGCGGCGGCCGCTGCGGCCAAGCCCCGGCCGGGCAGGGGGGCTGCACTCACCCCCGCCGTGTCGCACTTCACCTTCACCCGGATGGCCTCGGCGATGCCGTCCTCCCGCTTCCCCAGCCCCTGCCCTGGGGACAAGGGTACCCATCACTCGCCGTACCGGGCTTCCCCCCGCCCCGCCAGAGCCCCCCGCCCCCGCGGAAAGCCACCGGGGGGCGGGGGCCGCTGCGAGATCCCAAGTGCGGGGCCTCCGGTGGGAAGGGAGGCGCTGGGAACGGCCGGGGACCGGGGGACGTGCTGTGAGAGCGGGAAGGGCCAGGGACCCGGGGGGGCAGGGGCCTGGGGACCGGGCGACACGCCGTGAGACCGGGGAGGGCCAGGGACCGGGGGGGTCGGGGCCTGAGGATCGCCGGGGCCTGGGGACCGCCGCGGACCGGGCGACAGCCGTCAGACCGGGAAGGGCCAGGGACGGGGGGTCGTGCCGTGAGACCGGGGAGGGCCAGGGACTGGGTGGGCCGGGGCCTGGGGACCGCCGGGGACAGGGAGACACGCCGTCAAACCGGGGAGGGCCAGGGACCGGGGGGGGCCTGGGGATCTCCGGAGGCACCGGGGGAGGTACAAGGGCTGCCGGGACGCGCCGGGGACTGCGGACAGCCCAGAGCCGGCCCCCACCTCGCCGCCAGCCGTGCCGCCGCAACTGGCTCTCCGCAAAGCGCATCCCGCGGCCCGGCGGCTCCGGGGCGCTCATGGCGGCGGGTCCCGGGGGTGGCGGACGGGCCCGGCCGGTTCCGCCGCCCGCCCCACGCTGCCGCCCGGCAGGAAGCGCCGACTGCGCATGCGCACGGGGGCGGTGTGCGCGGCCGGGGATCTGCGCAGGCGCGTGCAGGCGGAGGGGGGGGGGGGGGTCGTGAAGGGGGCTGTGCGCATGCGTACGCGGCGGGACCGGCAGCGCGCCCGGCGCGGTGCTGCGAGTTGCGGGGTCGCGCGCACGGGGACGGGGACACGCGTGTGCACACGCACGGGGACACGCGCACGCATGTACACACGCGCACACACACGCGCCTACCCCCCCCCCCCCCCCACCGCTGGGGGTGTCACGGACGCGTGCAGCTGACGTGTTGCACGCGCGCCCACGCGTGGCATTTCACCCGCCGGTGCCGCTGCGCTCCCAGCGCCGCTCCCCGCGCGCTTGCACGACGAGCGTGCCCGCTGCGCGCCGCCTGCTTTGCACGGGGGGGGGGGGGGGGGGGCTCTGCAGCCCCGGAGGGGGCGTGCACGTGTGTGCATACAGACACGCCTGCGCATGCAGACACAGCTCTGCATGGAGACACTTGTGCATGCAGACACTTGTGCATGCAGACACGCCTGTGCATGCAGACACAGCTCTGCATGGAGACACTTGTGCATGCAGACACGCCTGTGCATGCAGACACTTGTGCATGCAGACACGCCTGTGCATGCAGACACACCTGTGCATCTAGACATGCCTCTGCATGCAGACACGCCTCTGCATGCAGACACGCCTCTGCATGCAGACACCTGTGCATGGAGACACACCTGTGCATGCAGACACTTGTGCATGCAGACATATACATGTGCATGCAGACACGCCTGTGTATGCAGACACTTGTGCATGCAGACATACACATGTGCATGCAGACACAGCTCTGCATGCAGACACTTGTGCATGCACACACGCCTGTGCATGCAGACATGCCTGTGCATGGAGACACAGCTCTGCATGCAGACACAGCTCTGCATGCAGACACACCTGTGCATGGAGACACACCTGTGCATGGAGACACACCTGTGCATGCAGACACGCCTGTGCATGCAGACACAGCTCTGCATGCAGACACACCTGTGTATCTAGACACACCTGCGCATGCAGACACGCCTGTGCATGCAGACACAGCTGTGCATGCAGACACGCCTGTGCATGCAGACACACCTGCGCATGCAGACACACCTGTGCATGCAGACACGCGTGCCCAGCCAGCAAGCCCCGTGGAAACCGCCGCCCCCCCCGCAGCCGGGGGCCGTTTGCTTTCCCCTAGGGCTGCGCAGCGGGCAGGGGCCAGATCCGGCGCGGGGGCTGGGGCCGCTCTGCCCCCCCCCGCACAACCCTGGAGCACCCCAGCCCCAGCGCACCGTGCAGCGGGACCAGGCCAAGCCACGCTGCGTCCTTGTCCCTCCCAGCTCCGTCCCTTCGCCAGCTGCCACTCAAAGCTGTCACCAAGGCCAACCTATTGTCAGGCCAGTCTCGCCGTAAGGCTCCCAGACGCCGGCAGCTGCCGGCACCCTGGGTTTGGGTGCTCCTGCAGAGCGGGGGACACCCCGCTCTGGCACACACACACCCCCCACACCCCCCCCCCCCCGCCGTCCGAGGGGTCTGGCCCGGGTGATGCCGCAGGGACGGTGACATCTGTGTCACATCCCCTGCATCTCCCTTTGCTCCGGCCAAGCTGCGCTTCCCAAAGCGGGAAGAGGACGCGGTCCAGCGGGGAGGCAGCGTGTGTGTTGGGGGCGTGCAAATGCCTCCGCCTCCCTGCGTGGCTCCTCATGCCGTGCTCCGGCTGGGCAGGGGCAGCCCCGAGCTGCCACCAACTCCTGCGCGTCGCTGCTCCACCGACACCAGCTGGGGAGGACGCACAACCAGCCCCCAGGTGAGCAGGGGTGCGATGAGGCGTACGACGGGGCGTGCGTGGGGGTGCAAGGCGGGCAATGGGGGTCTACAGGGTGTGCACGGGGTCTGTTGTGCGATGGGGTGCACGTCAGGGTGCGCGCGGCACGCAAGGTGTGCGCGGCGGGGTGTGCGGGGTGCAAGGTGGGCAATGGGGGTGCATGGCGGGACGTGCGTGGGGTGCATAGGGTGCAAGGTGGGCAATGGGGGTGCATGGTGGGACGTGCACGGGGTGTGCGGGGTGCAAGGTGTGCAATGGGGGTGCATGGTGGGACGTGCATGGGGTGTGCGGGGTGCAAGGTGGGCAATGGGGGTGCATGGCAGGACGTGCACGGGGTGTGCGGGGTGCAAGGTGGGCAATGGGGGTGCATGGCGGGACGTGCATGGGGTGTGCAGGGTGCAAGGTGGGCAATGGGGGTGCATGGCAGGACGTGCACGGGATGTGCAGGGTGCAAGGTGTGCAATGGGGGTGCATGGCAGGACGTGCCTGGGGTGTGTAGGGTGCAAGGTGTGCAACGGGGGTGCATGGTGGGACGTGCATAGGGTGCAAGGTGTGCAATGGGCGTGCATGGCAGGACGTGCACGGGGTGTGCAGGGTGCAAGGTGTGCAATGGGGGTGCATGGCAGGACGTGCCTGGGGTGTGTAGGGTGCAAGGTGTGCAATGGGGGTGCATGGTGGGACGTGCATAGGGTGCAAGGTGGGCAATGGGCGTGCATGGTGGGGCGTGCACGGGGTGTGCAGGGTGTGCAATGGGGGTGCATGGCAGGACGTGCATGGGGTGTGTAGGGTGCAAGGTGTGCAACGGGCGTGCATGGCAGGACGTGCACGGGGTGTGCAAGATGCAAAGTGTGCAATAGGGGTGCATGGCGGGACGTGCGTGGGGTGCGTAGGGTGCAAGGTGGGCAATGGGGGTGCATGGCGGGACATGCACGGGGTGCGTAGGGTGCAAGGTGTGTAATGGGGGTGCATGGCAGGACATGCATGGGGTGCGTAGGGTGCAAGGTATGCAATGAGTGTGCCTGGTGGGACGTGCACAGGGTGCAAGGTGTGCAATGGGCATGCATGGCTGTGCCGGGGTTATGCCCCCATGCAGCAAAAGCACCAACTCTGTCCTTGGCGCTGCCGCAACCGTCGCAGGCAGCAGCGGCGCTTCGCCCACGGGGTCGAGGCGCATCCCCTGCCCTGCTCCAGCCCCGTGAGCATCGCTCCCGCGTCTCCTGGCACTTGGCTTTCCCAGCCAGCCCCAGCACCCCAGTGCCTTCCCCTCCCCCTCCCCTTGATAAGAGCCCTGGGGGTTTTATCTCCAGGGTTGTGCTGAGCCTGGAGACCGCAGCAGCCCGGAGTCCACGGGGCAGCAGCCTTGACTGCTCCGTATTTCACTCCTCTCCGCTCCGCTCCAATGAAAAAAAAAAGCAGCAATAACCTTCGTGGTGGAGCCGTCTCACGGCCGCACCCCAGATGCGTCTCACAGGGAAACCGAGGCAGCAAGGATGGGGATATCCCCACCGGGACACCCGGGAAAACAACGAGCAGGACAGGTCCGAAAGTCCCAGGCGCTGCAAAATCTGCCAAAAGCAGCCACCCTTCCCGGGGCGGTGCAAGGAGCGTGGGAGGCTTCTCCTCCGTCCCTGGCAGATGGGGTGACACGGCCCCTCGTGCACCCACGGGCGCAAGCACGGGCGCATCAGCCAGACCTGACCGAACGCTACACGGGGCCCTACAGAGGCGCACGCAAGAGCGGGTGCCCCACCACCACCCCTCTCCCTTTCTCTCTCCCCAGGGCAGCTCCAGCGAGGCTCCGACCAACCCTTCGCCGCCCGCACGTCCTTCAGGCCTGGGGCAGGCTGGAAGACTTGTGATTTTGTTGTTTCCAATGTCAAGGGAAGCAAACAACAAATCCCAGTCTCCACCCTGCCCCGGGCACAGGCTCCACGCCGGGGAGCGCTGCCAGCTCCGGCACGGCCAACCCCACAAGCCGGGAACGATGCACCCACGTCCGAACCCCGGCGAAACGTGGCCAGGACCTGGCGGGCAGCTGCAGGGACCAAGGTATCAACTCGCTGGAGAAATGAAAATTAAACTGAGTCAGAGCAACGTGAATACGGACCCGAACGCGACCCGGTTACGTCCCGCTGGCAGGCAGCCGAGCGAGCTGGCGAGGTCCCAACCGCTCTCTAAATCATGGGTTTCTGCCCTGAAATGCTGCAGAATTGAGCAGGGGCCAAGGAGCATCCTGCAGCCTGCTCTACCTCGAGCCCTTCCTTGCAGCTCCCCGGGGCTGAGCAAAGATGCTGCAGCCGTTCAATACACATACATATATATCCATTTTGGGGGGGGGTTTCCAAGCTATCCCACTCTGTGACCTCCTAACCCTGGGAGATTTCGCCGCTGACCTCCTCTTGCAGAACATTCAGAACTTATTAAAAGTCGGCTTGAACTTGCAGCCCCTTAATCGGGGCTGCGGCTGCAGGAAACAGCCCATGTCATGGCCAGGGACCTTAGTAATAAAAAAATGGGTTCTTGAAAGAAATGTAGATGTTCGTTTCCTGCAAGATCACGCTCCTCCACCTTTAAGAGTTTTGATTTCCAAGTTGAAAGCGTTACATTCAGTTATTGGGGAGGAAAAGCTGCGGTTCTCCTCCCGGGAGGGGGGAGGAAGGAATAAAGTGAAAATAAGTCCTTGACAGCAGAAATCTCTCCAAATCAATCAGCCAGATTCACCAGTACCTGCTGAGGAAATTGCTCCTTCCATTCTATTTTAAAGGAATTAATTCTATTTATCAGAGAAAAATGAGAGGAAACAGTCAGCAAGGAACACCTTTGGGCAATTCCTCGGGGAAGGAGAGATACAACAGCGAGAAAGTGCAATTGTTCCTTTGAAAGAGGGTTTTTGAACAGCACATTACCGAGGATTAGGGAAAGCTCTCTGGAGGGGATTAAGGTTTCACTAAAAAGCTCCTTCTCACCACTCTCCAAAGCCGCCTTTTCCTCCCGACTCTGGGCCGACCAGACCCAAATTCCCCCTTCCCAGGGCTGGGGCGTCCATCGCACCTCCAGGCTCGTCCCCCCCCCAACAGCCCCGCTACGTCCCACCCCGCGGCCCCTTCCTCCTGCCAGCGATGCTGGGGAAGCCACAGGCCCTTCCCTCCCACCTCAGCTCCCCCATTTTGAGGAGGGGGAACGCTGCTGCTCCCACTACCCTGCCCCACAGCAGAGGCCAGACCAGGCGGGCGCAGGGCAGAGCTCCGAGCTCGTTTCATCCCAGCGCGTGGGCACGGGGGGGGCTCACGATGCTTTTCTGCCCCCCGGGAACAAGGAAAACCAGAGCACCCATCGTAGCAGCTCCAGGGAAGAGCTGCCAAGCCCGCTGAAGAGCCAGTGCTGGGGCAAAGAACTCCTGGAAGAGGGTTTTTTCCCTACCCTAAAAGCTGCGCCAGCACAGAGCGTTGCCCTGAGCTCGGCCCCTTCCCCGCGGGGGCAAGCGGCTGCTCCCTTCTGCGCTGCTTCAGCGCCAAAGCCAGAGCCCCGAATCCACCCGGCTGCTCCCCACGAGCACGGCAAAGCCCCTCGGGAGGGCGGCAGCTTTGCCAAATTGCCCGGGGCGGGGAAGCTGGAGAGCTGGTAGATGAACATCAGATGCGAACAGGGGCTGCGAGGCGAGATAGCCGGCTGCCCCGTTATCTTTATTTTAGCACCTTGGCTGGTGGGCTGGCAGCAGGTGAGGAATGATCTCCAGCTGACATAAAAGTGGATGCTGCGACGGGGAGAGACAGGAGAGAAATATGTTTTCCTGCTTAAACGAGCAGAGAAACACAGAGGACTGAACGGCCTGGGGAGACTCGGCATCTTCCCCCTCCTCACTTCTCCTCCCGAGATTTCCCCCTCCTCCTTCTACGGGAGAACGGCTTCCACGCACTTGCCACGGGCCAGAGCTCGCTCTGGAAAAGCGGGACCCCAGTTTAAGACCAAAACCAAAAAAAAAAAACCCAAGCAAGAACTGCTCCAAGCAGCACGTTGGTTCTCCTCAATAACTCACAGCCGCCAGCAGGATCCCTCCACCGCGCAGGTGACTCCCAGCCCAGCAGCCTCCGCGCCGCCGGCCTCACCTCGGCGACACCGAAGCATCGCCCAACGCTGCTCCATCTCTCGCCAGTCCGAGCCAAGGCGGCACCGGCAGCCGCCGCCTCGCAGGAGCCCTCCCCTCTCGGCAGGCTCGTTGCTTCGGACCCACTGGATCCCTCCTGGCCCCTCCAAGTCCTTCCCGCATCCGAAGCGGAGGGACAGGGACAGGTCAGAAGCTTGTCCTGCCGGCAAGCAGCGCGGCAGCTCCCCTCCCACGCGCGACCCTCGCATCGGTGGGGTTTACCCCCCCCCCATCAGCACATTTGCCAACGCCGAGGAGGGAGCTGGAAGGGCCGTTTCTGCCTGGTTTGGGACCAGTTTAGCTTTTCAACGGGGTTCAGGCGCAGAGCACCACCTCGTTGCCAAGACGGGGGTACGTCTCCGCTCCCCGTGGCGCCACCTTCTCCTTCCAGCCGCCTTCTCCGCTCGCCTCTCGCTTACCTGGTTACCCCGGCCTTCCCACAAGCGCATTCTTTGCAAGAGCTGGCTTGCACGGGGACGGAGCCTTTGCAGAGACAAAGGGACCTTAGCGCAGGCAAAGGACATCCACCCAACCTAAGAGACCACGAAGGACCACACAGGCCTTTTGATAAACCCACTTTTATCTGCAAAAGGGCCCATCAGCAACATCAAGAGCGAGCTCTGACCCGGCCAGTGCCCCCGGGCACTCCCGTACCCATCCCTACACAACTCTCTGCAAATGGTTTGAGGAGAGGTTGCCACACGAAATCCACCCGGCCTCCAAGAGGAGCGATGAAAGCGAAGCTTTCCCCATCCTCATCTCAAAAGCCCCAGGCTGTTGTGATGCACACACACACACGCAGCAGCGCTTCCAGCCCGCACGCGCTCCCGTGTTTTCTCAAGCAGCCGCTGCTCCACCTACGCTCTCCCAGCACCGCAGAGCCTGACAGATCCCACCGCCGAGTCGGAAGGGGTGGGTGCAGCAGGTTTTACAGGTACACAAGCAAGCAGCGCCGGGATTCCTCCCGTTCCCTCGCGCTGCCCGATCCTTCCCTGCCCAAAGAAACTTTATACCAACAGCGAGCACCGCGCTGGCTACAGAGAAACAGGGGTAAAACCCACCGTGCCCAGAGCTGCTCCCTTGGGCACCGGCACCGTCCGGCTGCGAGCAACCACCTCGGGGGTCAGCAGACCCCGGTGGCTTCTTCCACACCGTGGGTCACGTCACCCAAACACAGAACTGGCGTCAGCTTGTCCTACACATACTCCAGAGTCTCTAATTCAAAGCTTCCCAACGGGCACGTTGAAGGGCAGGTTTTGGGCAAGGCTTTGAGTGCCGAAGCGCCCCCCGAGAGGGGCGGCAGCCCAGGCAGGCGGGGAGGCTGCGCGCCACCCCGCACCCCCGGCAAGAGGCAAGCGTGGGGGGGGGGTGTGTGAGGCCAACGGACCCCCAAGTCACTGGGGGAACCCTCTTGGATCAGCGTAAAGGTGGCAAGGAAGGAAGATACATGGAGTGCAGGGAGACAGATGGTTGTGCGCATTTATTTGTCTTTGATAAAAATGGTATGCAAATTACACCGCCATGGAGGCTCCTGGGAAAATTTCACCCTGCTGGTCCTTGGGGAGTTTCTTGGAGAGTTGTAACATTCAAACACACCAAAATCGGGGCCGGGGGTAGGGGGGGGGGGGGGGGGATGGAGGATGGACCTAAACCGGGAAGGACATGAATTTCGACATTTTCCAGTGAAGCGAAAAGATCGTTTACCTTATTTTTCAATTTCCTTTCTTTTTGTTGTTGTTGTTTTTACACTTCCAGCAATGAGCCGACTGAGCACAAGAGTCAACAACCCCCCCCCCCCCCCCCCCCCGACGCCACTGCGCAAGAACTAAACTGCTCGGGCAGAAACACCCCTCTCAGCCACGTTCTCCTGCACGGCCCTTTCGCCTCGAGAACAGCAAGCCCGATCCCCGAAGGCATCCAGGCTCCTTTACACCACCCCGAGAGCACAAAGAGGCCATGCTTCAAACGCAGTTTTCATGCACATGAACCCTCTACCAGGAGATCAGAGGCACCTGCGTGCAAGGGACACAGGCTCCGTTCATCCAATGGGAGATTAAGACAAATGACATCAGAAATGCCCAGATCATTTCAATTTTTTCTTTTTTTTTTCTTTTTTTTGTTTCCTCTTTTGATCCATTCCCAATAAGATGCTGGGCGAAAGAACCAAAACCCAAACTTGGCTCAAGTTTTAAATATTTGCCTGAAAGGAGGGCTAGGGGAGGGAATCATGTACAGTTAAAATCAAGCTACTCAAAACACAATCATTCAGGTAAGTAACTAGAAGTATCGCCTCTACCATCTAGAGAGAGAGAGAAGAGTGTCTGAGACAGAGGGCATATTTAGGAAAAAATACACATCTGAAGTCTCTGTGGCCACGATGAGAACTGGAATCCACATACAAGCCAGTTAAAGAGCATTTCAACATGAAATCTTAACTTAGTAGGAAGGTCAGGGGTTAAGCTGTATCTTTTTGTTTTAAATACATGGACAGCTGTCAGGTATGAAAATGATGGTGGGCTTTCCTGAAAGATCCCCCTGTGCATGTGTATGGATGCATGTGCTGACGTCTGTGGGGCAGCATGACAAGAGTTTAGGAAGGCTGGGAGCCCAGCAGTCTCTCAATAGCTGCATTGATATCCCCACCAGTGGCAATAAGTGCCTGGAGGTTGGCCTCACGGTTAATGAAGCCCATGGCGTTCAGCTGCTCCAGCTGCTGTTGGAATCGCACTTCAGGACTCTGCGCCTACAGACGGAAAGGACAAAGACCTTCAGAGTCAGACAGCAGAGGTTAACATCCAACACGGGCAGCAACGATGGCCGAGGAGGGACCCCGAGCTCAGCTTCAGGCGTACTGAGACGCTCCAGGCTCGTGCCGCGACGTTCCCCGCCTCCCCACACGGCCGCGGGCTCCGGCACGGCCCCCACGCCCCGCGCAGCCGCTCCCAGTTCGGTAGCTACGGTGGCAGCGGCGCTGGGAGGAGGATCCCCCCGGCGCTCTGAGCTTCCAACCTGCGCCAAGGGTGGCTACACCCCGAAGAAGGAGCCAGCCTGAGACACCGAACTCAGCCCCGTAGCCAAGAGCAAATCGTTGGGGACCACAGCCCCCCAGCGGGGTGGGATCGGGACAGCCTCTAGCTCACCCTGGAGACGGCCCCCACCCCCTCCCGAGAAGCGGTATCAGCCTGCGGCCGGGCGTTACGTACTTGAGAGCTTCCTCCGGCCAGCAGCTGGATCATCTGCTGCATGAGCTGCTGCTGGGGGTTCCCAGCCCCAGCTGGAGAGGCACTGGCCGGCGTCGAAGCGGAGGGAACGGGGTTCTCCGGGATTGTGCTTCCTCCTGTGGAGGACGGGGGCATTCGAGGCATGCCGAAGGAGCCGAGGCTGCAGAGGAAGGCAGGGCGTGCTCAGAGGCAAGCTGGCGCTTCTGGGTGTCCCCCCACCCCCCCACCCCCCCTCCGTGCCCCGAGAGCTGGGAACCAGCCGCTCTGCCAGGCTGGCCCTCACTGAGGCCCTTGCTCCAGGAGAGCTTTGCAAACGAAACCGCCCGCATTTGTACCCCGGTCACACGCGGAGTAAGCAACCCCCAGAGAGGCCCAGGCCTGAAAGGAACCGCAGAGACCGAACGTGACCCACGCTGCCAGAGAGCAGGAGGCCCGAGGGCTGCCGGCAGACCGCTCTGCCCCCACGCGCCCACCCAACCTCGTGGCTGTGCATCCCGCGCTGCTCTCCAGAGATAAAATTCTCGAGTTCAGCCGATAGCGAATACGGCGAACAAAAGATGGGGGAGGGACCAAGGGGTTTCCAAACCCTTTCTCCAAAAAAAAAAAAAAAAAGAAAGGGTCAAGGGCTTCCCGTGTGAAGTACAAACAAGCAGAAAGCGCTAATTATCTGGAGCTCACCGAGGCCTGCGGGCACACACACGCAGAAGACCCCACGACAGCGCCCTAAGCCGATCTCCTCGATGAATCAACAGCCAGCCTGCCTGCTGGCACCCCAACGTGTCAGCTCTGCCTGCAGAAACTCACTCTACAGCGCTCGTTACCTTGGCACTAGTCCTGGGGCCTCCGTTTGCAGCGTCTGGAGTCCCTGCTGGATCTGGAGGAGCGCCTGCATGGCGCGGGGGTTGGTGAGAATGGAGAGGGAGTCTGGGTTCTGCATCTGGGAACAAAGGCAGAAAGACCCAGCGGTACCAAACAGCGAGAGCTGCGGCAGCCACAGACCCACCCGAGCTTTCCAAGCGGAACAGCCACCAGCGAGGAGCTGCACCTCTCGCCCCGCAGCCAGAGCGAACCCGCGAGCCTGGTTCCTCCTTCAGGTCTCATCTACAGAGATACTGGTAGCGTTTCGATCAAGTTTCCTAAACGTACTGGGTGAATCAGATTAGAACTGGGAGGGGGGCACATGCCTTTGGAATTAAAGCCATTTGATTTGATTTACCCGAGTGACCCAGCTGCTCTAGCACAATTAGCTGGTTTAATTTTTGTAAACTCATTACAGGGAGAGGCTGCCCGCACAGGGGTTTTCACGTAGCTTAACGAGCCTCATTGGAAGTCCACCTTTAGGTGATTTAGATGACTTCATTCCCATTGCCTCACCTAAACAAGCTCTGCCTTTCTCTCTCTCTCTCTCTCTCTCTCTCCCCTCGCACACCTCTTCCTTTCACAGCCCAAACCACCCGAGCCCACATGCTTCCTACTCCCTTTCCTACAGAGGGTGGAAAAAAGCTCGGGAGCCCCGGGGCTGAGAGCAGCACAGGGCCAGACAGGGGCCTTTACCTGCTGCAGGAAGACAGGGAGCTGAAGGCGGAGCTGTTCTTGAAGCTGTGGATTCCCAGCAAAGAGGGGGACATTTACCATGATCTAGCAAGAGACAGCACACATAGGTAGGGTCAGAGGGTTGCTGCCACTGGCTGTTAAACCCTACGTAACTAAGCCACGAAGAACCAGTCAGTCATGCCCCTGACTCCCTCCCTGGGCTTTCAACGTGTTGCCCCGCTAACGGGGATCGAAACAGGACAGCTCAGTTCCTGGCAGCAGCGTTGAACAGGGCCACTTGGCCACGGGCAAAGAGAAGGGCCATTCCCACGTCCCCTTGAAAGCCACCTTTTTTGTTAGGGGCTCTGCTAAGACACAGGGTTCAGTCCTGCGACTGCCTTCACACCCTTGAGAAATACAGGAAAACTCTCTCTCTTCACTCTGGTTTCTGCAAGGGGAACTCCAACTACGGAAGCAGACCGGTCTCACAAGCATCGTCCTCACGGTCTGTCTGACAACTGAAGGCAACCGCCACACTTTTACCTGTGCTGCAAAGTCCGGGTTCTGGGCCAGAGTTTGCATCATGCTCCGCATGTAAGGGGCAGAGATCATGTTCTGCATCAGCTGAGGGTTTTCGGAAATCTGCTGCAGGAGTCCTTGCATCTCTGGGCTGTTAAACATGCCTGCAAGGGGAAAGGGAAGAGAAGACGAAAGGAAAAAACCCCTTACAGTGCTGCAATGCCTGAACTGCAACACGACAGGTAACCACAACGCCTTCACTTCACGCGCTGGCCAACAGGGAGTATCGCCGTGGACTTCCACGGTAGCGCTTTGCTTGCCGCCCTCCCGTGCTCTCGAGGGCTGCAGGGACATCAGAGCTCCCAAAGTAACCCTCCGCCAGGCACACCAGAAATAACCCACTTGCAACGGGGCTAGAATCCTTCCTCTGGAGAGCAGCCACGGCCCAGGCCCTCAAATCCCAGAGGGAAGCACCCTCCAGGGAAGCCTGGGTGACCCATTCAGTCAGCAGCACCCTCTGGTTCCTCTCTCGCTTACGTACCAGCCCCGATGCTAGCAGCATTCAGCCCAAAGGGGTTGGATACAGTCGGTGTGCTTTGGGTGGTTGCCGAGCCAGTGCTCCCTTCGCTGCTGGGTGCCTGGCTCTGGGAAGCCGGGGGCGTGGGGCTCCAGGGGTTCGGTAACGGCTCCCTGTTCTCTGTCCGCAAAGGCTGAGAGCTTGAGCTATCAGAATTCCCCGTCAAGGAAGAGAAAGGATTGTTGCCAAACTAGGGAAAAAGAAAAAACCACCAAAAAGAAACAGCCATAATTAGCCCCAGCAGAGAACGTCCGACTAACCCCACCACTGTCCAAGCTAGGGAACGGCCCATCGTGTTCAGCCAGGTCCAGAATTTGCTAAACCCACGGCCAGAATGTGCCTCCTGAGAAATCTGTCATCTGCAACACACCTTGCTCAGAAAAAAGACCAGGCTCAAGAGCGGCCACAACCCCCCCCCTTTGGCTCCCAAAGGCAAGGCTTCAAAACATCCATGTAAAACCAGCACCCGGACATACCAGTAGGTAATGCTAGACTGGAGTACGTCTGCAGAGCCTTTTTTGCAGACAGACCTGCGCTCCCTCCTCCTGTGCATCAAGCCAGCTGGATCCCAGCCAGCTCCAATCCAAAGGCGTCAGGCTTGAGCTAACAGAGCGAGCCGGGCTGGGAGCAGAGGGCTGCGCTAACGAAGCCGTGGGGCCTTCACCTCAGCGATGGCCGGCATCCAGCCTGCCCGGAGGCCGACGGGGCGAGGGGTGAGGGGCAAGGGGCGAGGCCCGAGGGGCAAGGGGCGAGGCCCGAGGGGCAAGGGGCGAGGCCCGAGGGGCGAGGGGCAAGGGGAGAGGCCCGAGGCCCAAGGGGCGAGGGGCGAGGCCCAAGGGGCAAGGGGTGAGGGGCAAGGGGCGAGGCCCGAGGGGCGAGGCCCAAGGGGCGAGGGGCGAGGCCCAAGGGGCGAGGCCCAAGGGGCGAGGGGTGAGGGGCAAGGGGAGAGGCCCGAGGCGCGAGGGGCGAGGGGCGAGGCCCGAGGGGCGAGGCCCAAGGGCAGGCCCCTGCTCAGACACACCGAGCTGCCACCGCGCGAGGTTCTCCTGCTGGTGGCTGCACCCAGAGCGGGAGGGGACGGACAGCCGTGCTTTGGGCAGGCTGTCCCCGGTCAGCACGGGGGGGGGGGGTCAAGGAGGGACCCCCTTTCCCGTGGCTCGGCACGCTACCCCCCCACTTAGAGGAACGCAGGCAATACCTGCTCCCTGGCTGCGCTGAACATGGGCTCCTGGATGTCCGTGTACATCCGGCGCAGGGCGTTGTATCCTCCTGGAATGCTCTCGAGGTTACTCAAAGCTCGGTCCTGGTTCCGCATCATCTCCTGCATCATGGCAGGGTTACGAGCCAATTCCATCGTCTGGGAGAAGGAGGAAAACGCGGAAAGCTCAAGCCCACGTGCGCAAGGGGAGAGCGGAGTGGATCAAGAGACTGGTTAGCAGCCCAGTGGTATTCTGTTGATCCACCAGCCAAGCACTGAAAGAGTTAAATCTCAGCTCCCAGAAGAAAGAGTATAATTAAACCCGTTTCACAGCCAGAGAGCAGAGAGATCATTTATCCAAGCAAAGAGAGCCCAGGGATCCTGGCTCCTCCCATCCTTGCTCAGCTCTCTTCCTTCTCAACCTCAATTCAGCTGGATGAGATTGTTTTGTTTCTAAGCAGTATCAGGACATCCAAACATTTAACACCCATATGTTCCCACTCAAAGTAGATGGACTGCATTCAAAAACTGAGAAGGTGGAAGACACTGGATCCTTCCCATTTCAAGAAACCCAAGAAATTCACCCTCGCCAGGCTTCTGAAGGGTCTCCCCTGCACAAGGAACATCCACATCTCATTTGAGGAGCTGCTCAAGTACGAATCATTCACAATTTAAGTCCTGCAGCTCAGGAATTTCACGTAAGGCCGACGCAGTTGAAAGATAACCGAGAAGCAGATGGAAACTAGGCTCATTCAGCAACAACCCAGTAAGACCTCCTGACAAGTCTTCCTGGGGGAACAGCAGAGTCCTGTCAAGGGCTATTGAACACTCAGGCTCTCACTCATTCCTCACGCTTCCCTTCCGATGAACCTTCGGTCTTGCAGCCAGCCAGTCCTCCAGAGCACAGGTCCCCTCTGTTCTGGGATTGTACAGAACATCGAGACCTCTAGGATCCCGGCCTATGGCTAGTGCTCTCTGCTGACAGAGGTACTAAAATACTGACTGTACAGCTCTAGTCTATACTTCATCAAGAGAAACAGAGAGAAATAAAAAGCTTTTGCAGTAGCCTCACTTCTCCGTGACCGCTTTCACCCCCACTCCTGAACCAGAACACAGTAGCCTCGCACGCAGCACGCTAGGATGATCCCAGCATCCTTTTTTTTTGCCCAACACACGACGGATTCAACAGCCCTGAAAGGGAGAGAAGAGTTGCAAGTATGTGGGTTGAGCGCTCGGTATTCACATAACTCAAGACCACCATCTGTTTGCGGGGAGCTCGCAGCAGGAAGGAAGAGATCTCTGAATTCACTGATCTGGCATTCGCACACTCCCTCTGGAGAGCAGACACTGAAGCTGGTCCACAAAGATGCTCCTGAACATGCTTTAAACAGGCCCTGGCGTGCTGACTCACCTGCCTCATGAGCTCCGGGTTATTCAGCATGTGGCTGATCTCTGGATTTCGCTCCATGAGCTGCTGCATCTGGGGATTGGCCATGATCATCTGTCTCATGAGGTCAGGGTTAGACATCATGTTCTGCACCAAGGGATTCTCCATGATCTGCGAAAGCATCTCTGGGTTGGACATCAGCTGCCGCTGCATCTGCTGCTGCAGCTCCATGAAGTTGGCAGAGCCCATCCCAAGGTTGCCCAGCCCAGTGATGCCGCCAAAGCCAGCTGGAGAGGGAACAACACACGGGGAGAGAGAGGCGTGAGTCAGTGACTGGCAGCAGCTCCAAAAAGAGGAGCAGCAGCTGAACTGTGCCTGTGCTGACCTAGGGGTACCCCACATTCCCCCAGCAGCCAGCTCTGAGGGAGGACACCCCCTACGCCTGCCTCACCAAGGGCTTTGGCGTTATCCTGAGCAGGGAAACGCTGGCGCCAAGCCTTCGGCAAGCAGAGACAACCCCACGAGTCAAGAACCCCAATCCCTTGCTCTAATCCTAGGAAATTCTTCTTTCCTGTCACCTCACAGCCGTCACTTACACAGGATGGATGTAGCACTATTCGGGCCTCCATCTCCGGGACCTCCCACGGTCCCCGACCCGCTGCTCCGTCTGCTGCCGCTCCCCGCATCAGAACCGGCGCTGCTGGATGTGGAAGGCTGAGACGGAGCAGCGGGAGAAGCAGGAGTTGCAGCGGGGGCAGAAGCAGCGTTGGGGGCAGAAGCAGCAGATGTCGAATCTTGGACCCTGCGAAGGAACAAAAGGCGGCGTTAAAAACTCCCGAGGTGCAGGAACGGTGAGCGGAGTGCTCGGCGGGGGGACACGGGACAGGGCCTCCCCGCTGTCCCCACAGCGGCCAGCCCTGGCTGCTTCCACTCCTGCCTGCACAGCTCTGCTCCCAGCTGCTGGAATCTTGCCTCCCATCCTGACATGTAACAGCCCCTGACATTTCAGCCTGGCCCACACGACGGGGCTTGACTGATCCTACCCCGAGTTGTATCTTGCTCTTCCTTGAATCACGCTGAACTATTTACCTCAGCTATATCCTTGAGCAATGAGTTTGCTCCAAACAGGAAAATCCTCCTGCTGCTCCCACAGAAACCACAGGAGGTTACAGCAGGGCTAGTGCATGGGGTAAACAAGAATCTGCTTTTCTGCAAATCCTCCCATGCGCCCAATATTCCTACCAGCGCTCCTGGGGACAAAAGTTAAGTATCGGCATTACTCTGCAGACAGGGAAACTGAGGCACGGGGCAGCTAGCATCTGTCCCGTGAAGCTCCAGAAGGTTTCTGGCCAGCTTGGCTGTGAACTCACATCTCTGCCACTGGTTGTACCTTGCATGCAAGGCTCCTCTGTCCAACACAAGTTGATTAGAGCTTCTTTTACGACACACATGCAGATATTGGGCCGTAGGCCACAAGCTGGACATCAGCTTTCTTGAGTAAACCAACCCAAGCTAGTACCTTGTCATCACAGTTCCTCCTCAGGATTTTTATAGGCATTTGAAAGAGAACATTGAAAGCTTATCTGAAGCACCTGCAGTCATGACAGTGAGTCCTGGACTAGTGCTGAAGAGATTTCACATGAAGTTAGACCACAAAATTCACTTTACTCGCCTCAAATGATGCTATTATGCCACTGACAAGTAAATAAGGATGATTTCCTGATTGTTTTTTTTTTCCAAACCAAGGATGATTCCTTTCTTTAACTGTCCTTCCTTTTTCACTCTTACTCCAGGACTTTAAAAATCAAACCAGAAGGTCTCTGTCCACTTCCCAGACTCACCTGACTGCTGCCGAAAACCAGCCGCCACTAAGAGGGAGGCAGAGACTGGGGAAACAAAGCAAATAGGAAGCTGAACAAAAAAGGAAGAAGGAAGCTGGAGGAAGGTCACTCGGGTTTCTCTCAGCACAGGAAGAGGCTGTCATGTCTTCAGTAAGCACTTATCTGTGACTATTAGCAGGGGAAAAAAAAAATGAGCGACCCAGGACAGCTCTCGTTTACCCTTTGAAATGGTTCACAAGTACCGCAATTTGCTGCGGAGACGGTGGTAAACAGCAGCAGGCTGTAAGGCTACCTGGAGGTGCAGAATCCAGAGAAAGAGAGGCCTCCTGCAGAAGCTGACAATACACCCGCTTGTCTTTGTAAGAAAAGCAGGGGGGGGAAAAAACCCAAGAAAAAGCACTAATCTTGCCTAAGCCAGTAAAGGCAGCTCTCCCAGGGGACAGCACAACCGCACAAAGAGCCGCGGCCCCGTCGGTTCCCCGGGAGCCCGATCCGAGCGCAGCAGGAGCCCAAGGAAACGGCCGCGACGGGGGAGCGAGAGCTCCACACGACGTGGCTGCGCCTGAAGCCCAGCGGCTGCTCCCTGGCACCTCCTGCGCCCACCGCTCCACGGGACAGCGCTGGGAAAAGCCTCACCCTTGCGGTCGATCCTGCGGCCCTTTCTCAGCCACACGGTGCAGATGGACACCAGTGAGTCACGGCCAAGCGGGGAGCTGCCACGGGGGTGCCCCCAGTCCGGTACTTGAGCTACTGCTGCGTGCCCGTGGTCATAGGGCCCGAGCCCCCGCAGGTTCCCACCGGGGCAGAGCACCCACCTGTCTGCACCCGCCCAGGCAGCCACGCTGCTCTGCCCTAAGACCGTGCCCTGCACGCACGGCGCGTCTCCCAGGGCACCTGGGAGAGCACGAGCACAGGCTTAGAGCAGAGCATATGACAGAAAGCGAAAGAAAAACGGGGTATTAGTTTCAACTTCGACAAGAATTCATCGGGAAAGTAATTTCTGTTGAGAGCAGCTCATCTTTGTTAGAACTGGTATCAAGCTCCGATGGGTTCTTTCAAGATTCCTAAATTATAAAGGCTCAAAATACACCAAGACACATACACGAGTTGTGCTAAAGAAGAGTCAGTCCCCTCAGGTACCCGCCACCAACTTACACAGCTGTGGAACCCAGGGAAAGGACAGGCCGAGCGATAAACCCCACCGCTGCACGGCAAAGCCACGGCAGGGAGAGAACCTGGGGAAGAATTCTCCGGCAGATTGCCGGGCAGAAATGCTCCACTACCGTTTACTGGCATCACCCGTTCACCCTCAGCCCCATGAGACCAAAGAGTTTCTTACTTCTGCGGAGTCTTAATGACCAAGTGCACAGTCAGCCCATCTTTGATCCCGTGTTGATTCAACGTGTCTCCATCCTTCAGGATCTTCCCAGCAAAGATCAGAACCAGCTGATCCTGTTTGGCTTTAAACCGCCTGGAAATCTCTTCTTTGAACTGAAAAACAAACAAAAGCATTTTTCAGGCAAAGGACCGAGGCCAGAAATTTAAAGCTAATACTCCAGATATCACATCCACTATGCAAACAGCATAAGGAACTGACAGTCCTTCAGAACCTCACCCAAACGGAGCCCATGCAGGTACCAATTCGGTCACCAGCTGCTGAGGATGTCCCAGGCGTTAAGGGAAAAACAAAAAACCAAAAAAGACAAGCTCTACGCTTACAAAACGCGGAGTAAATTTCAGAAAGAACAGAGCAATTACCTCAAGAAGAGCTGAAGGCTTCCAAAGCAAGATCAAGTGTCTCTTAGGTCTAATCCAAATAGACCATTTATCCTCTGAATGACTGAACT
Organism: Leptosomus discolor; assembly: GCF_034619465.1. Lineage (NCBI taxonomy): Eukaryota > Metazoa > Chordata > Aves > Leptosomiformes > Leptosomidae > Leptosomus > Leptosomus discolor. The sequence goes on from NC_141416.1 coordinate 2,288,467, forward strand.
GTTTTTGTCTCTGCTCATTTGATTTTTTTTTTCCTAAGGAAAGCCCAACTCTGATTTAATACAGGACAGAGCTCTATGGAAAAGGGAACAATCCTTTATCAGCCAATGGAAATAAACTAGGTCTTCTCCAACTCCTATTTCTGCAGCTGAATTCCCTACGAGCGTGCCACGCCACATAACACGGACACCTCTTCTTTCCTCTGTGATGGGGTGGGATTAACACCTGCCAATAAGATTGTCATTGCTGCCCCAGCTGGGGCATTCCCAATTTGCGAGGAACAAAAAATACTTGCATTTGGAAGCCACAAACTACAGGAAATTCAGAGGGAAAGGCCAGGAGGGAAAGAGAAGCGCGCACCTGTCCCAGAGGAGCTCGCGGCCTTCGCACCAAAACCCTCAAAAACAACGCCCAGAGAGCGCAGCCCTGAGCCTCGGGTCATCCCGGCCGCAAAGCTTCGTGCCCTCCTCTGCACAAAGCCGTCGTGACATCCCGCTTGCAACCGACGGGCTCTCAGGAGCCGAGCGGGAAGGAGCAGGAGGGCTACGCATCCCACAGCCCCTGCCCACCAGAGATCCCCGCCAGGTCCCTCACACCACAACCTCGTGCCCTACGCCCCAGACCAAAGCGGGCAGCAAGCCAGGATGGGGAGAGCCGTGTCGATGACACCTGGCCCCAGCGGGCACGGCCACACGGACAGGGCTTGAGCCAGTCCTTGTAAACCCCAGCTCCCTCCCGCTCGCCCCGTGCCACGGCGCCCCGTGACGCTCCCTCGCAGGGGCAGACCCCCACACCCCACGCGTGGGCCGATGTTCCCTTTCCTCCGCTCCATCCGACCTTAGAGCCAAAGGCTGGCCCGGCTCCTCTCCTCTGGCCCGAGGGATCTGCCTCCCGGTGTCCAGACCCACCCCACAGCACCCAGCTGCCTCCCCACAGGCAGCCCCCCCAAAGCCACTCTGCCCCCAAAGCCACTCCGCCCCATCGCAGCGCCCTTCGCGGACCAACCGCTCAGGGAACACCTTCCCTCCGGCTCCCCGGGCAGCCCAGCCCACGGGGCGAGCCCCCCAGCCCCCCCCCCCCCCCGATCCTTCCCACCCCTCTCCCCACAGCCACCATCCACCCCAAAGCTCCCTTCCCCACCACCGCTCCCCACAAAGCCACTCTCCAAGCCCCTCACCCCCACCCCACCCCCCAACAACGCCCTGGTTTCGACACCCACGAACCCTCCCCACCGATTACCCCCAGGACCATCTCCCCCCCCCCCCCCCCCGCCCCTCCCCGGGACTGTCCCCATCCCAAATGTCAGCTCCCCACTCCAACACCCCCCCCACACACACCCCCCGCCCCCAAGCACCTGCCCTGGGTGCTACACCCAGCTCCCTCAAAGCCTGGCTCCCGCAAGGCCCCAAAGGCCTGGGGTGCCCCCCCCCCCCCCCCAACCCGCAGCCAGGTCCCCAAAAGTCCCTCAAGTCCCTCTAGCCCTCACCTCCAACCCAGTGCCGTGTCCCCCCACTTCTCAGGGCCGCCGGCTCCCTCATTCCCCCTCAAAAGTCCTTCCCCCCCGCCCTCCCCCCCCCCCCCAGCCAGGTCCCTCCCCAAAAAGCCCCGCACCCCAGCCCGTCACACCCACCCCCCGCCCCTAGGTCCCCTCAGCCCCTCACCCCCAAGCCAGTCGTCGTCGTCGTCGTCGTCGTCCCCCAGCCCCTCCACACCCCCCCCCAGGCCCGCCCCCGCCCCCACCTCGCGCACGGAGGCGCCGTCCGCAATGACGATCTCCTCCTTGTCCTTGGGGGTCTTCACCGTGACGCGGATAAGAGCCCCGCCGGGGCCGCCCAGCCCCGCCTCGCCCTCCCCGCCGGGGCCGGGCCCGCCGCCGCCGCTCGGCTCCGCCATCTTCGCCGCCCGCCCCGCCAGCCCGGGCCGCCACCAGAGAAAGGCGGCGCGCGCCTCCGCCGCCGCGCGAGAGCGGCGCCCCGGCCCCCCCCCCCCCCCCCCCCTCCCCGTCGCTACCGCCCTCTGGCGGCCCGGCGGGGAGCTGCAGCGCCGCGGGCGCGGGGGGCTTAAAGGGGCGGGGAGGGGGGTGGTGAAAGAGGGGTCAACGCGGGGGCGGCTGCTTGCCTGCCTCGCCGGCACCCCCCCCGGTGCCTTATAGCAGCCCCTTGTTAGCTGGGTTCAGCCTGCACGTCCCCGCCTTATTAACTGGGTTCAGTCTGCACCCCCTTTACTAGCTGGGTTCACTCTGCACTCCCCCCTCCCCCCCCATTATTAACTGGGTTCAGTCTGCACCCCCTTTACTAGCTGGGTTCACTCTGCACTCCCCCCCCCCCCCCCATTATTAGCTGGGTTCAGTCTGCATCCCCGTTACTAGCTGGGTTCACTCTGCACCCCCTCCATTATTAGCTGGGTTCACTCTGCACCCCCCCATTATTAGCTGGGTTCACTCTGCACAGCCCCCACCCCCCTTATTAGCTGGGTTCGCTCTGCATCCCCCTCTTGTTACCTGGGTTCAGTTTGCACACACACCCCCCCCCCCCTTATTAGCTGAGTTCAGTCTGCACCCCCACCTTGTTAGCTGGGTTCAGTCTGTGCCCCCCGTTATTAGCTGGGTTCACTCTGCACCCCCCCATTATTAGCCAGTTTCGGTCTGCACCCCCCCCCTTGTTAACTGGGTTCAGTCTGCACCCCCCCTTTTATTAGCTAGGCTCAGTCTGCACCCCCCCAACTAGCGGGGATCAGTGTGCACACACACACACCCCCCCTTTTATTAACTGGGATCAGTTCGCACCCCTCCAGGACCCAAATCCATCCTGACGTCCCCTCTCCTTAGCTGGATCCATGTTGCCCCCCCATTATCTCGCTCCCGGCCCGATCCCCTCCTTAGCTCGATCCGTCCTGCCGCCCCCCCCCCCCCCACCCCTCACCCAGGGCCGCTGGGCCTCCCCCCTCCCTTTGCTACAGCCGCTCTAACGGCTCCATTTTTGCCGGACCGCCCCCCCCCCCCCTCGGGCTCCCTGTGGGGAACGCCCGCCATGCCGTGGCCTTTCCGCCGGGCCTGGGAGCACGGAGCCGCTGCCAACCGCGGGGCTTGCAGGGTTTGGGGGTGTCGGGTCCGTCCCGGCCCCCACCCCCACCCCGGGCCGGGCTGTCCTGCACCTCCTGAGCAGCCGGAGCCCTCCCGGGGGGGCCCCTGGGGGACAGGGCCCCCCGCACCAGGCCGCACGGCCTCCCTGCTACAGGGACTACAAGTCCCAGCGTGCCCTGGGCCGAACATGGCCGCCCTCTCCCCGCTGAGGGGGGGAGGCCTGGCCCGCCCTTCCCCGCCATCGCCGGGCGAGCAGCGGGGCGGCCGCGGCCATGCTGCGCCCCAAAGCCCTGACGCAGGTGCTGAGCCAGGCCAACACCGGGGGGGTCCAGAGCACCCTGTGAGTAGGGGCCGGGGGCGAGGGGCGGCTTCCCCCGGCCCTGCTGCGCTGGGGGCTGCAGGCTCCGGCCCAGCGCCGGATGATTCTCCTGAGAGGAATTGCTTCCTTCCCCCCTTGGCCTGGAAATGCCCCTCCGGGGGGGGTGGGGGGGGGGTGGGGGTGGGGGTGAGGGGTCCTGCAAGGGGCCGTGCAGGGTGCTGGGCCCGAGCAGGGTGCTGGGCTGGACAGGGTGCTGGGGCCATGCAGGGTGCTGTGTCCTGAGCAGGGTGCTGGGGCCATGCAGGGTGCTGGGCTGGACAGGGTGCTGGGGCCATGCAGGGTGCTGGGGCCATGCAGGGTGCTGGGGCCATGCAGGGTGCTGGGCTGGACAGGGTGCTGGGGCCATGCAGGGTGCTGGGCTGAGCAGGGTGCTGGGGTCATGCAGGATGCTGGGCTGGACAGGGTGCTGGGGCCATGCAGGGTGCTGGGCTGAGCAGGGTGCAGGGCCCGAGCAGGGTGCTGGGGCCATGCAGGGTGCTGGGGCCATGCAGGGTGCTGGGGCCATGCAGGGTGCTGGGCTGAGCAGGGTGCAGGGCCCGAGCAGGGTGCTGGGGCCATGCAGGGTGCTGGGGCCATGCAGGGTGCTGGGGCCATGCAGGGTGCTGGGGCCATGCAGGGTGCTGGGGCCATGCAGGGTGCTGGGCTGAGCAGGGTGCAGGGCCCGAGCAGGGTGCTGGGGCCATGCAGGGTGCTGGGGCCATGCAGGGTGCTGGGGCCATGCAGGGTGCTGGGCCCGAGCAGGGTGCTGGGCCCGAGCAGGGTGCTGGGCCCGAGCAGGGTGCTGGGGGCATGCAGGGTGCTGGGGGCATGCAGAGTGCTGGGGGCATGCAGGGTGCTGGGCTCTAGCAGGGTGCTGGGCCATGCACGGTGCTTGTCACCAGCCTCGTGCCCAGTTTGCAGCAGGTCCTGCTGCTGCAGCACACGCAGCCACCGCAGCCCCACGCGGGACTGGGGCCACCCCAGCCCTTCCTGGCTCTGGAGTCGTGTCCCCCCCCCTGGCCGAAAGCCCCTGCAAACCTGGGGGGTCGGTGCTGGGCGGGGGGTGCCCTTTGCTCTGCCCTCTGGTGCTGTAGTGGAGTTTGGTGCCCCAACTGGTTTTAGAGGCACCACTTCGCCACCCCCCGTCTTGCCTCCAGGCTGCTGAACAACGAGGGGTCCTTGCTTGCCTACTCGGGCTACGGGGACACTGATGCCAGGGTCACGGCGGCCATCGCCAGCAACATCTGGGTGGCCTACGACAAGAACGGGCACCAGGCCTTCAACGAGGACAACCTCAAATTCATCCTCATGGACTGCATGGTACGTGGGGCTGGGGGGCTGCCCTCCCCTCCCTGGGGACCCAGGGAACTGCCGCGGCTCTAGGGGTCCCCCGGGTGGTCCCTGCCGAGCCGGGGGTGTGCGACGGGTGCTGTTTCTCCCTGGGCAGGAGGGGCGAGTGGCCATCACGCGGGTGGCGAACCTGCTGCTCTGTATGTACGCCAAGGAGACGGTTGGATTTGGGATGCTGAAGGCCAAGGTAATGCTGGTGGGGAGGGGGCCGGGGCGGGGGGGGGACCCCAGGGCTGCGTCCCCACTGTGGGGTGGGAAAGAGCTGCTGAGGGAGGATGAGGATGGGCATGGTGGAGGAAGCTGCCGTGCCTGGGACACCTCTTTCCTCCTTGCAGAGCCTCCTCTCTGCCCTGCCAGCCCCGGCACCTCCCCACACCTTTTTAAGGCTCGAAAATGAAATATCCATGAAAAGAAAAGCCCACGTGGGCGGTGTAACGCGCGGGTTGCCAAATCCACCTCGCCCCCGCTCACGCCGCTCTCCCCTCGCAGGCGCAGGCGCTGGTCCAGTACCTGGAGGAGCCGCTCACGCAGGTGGCCGCATCCTGAGCCACCGGGAGGGCTTCGGAGGGGCTGCCGGGCAAAGGCCGTTCGCTTCGACGCCGTCACCGGCGTGGGTGGGGGGTGAAGGGCCCCGTTGGGCGTCTTGGTGCTGCTTTGGTGTGGCCTTTAAAAATGAGGTGGGGGAAACAAAAAGCAGTGGGGCGGGGGGGGGGGGTGGGGGGGAAATAAAAGCGTGTCTGATGCTTGTGTCTTTTTGTGTCTCTTGGGAATAAAAGGAGGAGCTGGGCGGGGGGGTAACGCACGCCCGGCCGGTGCTTTGGGGCTGCCCGTAGCTCTGCAAGGGGCTGTGGCCCTGGGGAAAAACAGGGCAGGGGCTGTGAGGGGCTCGGGTCAAGGGGGAGGGGGTGTAAGAGAGCTGAGCCCCCCCCCCCTGCCCGGTTGCATGGGGGTGGCGGGGGCTCCTTCCCTTCCCTGCTCTCCCCAACTTTCACACGATGGCAGCAGAGGCGAGGAAACGCGTTCGCGCCCGCTCGAAGCCGGGCTGAGCTGGGGGTTCTGCTGCTGGCCCTGCTTGCTCGCTCTGCCCCACGCTGCAGCCTACCAGGGCCTCAGCAGCCAGGATCAGGCCCCGGCTCCTCCTCCTCCTCCTCCTCTGGCCGCCCCGTGACGGTCCCAAGGGTGACACTAACCTGCCCAACCTGCGCTGCGACGCCCCGTCCCACCCCTTGAGTCAACCCGCCGAGCTGCACCGCCAACCCAGCCGGCCTTGGCGTGGTTCCTCCAGACCCCGCTGGCTCCCCTGCACCCCGCTCGCTCCCCGGCAGAGAGGAACCTTTGTCCCCCTCCGTCGCCTCCCTCGGTGCCTCTCGGAGCCCGGCCCACCCTGCTGCGCCGTCCGCTCGAAGTTTCGCAGCGGGAAGGAGGAAACCAGGCGGCGGCAGCCCCGGCGAGGGCGGGTGGCAGCTGGGGCGACATGGGCAGCGCCGAGGAGGATTATAACTTTGTCTTCAAGGGTGAGTCCGGGGCTCAAAGCCAACCCCCCTCCCCAAAAGGCATGGAGCGAGAGGCCACAAGGGGGGGAATTGGGATGTCTTCTCCCAAGCGCTGCCGGGTGCTGAGCTGGGGTGCTGTTGACCCCTGGCTGCAGCTCTGACCAGGGGCAGGGGAACAGGGAGCAGGCACCAACCTTGGCCATGTCCCCAGCTGATGGCAGCAAGGTCAGGGGTGGCGAATGGCACCAGGGTCTGCAGAGGCACGGGGAGACCCCGTGGCTGCACACGTGCGACACCGGTGGGGGCTGAGAGGGCTGGGGCTGAGCGTGACATAAATGTCGTGCGAGTCCATTAACCCTCGAGAGCGGCAGGCGTTTAAAAGTCCTTCTGCTGCGGTGACCTGGCTGGTGGCACACGTAGAGGACGTGGGGGTCAAACCTGGGCTGGAGGAACACGGGCACAGCCTCATGCCCCCCAGCTCGAGTTCCACAGGCACGGGACCCCGGTGTCCTGCGTCTCTGCTGAGTGCTACCAGCCGGACCCCACTGGACCTCGGTGCTTCCCTGGGGCACGGGGAGATGGCCGGGTCGTGGTGTGCCCACCGCAGCAGGGTGACCCGGGGCTTGCCGGCATCCTCACCCTGCTCCTGCTGCCCAGAGCCTGGTAGCTGTTACACCCCCCCCCGGCCCCCGCCGAACAGCGCTGGGGCCACGCCAGCAGATGGGGAGCATGGGGGGGGGCTCAGCTGAGGTGGCTCAGCAGCGCTCGAGGGGCTGAGAGCTCGTGACATGGGGACAGGAGCCCCGTTTGCCGGAGGAATGGCCACGCTGGGTGTTATACGCACGTGCCTGCCCGTCCTCCGTGCCCAGGTCTGGTGCCAGCAGGCCACGAGGGATGCCCGTGCACCCTGTGCCGGCAGCTGGGGGGGTCTGGCTGCCGCACTGCCAAGGCAACGAGCCACTGGCTGGTCTGGCTCAGGTCAGAAAGGTGGTTTGAATCGGTGTGAAGTGTCTTGGAGCAGCCCTCTCCCCTCCCTGACAGCTCCCGTGGGCTTTCTCCTTTCCTTCTGCAGTCGTCCTGATCGGGGAGTCCGGAGTGGGCAAAACCAACCTGCTCTCCCGCTTCACCCGCAATGAGTTCAACCACGACAGCCGCACCACCATCGGCGTGGAGTTCTCCACCCGCACCATCATGGTGGGAGACGCCGCGGTGAAGGCTCAGATCTGGGACACGGCTGGGCTGGAGCGGTACCGCGCCATCACCTCTGCGTAAGGATGGGACGCCCGAAATCAGGGCTCCCCGTGGTACCTGGGTAGTTGAGCCCCACGGGTGAGGATGCTGCGGGGGGTGTCTGGAGCATGGGGTGATGGTGAGGTTCTCCCGTAGGTATTACCGGGGGGCTGTGGGTGCCCTGGTCGTCTTTGACATCACCAAGCACCAGACGTACGATGTGGTGGACCGCTGGCTGAAGGAGCTGTACGACCACGCCGAGGCTAGTATCGTCGTCATGCTGGTGGGGAACAAGACCGACCTTGCGCAGGCTCGGGAGGTGCCCATGGAGGAGGCGAAAATGTTTGCGGGTACGGGCTGGCACCCTGCCACAGGGCTGGGGGCTTGGGGACCTCCCTGGTAGCAGGACCCGCACCAATGCGGGGCACCCGAACGCCTCTGAAGGGGCTCGGAAATGGAGCCGTGCCCTCGCCGGGGTCTGCATCGTCTCGGGGGGGCTCCTCTCGTTGCAGACAACAATGGGCTGCTGTTTGTCGAGACCTCGGCGCTGGACTCCACCAACGTCGAGCAGGCGTTCGAGACCATCCTGAAGGGTACATGCGCCAGTGCCGCGGTGCAGCGGGGTGCCGGGGCATCACGGGGTTCCCTACCGGGGACGCAGGGCCGGGCAGAGGATGCGCAGCGCGTCTCTCCTCTGCCCCGCTCCACGTGAGCTCTCCGGGGCTGGTTTCGGTGTTGTCTTTCTGGCTGGTTTGGTTTCCGGCCTTTCGTGCTGGGCGTTTCGCTCTCCGCGCCCCATGGCTTTGTTCTCACGGCCCCTGGCATCCCCGAAGCCCTGGGAGCTCCCCCTGTAATCCCTGGTCCCCCTTCCTGTTGTCCTGGGCTCCTGACTCAACATCTCCAGCACCCTGCTGAACCGGCCAGGGGGACCCGGTGGGGGGGACGGGGATGGAGAAGGGTGATGCTCGGCCAGGAGCACCTCTCCAGGAACAGCAGCCGGCAGCATCGGGGCAGGAGCGCGGCGAGGTGTGCCGTGCCGAGCCGTGCCGTGCTGAGCCAGCCTGGCCCGGCGAGCTGCCAGCCCCAGCATGGGGGATGAAGCCCTAATCCCAGGTTGGGCAAGAGGAAATTGCCTCAGCGCAGGGTGTTCCCCAGGCGCTGCAGGGCTGCAACTTGGGGGAGCTGCTCCCTTGTCACCCCTCAACTCATCCCTTCCGCTGCGTAAAGGGGAAGGAGAGTTCCCCGAGACGCCAAGCGGTGGGGCGGAGGGCGAGCAACGGCGGCTGGAGGCTCGAAGCTCTCCTTGCTTCCCTGGGGGGCCCTTGGCTGACATGCAGACCCCCCCCCCCCCGCCCCCGGGCACCTCTTGTTTTGCAGAGATCTTCCACAAAGTGCAGAAGCAGAAGCAGAGGAGCAGCCAAAGCAACACGGTGTCGCTTGCCAGCGAGAACCCGGAGATCATGGCCCCGGCGCAGATGGAGAAGCGCCCGTGCTGTGTGGCCCTCTGAGCTGGCTTGGGACCCCCGGGAAGCTCCAGGGGACCCCCGCAGCCCCGGGATGTGCCAGTGGTGTAGAGCTGGGTTTGCCTCTGCGCAGAGTCATCTGGCCACCAGCTGGTGTCACCCAGCCTGCGGTGCCACCCCTGTCCTGGTGCAGTGGGGACCAGCAGCCCAGACGGCGGCCAAATTCTGCCATAAATGGTGAGAAGCACCAGTGCTGGGAGCTCTTCTCTGTCTGCTTCGTTTTTCCCGGGCCCTGATTAGCATCGCCACCGTCACGCACAGACCTCCCAGCCCCTCTGGCCCCGCGGTGCAGAGGACTGAGGTACCCCCGAGGCACCGCTGGGGAAGGAGCCAGGAGGTTCTGCCCAGGATCGTGCCGGCGATGGGAACCTCTCCGATTGCGTCTGGCCCTGGGGTTGCTCCCGTGGGGTCACCCAGTGCCACGTGCTGGGCATGTGGCTGTCCCCACAGGTCTCCGTCCCCACCGGGGACTGCTCTGGGTCATGCCAAACCCTAAGGAGCGAAGTGGGAGCGCCCTTGGCGTGCCTCTGTCCCCATCCCAGACACGGGACAAGTGTGACATCGGGACCTAACGAAGGTCCCTGCTGTCGGCACGGCGGGACGGGGCTCGGCGCAGAGCCCGGTGCCAAGGGGCCCGGGAGCAGCTCCGTGTCCAGCACCAACAGTAATGCAATCATTAAAGGACTTGCGAAATGCAGGTTTGCTGAGCTGGAATTCCTGCGTGTTTGTGGTCCCATCCCCTGGTCCCCACCTCTGTGACAGGCCAGAGATCGTGGCCACCCAAGCAGCCCAGCCCCCATGCCATGGGTCCCCCTGTGCCCCTTCCCCACACAGCCTTTCCCAGGCCACATCCCCACACCCTCGGTGGCTTATAGGGGACAGCTGGCAGTTTATCCGTCCAAACTGTGACTTGGCCTCGGCCAGTTACCCAAAACCCCTCGGAAATGGGAGAATTCCTGCTGGATTCTCCGTATCTTCCTCTAGTTCTGGGCATTCGTTTCCCTTTGCACCGCGCAAGATATGTTGGCCCAGCTCCCATGTCGTGTCCCGGGTTCTGCACGGAGAGCGTGGCCGTTGACTGTCCCCGTTGGTGGCACACGTGCCCGCGGTGGTGGCCTTTCCCTGCTGCCATGCGGCGCTTTGCAGGACACCCCAACGCAACTGCACCCCAGAACCCTCGGGGAAGGACGGCGGTGCGAGCAGAGCCCTCGCCCACGGGAGCAGCCGCATACCTGCCCCCCCCCCCCCCTTACCTGGCCCAGGTGAGCATACTGGGCGGTGACAGACAGCCCCAGCCACCAGTGAGTGCAGAGGAGGAAGGGCTGTGGCCACCAATGGGTGCGCAAGGGACAGCCCCTGCCAGGGCTGGATAAGTCCCGGAAATCCCAGTTGGCCCAGTGGGAGTGAGGCTGGGGTACTGGGTGAGATGCGGGGCAAGGACGATGAGTACGACTACCTCTTCAAAGGTGGGTCTCCTGCCCTGGTGGTGCCGCTCTGGCCATGCCTGCAATGAGCTGTGCTCGGTCTCAGCCCTGCTGCGGGCGGTGCAGCACCCTCGGGATGGAGCTGGAAGGCTTTGGCTTGTACTGGGATATAACATACGGCTCCCAGTGCTGGGGCGGGGGGGGCTTGTTGGGGTGCTTCCCTGCGCTGGGCGGAGGGGTGGTGGGTATTGGTGGTGCTGGGGCCTCGGGGTGGAGGCTGAAATATTGCCGTGGTCCAGCACAGAGGTGGCCGGTGGCTATTTGTGGCCCTAGAGCTAATTAAAGCAGCTCGTTACTGCGGCGGGAGGAGCCCGGAGCCCCCACCTGGAGCGCAGCATCCAGGGGAAGGGTGGCCGTGCCCACGGCAGGGTGCTCCGGGTCCCTGGAGGCAGGGACGGTGGGGGAAGCTGGTCTGTGTGGCACTGGGGGTGCTGTGCCAGCCCCTGAGCCCCTCTGAGGGGGTTTGGGTGCTCCCCTCTGCGTGGCTGGGGTGGGAGGACAAGTTCGGGGGGCTGAGTGAGCAACCCCAAGGGGAAAAGCCGGGCTGCTCGCCCCGCTGCGGTGGATCCAGGGCTCCGGCGTCATCCTTCGCGGTGCTGGGCACGGTGTGATCTCTCCGGTGCGCAAGGGTGGGACGGGGCTGGGCCCCTGGAGGCGCAACGTTGGTTTTCCTGGCTGTAGGAGCCCGACGCCCCCATGGAGCATCCCCATCCGAGCCCCCATCCCCTGCGCCCGCTGGCTTTCCCTGCCGTTAGCAGCTCTCCCCTCGCTCCCGCCACCGCGCCGTGGTTGGAGCGGGTGCTGGGGGAAGCCAGGGGACAGCTTGGCAGAGCCACAACCTCCCGAGCCATAAAAGCTGGGTATGAGATCACCCTGAGGCCGGCCGTGAGTCAGCCTCCCCATGCAGCCCTGCCCGAAAAGCCCCGAGTAATTCCAGCCACCACCACGATGGTAGCCCCTGGCTCCTTGCACACCTCCCCTGGCCCCTGCCCAGGAAAATCCTCCTCTCTGGAGTTATTCTGGGAGCCAGCGAGGGGGAAACTCTGATGCAGCTGGAGCTGGGTCGTGCCTCGGAGCGAGGCACCTGGGCAGGAGCTCCTCTGGCTGGTGCGTCCTTTGCTTCTCGCCCAGCGTTGCACCAGCAGCGCGGCTCTGAGATGGCCCCGGCGCGTTGTCCTCCTGCAGTGCCCGTCTCTTCCCTGCGATCCTGCAGGAGCCAGGGCTGAGAGCAGCTCTGCATTCCCCTCCTCGGTCTCGTGGTGATCTCTGGAGTCCTTGAAAAAAATAAGAGAACTCGGTTTTGAACGCGAGGTCTGCTCATCCCTCCTGGAGGAGGAGCAAAGTCCAAGGGAGATGCAATGTTTAGGGGAACAGAGCTGGGCCGGTGCTCTCTGGGGCTGAATGGTTCTACCTGGGACCAGCTTCTCCCCCTGAGAAATGGGAGATGGTCACTGCTCGAAGCAGCGTTATCCTGATTGCCACCGAGATGGGAGCATCCGTTGCCACCTCCTGTTGCAAAGCACGGGGCGAATTCCAGCCGTGCTCACGGGAAGGCCCTCGATGCCGCTGGAGGGGGTCTGGAGAGATCAGAAACAGCCTTGGGCATGGCTGCTCCTTGGACCCTTCCTCAGGGTCCCTGTGCGGAGCTCCAGGCCGGGGTGGGACGTGATGGGCCGAGGATGTTTCCCCAGTGCTCACAGGGTGGGCGACGGCTCGTGTTCAGCGTGGGCCGAGTGTCTCAGCTGCTTCTGTGCGTGGGGTGGAGGATGCTGCTCGAGTCCCTCTTGCTCTTCAAGCTCAGGACGGAGATGAGCACGTACCCCCTCTGCATCGAAGTGCCCTGGATGCTGCTGGCTCCCTGCCCCCTCCAACCCCCTCCCTGCATCCCCGGCGCGGTGCAAAGCCCGCAGGAGTGCCAGGAGCGGGCCGTGGCCACGAGGGCTGTGCAAGGTCAGCGCCTGCCCGGCACAGGCTGGCTTTGCTCCTTCCTTCCTCCCCTGGATTCCTAAGGCTTTCCCAGACCAATGCTTTTTGTTTTCCCTGGCTGCAGGGGTGGTGCAGCACGGCATGCTCGTGCCTCAGTTTCCCCTGGCTGTACTTCGTGCCGCCTCCTGCCAGCCACGGCTCTCGCAGGCGTCGCCTGCGCTGCCCTCCTGTCCCCGGGCCATGGAGGTGCTTTGGGGCTGGAGGGAGCAGGAGCACGGCACCGCTGGGATAGGGGACGTGGCGGTTGAGCCTGGGGAAGTGGCAACTTCCCGTTGATTCAACACCAAGCCCAGATCAAAGCAGCCAAGCTCAGGAAGCGTTAACGAACCTGCCTCATCACTGGCCTGCATTTTTCTACCGGTTTGTCCAGGGTGGCCCAGGCTGTCGCGGTCCTCCCGGGTCTCCACGTAGCGCACAGCAGCTTTCAGCGCTGCATGGAGGAGCCACGCGTCCCTCCACTGCTCTCTGCCCTGACACGGCGATGGCCAGCGCGGCTCCGGTGCCTTCCAGCTGCCCTCGGTGATCCTGGGGAGCTGCTCTGCCTGCAAGGGCTTTGGCAAGGGGGTGGCTACGTTGTCGGAGGCTTTGCGTCCCAGCCCATGCAAGGGAGGCAAGTCCCCGGGAGCCAGAGCCGATGGGGAAGGGGTTATCCAGGACGTGGAGCAACATCCTCGGAGGATGGTGGCGACCGAGGCTTGAACGAGTGTCGCTGTGTCTTGCTGCGAAACCCGGGCAAATCCTGCAGGGTGCTTTGCAGCCCTGGTGACGAGCGCAGCGGTGGGGCGTACCCGGTGGTCCCTTGCTGGTGTCGCTGCTCTGGGGGTCTCCCCAGCGTGATCGTGGGACGGTTGTGGTCTCAGCCCTGCTGTTTTCTGATCCTGGTGGGGAGAAGCGTCCCCCAAGCTTGGTCCCCCATGGGTCCCGAGTGAAGCGGGCTGTGTCTTGAGTACACCTGGAAAAATGAACAGAATTGGCAGCGGGGGAATTAATTAATAAATAAATAAATAAATAAATAAATAAATAACCTGTTGAGTCATAAACTCAACAAACTTGACAGGGGAGACGCGTGATAAAGCCTCCCCAGAGCCTGTTGCACCAGATTTTACAGGAACCGGCCAGATCTGGGACAGGCAGAAAATGCACTTCACTAACCCACACCCAGGGACTTCCCAGCTCATGGGCTTGACCAGTAGCAGTGGTGGAGGAGGAAGAGGATGGTTCCTTTCAGACCACGGCTTGTGTGGTCTCCTGGGTGCCCTCGGAGTTGGAGCTTGGGCTGGAAGTAGGAGATTCGGTTCTGCTTGGCCTGGCTGTCTCCGCACAGGTCCTGGCTCTGGTTTTCTGCCTGTTTCGTGTACGTGGGTGCACGTGGCACCTTCCCGTCGCCGGTGCGGGGAAGGAAACCCCTGGCAACTTCCAGGCGACGGCAGGAATTTTCTTGAGGGGTATTTACAGGTATCTGCGGTGCCTCCTCACCCGGCAGCTTCTCCCTGAACGGAGTGGAGGAGGGTGGGGATGTCCCCGGTCCCTGCCAGGCTGGGCTGTGGGGTCTGCTGGGGTGGTTGGCATCGTGGGACGCAAATGTCATTGCTGGGTGATCCAGAGGGGCTGACACCGTGTTCGTCGTCCCCCCTAGTTGTTCTCATCGGGGACTCTGGGGTGGGGAAGAGCAACCTGCTCTCACGCTTCACCCGCAATGAGTTCAACCTGGAGAGCAAGAGCACCATCGGGGTGGAGTTTGCCACGAGGAGCATCCAGGTGGACAACAAGACGGTGAAGGCTCAGATCTGGGACACGGCCGGGCAGGAGCGGTACCGGGCCATCACCTCAGCGTGAGTTTCCCTGCTCCCCACCCGTGTCCCTCGCTCGGGGCCCTGCTGTGACCCCGTCGCCTCGCTGTCCCCCAGGTACTACCGGGGGGCGGTGGGAGCTCTGCTCGTCTACGACATCGCCAAGTACCTGACGTACGAGAACGCCGAGCGCTGGCTGAAGGAGCTGCAGGACCACGCTGACGCCAACATCGTCATCATGCTGGTGGGCAACAAGAGCGACCTGCGGCACCTGCGGGCCGTGCCCACCGACGAGGCCAAGAGCTTTTGCAGGTATCATCTCCCCCACCCTGCCCTGTCCCATCCCACCCCAGGGCGGCTGTAGCTCCTGGCACCCGCATGAGCTCGCACTGTCCTTGCAGAGAAGAACGGGCTGTCCTTCCTTGAGACGTCTGCTCTGGACTCCACCAACGTGGAGACAGCTTTCCACAACATCCTCTCGGGTAAGGGGCAAGCAGGAAAGGGGGGACGGAGGTGGTTTTGGTTATGGTCCTCCCAGGACCCTACTGAGGATGCTGGCTGTATGTTCTGGGGTGAGATCCTGCTCCCCTGGATGGGGAGATGTGGGCGTTTGCACCCCTTGAGCTGCGTGTTTTGGGAGGGGGCAGGTCCCCCGTCGAAATATCAACTTAAAGATTTTTTTTCTCTTCTCTTCTCTTCTCTTCTCTTCTCTTCTCTTCTCTTCTCTTCTCTTCTCTTCTCTTCTCTTCTCTTCTCTTCTCTTCTCTTCTCTTCTCTTCTCTTCTCTTCTCTTCTCTTTCCTCTTCTCTTCTCTTCTCTCTCTTCTCTTCTCTTCTCTTCTCTTCTCTTCTCTTCTCTTCTCTTCTCTTCTCTTCTCTTCTCTTCTCCCTTCCCTTCCCTTCCCTTCCCTTCTCCCTTCCCTTCTCCCTTCCCTTCTCCCTTCCCTTCTCCCTTCCCTTCTCCCTTCCCTTCTCCCTTCCCTTCTCCCTTCCCTTCTCCCTTCCCTTCTCCCTTCCCTTCTCCCTTCCCTTCTCCCTTCCCTTCTCCCTTCCCTTCTCCCTTCCTTCTCCCTTCCCTTCTCCCTTCCCTTCTCCCTTCCCTTCTCCCTTCCCTTCTCCCTTCCCTTCTCCTTCCCTTCCCCCTTCCCTTCCCCCTTCTCCCTTCCCCCTTCTCCCTTCCCCTTCTCCCTTCCCCCTTCTCCCTTCCCCCTTCTCCCTTCCCCCTTCTCCCTTCCCCCTTCTCCCTTCCCCCTTCTCCCTTCTCCCTTCTCCCTTCTCCCTTCTCCCTTCTCCCTTCTCCCTTCTCCCTTCTCCCTTCTCCCTTCTCCCTTCTCCCTTCTCCCTTCTCCTTCTCTTCTCCTTCTCTTCTCCTCTCTTCTTCTTCTCGTCTTCTCTCTTCTTCTCTCTCTGTGGGCAGAGATCTACCGCATCGTGTCACAGAGGCAGATCACGGGGCAGCCGGAGTCAGAGTTTGGCCCCACCACGACCATCGAGCCCATCCGGGTGCTGCCCACGCAGCAGGAGGGCAGGCAGGCGCCCTGCTGCCAGAACATCTGAGCCCCCTGGGGTGCCCCCACCCTGACACCCCCCACCACCACCACCCAGCACGTGGTGGCATTGTGTTTCTCACCCTCTACCTCTGCTCGCTGCAGCCCCACCAGGACAGGGCGGGTTGGTGGCTGCTCTTGTGTGCACCATCCTGCTCCCATGTGCTGCTCTCCCTGTGTTTATGTAGGACCTACCCAAGTAGGGGTGGGGAAAAAAAAGCATCAGGGTCTCCCCGCTCTCCCCCCATGGTTTGGGACATGTCACCCCCTCGTGTCATAGAATGGTTTGGGTTGGAAGGGACCTCAAAGCTCATCTAGTTCCACCCCCCCTGCCATGGCAGGGACACCTCCCACGGGAGCAGGTTGCTCAAGGCTCCATCCAAGTGTCCCTGCTTCCTCTAGCCCTGGAGGCGCAGGCACCGGGTGACTCAGGGTGGCACTGAACAAGCCCAAACGTCGCGGCTCCCTTGTTTGGTGCCACATTTCTGCGGCACCCCTGGGTGCAGCCCTTCAGGGTGGGTGCTGGGGGAGGGGGGGATGACACAGGACACACCGGGTGCACCCTTGCACCCTTCTCTTGGCTGGTGAAGCGAGGAGCAGCGCCGCGGGTGGCACCCAGCCCTGCCCCTTCGACACCAAGGGCCGGGTGTGCCTCTGGGTGCTGCTGGGGCAGCTGTGGGACACCCCAGGGTGGGGGGGTTGGGGGTGGGTGGGGGGTGACTCCCTGCAGCGCCTGGGAGGACCCTGCTTTTCATGCTGTGAGCCCCTTGAGGGGACACGGCTGCCACTAGATGGAGCGTCTGCTGCACCCACAGGGTGACAGTGACCCCCGGTCCCCTGCCTGGGGGACAGCGGGGACATCCCAGGGTGGCCATCGTCCGAGGTGCTGGGACAGACTGGGCTGAGCCCTGTGTCACCACTGTCAGGGGGTGATTGGCAGATGTCAATCAAGAAGGGGGCAGGCGCTGCGGTGACCTTCCTGGGAGACCCTGTCCCCATTAACCCCGGCGCTGGGAGCGTGTCCCCCCTCATGCATGGGGTATTTTTTTTGAGGGGGGGGGGGTGTCTCTTGTCTCTCCATGGCTGCCCCCGCTCACTCCATGTCACTTGGCTGTGCCAGCAGGATCTGTGGCATGATTTATCAGTGACACAGGAATTTGGGTGAAAATTCCCAAATAAAGTTGCCGCCAGAGGCTCTTTCTCTCTCTACCAGGGTCTTTCCTTGAGGCCAGGAACGGTGCCAGTTCTGGCCTCACGCCTCAACCCGCTGGGGCACGGAGCAGCTGGGCAGATCCCCAAACCATGAAGGACGAGGAGGAGGAGGAGAGGCAGGGAGGAAGGGGTGACCGCAGCCTGGGCAAGGGGGTGCCTTGCTGGGAGGCTGGAGGGGAGAGCCGCAAATTCAGGCTCGGAGGGGCAGGTTGGATCCCGCTGCCGTGGCACAGGGGGGTGCACGAACCGGGCACCACGTAGGTGCCAACCCCCTCCAAGTGGTGGTTGCCCCTTTTTTTTTCCCCCACCAGCCGACACCCCAGCCCCGGCAGCACCTTCACCTTGGCTCGAGCCATCCCGGTGCGGCGTATCCCCCGCACCACGGCGCTGTCCCCGAGGCAGCTTCGTCCCTGAGCTGGCCAGACCCATCCTTGGCACCACCGGTTGTGTCTGACCATGGCTGGAGGCCGTCCCCAGGTGAGCGACGGTTATCGCCGTGCCCAGCCGGGCTCTGGCCCGTGCCCACGCCAGCTGGGAGAGGCACGGCTACGCGCCGACCCGCCGGAGAGCCGCCAAGTGCCACCCCCTCCCGCACCGCCATCTGCCCGCGCCGAACCGCGGTGCCAAGAGGTGATGTCAGCCCCGCCGCCAGGAAAGGTGGGTGCGCAGGGGAAGGGTGCTGGCCCCCCCCGGCTCTGCAAAGGGACAGGGCTCGAGCCAAGCGGTCCCCCCCCCGGGGGCGCTGGCGTGGCCATGGGGGACGATGAGCCCATTGAGGCTCACGGAAACGCTTTGAGGCTCGGCAGCTCAGTTTTGGTCCCGGTTTCCCAGTTTTTATACGATTTCTGCTGGAATGGGGTAGTGGGAAGGGTGACACAAGGCTCAGGGACGTGGGACCTCGCTGCCACCAGGAGTGGGCACCGCAGCTGGTGCAGGGGAGCTGACTGCAAATGAACCTCCTTTGCTCTAACCCAGAGATCTGTCGCTGAAGGTGGCAGAGACCCCTGAGGGGTGACAGAAGGAGGGTACGGCCCTGCCGCCCCTGGAGCTCAGCCTGGCTGGGGGCCCCGTTCCCAGCCACCACTCCTGGACGCCCTCCTGAAGCGTGAAGAGACAGAAACCAAGAGCAGACACCACGTTTCTTAAGTAATAATACTTTAATAAAATTAAGTTCTTAATGTAATTTAGCACATTTAATACATTAACCCTTTCCCTTCTTTGTTTTCTACAAGTTGTGCAACATCATTATTTTAATTTTTTATTTTATTTTAATTTTTTTCCTTCTCCCCTTATACTATATGCCTCAAAACTCAGACAACGAGCCTAACTCTACTTCTATGTTCGGTTATATCTCTCTCTCAGGCCTTTATTTTTGCGTAACGCCGGAGAGATGAAAATACCTGGATGGAACATGTGATCGGTTTCCAATAGTAACAATCCCGACTACAGGTTTCCTATGACGTTAAAAGAAAAAAGAAAAAAAAAAGAAAAAAAAAAAAAAAAAAAAGGCAAACACAACAGAATAGGGAATGGACTTTAACTGGAAGGGCCACACAGTCAGGACGGCCAGGCTAACACCGGGCACCTCTGTGGCCGGCTGGCTCAGCGCGAGGTTGGTAGTACCGTGGAGTAAGACGGTGCG
This sequence comes from Leptosomus discolor, assembly GCF_034619465.1. Lineage (NCBI taxonomy): Eukaryota > Metazoa > Chordata > Aves > Leptosomiformes > Leptosomidae > Leptosomus > Leptosomus discolor. Next base: position 2,307,161 of record NC_141416.1, read on the forward strand.
ATGGCACCCGGATCCGTGGGAAAGCGGATACACCCGAACTTGTACAGCGGTTTGTGAGCGAGGACGAGAGAAAACCGACGGGGTCAAGCAAAAGCCATGAAGGGCTGGCGAAGGGCTGCGCTCCCCTGGAAGCCGCCGCGGGGGTATCGCCGAGATCGGCCGCCGCCGCTCCCTGGTGGCTTGGGTTTCGTTTCAGCTCACGTCTTACGGGGGAAATCCCACCGGAGCTGCTTTGCCAGAGTCCCAGCGGCAGCGAGCTGGAGCCTGGGTCTCTTTGATACCGGGGCAGAGCCGGAGGAAATCCTCTGCAGCCCCCAAGGCTCCCGTGGATGCCCGGGGGGCTGCTCTGGGCATCCTTGGGGATTTCCCTGGCTCGCCTGGGGCTGGGATCAGAGTCGGCTCCGCGGCACAGCAGCGTGAGCGGGCTCTGCAGCAGCCACGGCTCGACCAGCCCTGCTCGTTTGGGGTTCGTCAGCGCTCGTGCCCGCTGCCTTTCATGTTTGCTTAACACTGCTTTTAACCCAGGAGCAAATCCTCAATTGCAAACCAGGATCTGGCCCCTGATTTTTATTTTTTCCCCCCCTTTTTTTTTTTACAATGATCTTAAACAGAATTCATAAGGAAAAAGGGAAAAAAGAAAAAAGCACTGATCGTTTCACAGACGAGCAAAGCAGCCTGCGACCGCGTCTCTCCGTCCCAGCTCCTGGGAGCCGAGAGAAGATCTCGGTGGCCACGCAGCGCTGCTCTGTCCCGCCGCTCCGTTTCTCTGCCAGTTGTTTCAAAAGCATCATTGCAAGACCAGAAAACACACTCTGCTGTCAGCTGCCTGGCAGACTGGTGCCACCGTCGGAGGGTGACTTCATTTTTTTCTTAATCCCTGCACAGACACCAGTGGAGCCACTCCAGATTTTACATTAGTGTCACTTTACTGGGGGTGACTTTCAATTTGCTCCATTAGCAGCCCTGAAGTGATGCTGGAGTGCATCCAGTGGTGACGCCGCAGCCTGCCAGGGCTGAAGCGACTTCAGATTCCAGTAGAGTAACCCCATCGAAACGGGCGAGTTACACGGGAGTAAAGGCAGGAGCTGCCCAACCTCCACCGCCTCCAGATCTCACGGCACAGGCAAAACCGGAGTGAGCCCAGCACCATTATGGCTGAATTTTCCACCGGATCAACTGACAGCAAAATGTGCCTTCGAGTTTCTACAGTATGTGAAACCCCACAATAAAATACAGAGGTTGCTCCCTAACATCCTAGAAAGGTTTTTTGGAAGAACCAGCCCATCCTGGCTCTGCTCCTGCCGGCGCTGACACCAAGGCAACCTCGCTGCGGGCTGGGCAGAGGCAGGATGGGACCCCACTATCAGTATACAAGTTACTATAAAGTGCATCCACTCTCCAGTCCAGGGCATCACTGTACAACGTCAATCACTGACTCTTCTTCAAGTATCAAAACCAAAAAATGAGGTAAAACAAAAACGAAAGAGCAAACAGGCCGCCTCGCCGCCCCTGCAGGGAAGGACCAGGCGCTTGATTCCACCAAGCACGAACCCCTCCGAAAGCGCGGGAGACACCACGCCCTGCTTTCCGAACCCCCCCCCCGCCCCGGCACGCCGGGGAAGGGTCCCGTGGAGTGATCTCTGATTCACAGTGCTATAACCAGAAACCGAATGAGAACTGTCTTCTTTTCCTGTCCTAACCTATTGCATGGCTTTGCTGAATGAATGCTGGTAAAGCGGCTGCCTCGGCCGTCCGCGGGCGAGGGAGCGAGGGCCAGCCGCTGCGTTTCTCGAAGGCTTTGGGATCCTCGTGGATGCTCCTGAACTGCAGGACATCCCTGGGTTCGCTACGGCTGAGCCACGGCGCGGAGGACAGGAGCAAAAGCTAAACCCAGAGGTAACCACCTTTCAAGAGTGTTCGCAACGCTCCGCTTCTCGACCAACAACGGAGTCGACGCTGCGTCAGTTATTCTCGAGTTATATCGTGTAAACGGTGATTTTGGTGCAGAGAAAAGCAGTCACCAGCGCCGGCCTGGCTCTGAAACGTAAGGACCAGGGTTTAACCAGCTGGCCGGGCGCATCCCGCCCCACCGCCGGTGCCAGGGCTGCGCTCCCCTGCCCCAAAGCGGATCTGCCGTCAGCAGAAGAGCTCCCCTCCGCGCGAACGGACCCGCCGTCCAGCCTCGGCACCCGGACGCTGCTCCGCCAGCTCGGGGAGCCGGTCGCTCGCGGCACCGCAAGGACTCAGGCGTCCGACCGCAGAGCCCCGACGGGTGGCACCGACCGCGAACAGCCTCCAGCCGCCTCCCTCGCTTCGGCAGCCAAAACCCAGGCGCTGGCCACGAAGGTCACCCTCCCGAGAGCAGGAGGGCGCGGGGCCGGCTGTCGGGAAGCAAAGCCGCGGACTCGGGGACGCCGTGGCCCAGCACGGTGGCGGGAAGGACCTCCCTGACCAGCAGAGCCTCTCGCAAACATTTCACCCGCAGCTCCAGCGCTTGAGCCCGATGCTTTGAGGCTGAGCAACAGCGTCCTTGAGGGAGCATCCAGCACCGAATAAACACGCAACAAGCCAAACCTGGCATCCGGAAAGATGCCAGTGGGTAAACAAGCGAGCTCATCCCAAGGCGCACATCGTCGGGTCGAGATATAACCAAAAAAAAAAAAAGAAAAACAAAACAAAAGAAAAAAAAAAACAAACGAAAAGGGAACAAACCAACCCTAGTGTCCTATGTCTACTGCCCGGCTCCGAGGGCAGAAAGCCTAATTCACGGCCCCGCAGCGGCCACGCCGGAGGAGCCCCGCGCCTTCGCACCAGCACCTCGCTGCCTTCGAGCTCTGTCCGTCACGTTACAGAGGGGAGTTCAGCCAATTTTCCTTTCCTTCGCCTTCCCACCCAGGAAGGGTCCCACCCGCCCATCGCGGGGACCTTCCGACGCCTTCGGCGCTTGGAGACGTTGGAAAAGCAAGAAAAGCGCAAGAAAAGGAACAGCGACTTTTAGCGTTTCTTTTGCTGAAATTTCACAATCCAAGCCCGAGGCTGGAGGTCAGAATAAGGCAGAAATAATGGCCTAAAACTTTCTTATTTTGTTCAGTGACTAGCCAAATCTTTCTATTTTTTATTAAAAAAGCAACATAAAAACCCAAACGTATCTTTTTAAAAAAATACATATTATTAGATCCCTTTTTTTTTTTTTTTTTTTTTCCCCTCTATAAAAATAACTTCAGGACTTTGATTGACAGAAGGTACCAGTCGGTGGTCTGTTATTTTGTTAGGCTTTCGTTCATTTATTTGTTTGCTTCAGAAAAATAGTACCAAAAAAAGATGGAACTTCTGGGGAAGTTAAAAATGATAGCTGATCTCGTTTACAAGTTTATTATTTTACATTCTGCTCTGTCTGGGATCACTTGGATCTACTATAGATTAAACAATATGGATAGCATCTACTATTTGAACTAGTTAATTTTATTTTAATCTTTACTCTAGGATTATATGAAATAAATTTGAATGTTTATTATTATTAACTTTTTTTTAATACCCATCAACTCAAACTTTTTTTTCTTTTCTTCTCCTTTTTGGTTAAAAACAAACAAACAAAACAAAAATTTTTTTTTTCTTATTTTAAAATGCTTCTTTGAAAGGCAACAGAGCAGAAGCATCCCGCACCTTCCTGCTGCTTTGGGAAGGGGAGCGGGACCAGGGCTGGCTCCGGGGCGGAGCGGGGGGAGGTCTGGGACCCCCCGCGCTCCCCAGCCCAGAGGGGGGAGGTTGAGGCTGCTCAGCCCGTCTGCGAAGCGGCTCCTTGGGCCAAGATCCTGCAAACGCTCGGGGACGTGGCTGAAGCGAAGCGCGTGCTTAAGTGCTCGCCTGGATTAAAGCACGTGCTCTGCGAGCTCGGAGCCCCCCCAGCTGCCAAGGGGCCACCCCAGGCTGTCCTCACGTTGGTTGTCCTGCACGAGCCGTGCCCACACTGGCTCGGCGGGGAGCAGAAAGGGCAACATTGACCTATCTAGGACGGGTTGAAGCCGGCCAGGAGCTCTGCACAAGCCGTCTCATCCCTGCTCGGAGCGCCGGGTCCAAGCCCAAAGCAGCTGCAGCACGGCACCGGTCCCGTGCGAGCCCTTACGCCCAGAAGGACGATGGTGGATGGTTCCAAGATCAGGCCTGGCCTGAGTGCTGGGACAAAATACTCCTGTCCTTGCAGCCCGCTCAGCTGCAGAAAGAAACGGGGCCAAAGCCTAAAGGGAGGCGATGGACGGCAACCACCAGCCTCGTCTGCGGAGCAGCAGGCTCCCGGCCCGGCGAGGTCCAAGCTGGCACTGGCTGTCGGTCCCTCCCGTCAAGGCTGCGGGAAGGACCGTAAATCCTCTCGCCTCCAACAAGAAGCAATTTTATCCAGGGCTCTCGGAAACCCTGCCGCGAACCGCACCGACGGCAACGCTCGCCACCGGCTCGCTGGGCTGGGGTTAGGGCTCGTTGTCGAGCCGGCGGGGCAACGAGCAGGAGGAGGGAGGGTTGACGGGGCGAGGAACGCCAGCTTGGCTTTCCGAGAGCGTCCGGCCTCCTCCCAACCCCCTGCCCTCCCCAAAGAAACCACAGCCAGAGCAAAACCCTCCAGCCCCCAGCGCCTGCCCTGGGCGGCGGGACGGGGCCGGGGGAGCCCAGGGGCGCGGGGGACGCGCTGAAGTGCTTCGCTGCAGCCGGACCGGGGCTCGCCGGGGGGGGGGGGGGGGGGGGGGGGGCTGGCGGTGGGCGATGCTGCCGAAAGACCCCCCCGAGAGCCCCAGGCCGGAGGGTTTCTGCAGCCAGGGCCTGATCCCCCCAAAGACGGTTTGGCGAGCTCAGACCTCGACCCCCTGGCGAAGGGATTCGCTGGACAGAGCGACCACAGGACGGGGGCTTTGAAACGACCGCGCGGGCTTTGATCCATAGTGGTTTTTCTCTTCTACTTCTCTGGTTTTTAATTACCTTTTTTCTCTCTCTCTTCTTTTTTTTTTTTTTTTTTTTTTTTTAAATACATCCAACTGTGTTAATTTCTTATTTCTGGAAAGGGCTATCTGCACCATAACTATCACCTTTTACATACACACACGCACACACGAAAAAGGAAACATATATTAAAAACACTTTTTAAGCAATACTCTGGATACAAATGTATTTTTTAACCTACATATATTCTAAACCTTCTAAACTTTTAAGGATCACTTTATCATAAAATAAAATATCCTTTTTTCTTATAATAAATTACCTAATAAAAAGTATTTTTATTAGCCCAGTTCCTTGCTACATTTACATGTAATAAATGCATTTATTAAAATAGAATATTAAATTATAAAGAAATGTTCTAATTTTAAAATCTTAAGTCTTTTTTTCCCTCCTCTCTCTCTCTTTAAAAAACACCAGTAAATGCATCAAAATAAACCCTTCAAATACCAAATAAACAGGTTGGAGCATTTTGATTTAAGAGGTTCACAATATTAACAGTCTGAGCCTTTGTATGTATGGAGATTAATTTTTTTTTTTTAAGAAAGAAAGAAAAGAGAAAAAAATAATAGATATCCCTCCAGCTGAAAAATACTTTTGCAAATGGGAGCTAGGACAAGATATTTTTATAGTATCTCCTCATTAAATATAAATCCAATTTTGGTTCTTTTCTTTTCTTTTGTTATGTATTATAATACATACTATTCTCTATATAATTTATGTCGATGAGGATGACATCACAGCATGATATTACTTTCTCCCTCTGTTTCCCTTTGTTACTTTTTGTCACCCTCTCCCCCGCATCGTCCCTTCTCCAGGAGTCCCCGGCCCCGCCACGGCAGCTTGCAAACCCCGGCTGAAGACGCAGCAGGTTTCGGGGGGACACGGCAGAGCAGCACAGGCATCACCCCCAAACTCCCCCGCCACGCACCCCGCAGCCGCCCGTCCGCTCCCTGGTCACCTCTCTCCGCTGCGGCACAACCGGGGAGCCCCCGCTCCCACAGTCCTGCCACCGTCTCGGCTCTGCCCGGGAGGTCACACGTTCACACGGAAAGGTTGCAGGATGAGCCCTAAATTCAGCAAAGCACCGCAGCCCCCGCTCCTTGGTTTCGGCAAGTGCCGAAGGCGGCCGCAGTTCGGCGAAGCACGTGCGTAAACCCCAGCGGCGCTGAACCGGGTGCGACGTCTGGCACCAACTCGGCCCCATTTGCTACGTCCACTCCATCCCCCCGCCACGGGTGTGATCCTGCCTGGACCTGGAAGCTTCCTGCTAACAGCTCAGCACCTTCCGACGCAGCTACGCTCTGAGCCCCCCGGCTTTTTGGGGACCCACCCTCCGTCCCACCACTCACGCCCTCGGGGGCTGCGTCGCCCCGACGCAGCTCAGCTCTGCAGCAGGATGAGTGCCCGTGGGACGCTGCCACCGGCATCCATCTGACCACGGCGAGTCCTACTCGGGTCCTCAGCCGGGTCCCCATCCTGGCTCCCCACCATCCCCGCTGGAAGCCCTGGGAACACCCCGCTCCCCTGCCTGGCCAGCAGCGCGGTGGGGAGACCCGCAGCCTCCATTTGCGCTTGGGCCACCGGCGAGATCCCATCCCGCGAGCGCGGACGCACACGCTTCGCTTTACCGCCGCCAGGAGCCCGCCCGGTTTTTGGTGGCCCCGAGCCGTAAAATCAAGCCCCCCCCGTGTGATTTGCAGGATGGGGGTCTCGAGGACCAGGCTCCCTGCGAGGGTTTCGCTGCTCCTACACCAGAGGAAGAGCTCAGCGAGACCCGGCTTCGCGCGCCGGCTCCCAGCACCACGCGCCTCCCCCTGGGCGCAAGGAGGGTGCCCGGTATCGATTCGGAATCCCGGTCGGGTTATCCCGGAGAGCACCGGGAGGGCTGGTTAGGGCAGCTGAAGCGAGCGGGGTTTAGCCTAGCTGGTTTATGCTGCTGCTCCTATGGCAAGGTGGGTCACCAAAGGCAGCCCTGGAGGGTTGGAGGGAAGGGGGGGCAAAAAAACCCACCCCCCGAGAGCGCAGGGAACTCCGCTCCCACCTTGCTGCAGAGAAGGGCAGGGTGTAGGGAGGAGGGGGCTGTCTTTAGTTAACGTTATTGCTGGTGAATTAGACCAACAAGCCATTTTTAGTCACCTATCAAGGAAGATACAAGTCAGAGCAAATAGTTAAGGTCATGGGCATTTTTCTTGTTTTTTGTTTTTATTTTTTTTTTTTTTAAGATTTTTATATATATACATATATTTAAAAAAGAAAAGAAAAAAAAAAAAAAAAAAAGTTACGCAAATTTGTTGTTTAAGCCCCCGCCACCGGGCTCCCCTAGGATGCGAACAGGCAGGGCCCGGGACTGCCCCTCTCCAAGTGGCCGGGGAGCGGCGGGGGCCGCAGCTCTCCCGCACTTGCCCGAGCCCCCCCGTGCAGCCCCTTCTCGGGCCGGAGGTAGCTCTCGGTGCGTTTACAGCGCCTGGGTTTTCTTTCTTCCAAAGTTGCTACATCAAAATATGGAGTTGGTGAGGGTACGGGGGAAAAGCAGGGGAAAAGGAGAAATCAAAATAAAACAGGGGCCGAAATACTTCTATTCATTTTAAACTAGAACTGCTACATCAAGCTTTCTTTTAATATATATGTATATGTATATATATATGTATATATATATATAAAGGTTATTGGAACTGAAGATTTTATTAAAGGCCAACTTGGAGACTTGAGTAGGAACCTCGTCTGCAGAGAGGGGCTGACGTGCCGCTGCCTGGACAGACGGACAGCCCCGCTCCGGTTCCGATCAGCAAGCATGGACGTTTGTTTGGGTCATTATTCCTTTTTTTTTTTTTTTTTCCTTTTTTTTTTTGTATTTTTTGAAAAAGAAAGGTGTTTTTTTTTTTTATTATTTTTTTCTCTAACATTTTTCAGCATGCAGGAGGCTTTTACATCGTTTTTCGCTCGTTAAGGTAAGGGAGGAGATAAAAGGAGCAGACAAGAGCCCCCCTTACCTTCCCCCCCTCCCCACTCCCTAGGGTCAGTGCTAGAATAGGTCCCCCCCACCCCAGGTCCCCGACACGGGTGTCTCCTTCCCCCCTCCCCGCTCCCACCCACCTCTTCACAACCTGGCATCAAATAAAGACATTGATCAAAAACTTGCTCACATTACCACGAACAGACTTCACTCAGCCAAGAACGACTAGTCACTCAACTAACATATCGGCCCCGGGGGACTCGGCCAGGGCAGCGTTTGCCGTCGCAGTTTCCAGCTAAATCCCCTCCATTACCAACACGAACATTTCCGAATGCCCCTTCGAAGGGTGGTTGGATTTCCCCTCCCGCCCCCCCTCCCGCCCACCCCCGCCCGCAACCCAGCTCTTGCCCCAACCACTCTCGCGACATCAGCGGGAGAATTTTGCACAAGGAACGGTTCAAAATACAACCCTGGGGTGGGGGGACGGGACGGGACGGGGAGGGGAGAGGTTACTGCCCGGAGAACAAAAATGTCCCCCCCTCTCCCTTCCCCTTCTTTTACTGGGACCAAACCGAAGCCAGATTTTGAACGAGAACTGGGCCAGTATTAGAAAGGACGCGGCCAGAGCTGGCCAGGGCTCCGAAGTCTTTGCCGAGGCCACGCTTCCGTGCGGGGATGGCTCGTCACGTCTGCGCCCTGCGACAGCACCGAGGCCGCGGAGGCTTTGAGAGCGGGGCGGGAGCAGGGCTGGCCAGCACCCCCAGCCCTCCCGTCGCCCCACGGCACCCACAGCGGCGGGTCCAAAACGCGGCGCCTTCCCCCCGCGGGGAAGCGCTCCCATCCCGACCCGGTCCCGGTCCAAACGGCTCTGCACACCCCAGGGCCGGGAGAACCGAGCGGCCGGAGGTTTCTTAAAGCTTTGGGGAGGAGGTGAGTACAAATTCGACCTGACAGAGTCCCTTTAGCACAGCATTATTATTATTTTTTTTTAACTTTTTCCAAAAACATCAGCATCCACTACAGAGCCTAGGAACGTCGCCCACCGCTCCGTCTACCTCTTGCCCCTACGTGAAATATTTCACCCTCGATGCAAAACGGTGGAGGCACATCATCTCACACCCCTCCACCCCATTATCTGAAGATCAAAAAGTGGATCTTTTTATCGACGCAGAGCACCGGAGCAGCCCGCCCCGAGAGCGGCAAGCTCAGCCTCTCCTCCGGGGACCGGGGACGGCAACGAGCAGCCCACACCGGGGTGGAGGCAGCAACCGGGAGCAAGCGGCAGCAAACTGAGCAGAAGAGGGGATGTTCCCAGGAACATTATTACGATGAAAATAAAGTCTCCTGTAACTGAAGGGAAAAAAAAAAAAAAATCTCAGGCGATTTTTTTTTTTTTTTTTTTTTTTTTTTTTTGCTGTAGAACTGTCTCTGCCAAGTTGTGAAACTTGTTGGTTCAGTTCTAAATCAGGGTCCAGGATCTGTGAGCAGAAGTCGAGGGGTAGGAAACGGGGAAGCGGTGGTGGTGGGAGCAAAATTATATATATATATGATTTTATATACACATATATATATATATAGGTGCTCGATGAGTTAAGTGCCTATATATATATATACACATATACTTATAGATCGGCATACTGGTACTTGATAGGTTAATCCAACACACATCTTTACCATCACAGCATTTTGGCATCCAGAGACTGGCTGAACAAACCTGACGACGTGAAGATGCTGGCTCGCATCTTGCGTGCATTGGCACAGAAGCCAGATTCGAAGCCCATCCTCTCCCACTTCCCAATGGTTTAAAAAGTACCTCATTTAACAAAACCAGGAGTCTTGAAATGATTAAAGGATGTTCAACAAGGCAATTTTTTTTTTTTTTTGTTTTGTTTCGTTCTGAAAAAAATATAATATATAAAAGTGGCCAACCTCAGGAAGATCCAGGTAAAGGACAGCTGAAGAGGTTTTGGTCCATAAAGAAATACTTTTTCTTTTTTTTTTTTTTTTCTTTTTGTTTTTCCCCCACTCGGTTTTGGGTAACAAAAGTTTTGGTCCAGTTTAAAAACGACAACAACAAAATTATATATATAAACTCGGGGTTTGTTTGTGGGTTTTTTTTTTTGCTTTCTGTTGGGATGCATGTTGGTTTCGTGTGGGCTCATTGCCTGTATTGCATGATCGTCTTTCTTAGGTTTTGGTGCGAGATATATATCTATTTAAGAAAAGAAAAGCACGATGTGACGTGTGTGCGTGTGTGTGCGCGTGCGTGTGGCGTGTAGCTGCAGCTGGCATCACTTGGAAAGAAGGATGAAGAGTGAACTACGGAAACGCGGAAGTCGATACGCTCCCCCCATGGATGGGAACTCAGGACTGCTTTTGAAATACCCTGTTAGTGACTCCTGATTCGTCTGATGAACAAATCCCTGCTTGGATAAGGAAAAAAAAAAAAAAAAAAGAACAAAGTTCCAGACTCCACGGTGGCTCAGAATAATAAAATAAATGCTAATCGCCCAGTGTGATTCCAACAGGTTCTTCCAAACCTTCTTCAGTTTCACCGGCGTCATTGTTATTTCTTCATCTTCTTTTTCTGAATTTTTTTTTTTTGTGGTTTTTTGTTTGGTTTTTTTTTTTAGAAAAAAAGGAAAACAATAAAAGTTCTTTAGCTGCTGTGGTTTTTTTTTTTTTTTGTTTAAATCTTTGAGGTAATACAGTTGTGCCCTCGTTCTAACAGGTTCCCAGAGGTTGATGGTTTCTTTCTTGTTCTTCTCAATCCCCGTCATCCGTTTTCCTTTCTTTCTATTTGTTTCTTTCTGAGCTCCCAGTTGGGCTGACGTCCCTGGGGGGGAGGAGAGTAGGGGCTTCAGACCAAGGCGAAGATTGACCGTGGCTGGAGAAGAAAGGCTGGCAGGGCCCTCCCCGCGTCCCTGCTCCCTTCCCCGTCCGATCGAGATGGCCTGGCTTGGTCAACGCAGAGAAGTCCCATTCTCACCACCAAAAAAAACTGAACTAAACCGCTTTGCTTGCGAGATCCGAGTGTGCGTTCAGAGTACTTTGTTTTAAAAAAGACATTGCAGGCTGGAGCATCGTTCGCCCTTCAAAATTTCTGGCTTTGCTATTCATTTTAATTTTATTATTCACTTATTTTTTTTTTTTAAAAAATAACATACATTGCTTGTAAAATAATTTCTTTTTTTTTTTCTTCTTCTTCTTCTTTAAATTAATTTATTCTTTCATTCATTTGTTTGTTCTTCAGATGTCATTATTATTATTATTATTATCATTATTATTATTATTATTATCATCATCATCATTTTTCTTTCCTGGACCCCCCCACGCTCCCTTCCTACCCCCACCCCCCCCACCCCAACGCCCTGCTCTGTCTCTTTAGGAAAATATTCTAATGGCCTGAGTGGCTGCAGCGTGGCAAACGGGGCACTCTGGATCAGTCCTCTCACAGATCCTCACGGCGCACTCCATGCAGAAGAGGTTGTGGCCGCACGGCACCAGAGCTGCCGTCACTTCGCTTTCGAAACACACCATGCACTCGCGGCTGCTGGAGACAGACGTCCGGGCAGCGGCTGTCGTCCCCAGCTTGGAAAACCCTTGGAGCGGTTCCCCCTGCGACCGCCTGGGGAGACCGGAGAGATTGGGCTCTTGGATGGAGGAGGACGGAGAGCGATGGGAATTTGGGTGGATGGCGCCAGTACTGCTGGACCGCTGCTGCTTCGAGAAGAGCACCGAGACGGGGTTGGTGTTCTCCTGCCCGGCCCACATCGGGGCACCCGACTCCGGCACCCCGTAATACAGATCTTGCTTGTTCACACCATAGTTGGGGAAGAGGTAACCGTAATTGAAGTCGTTTTGGTCATTCAGCCGGGGGGTCTCGTAGACGGGGTCGACGGAGCAGTCGCCGATGCACCCCAGGCTGTTCTGCCGGAAGGTGGAGAGGGGCTTGCAGCCCGGCGCCGGTGTATGGACCCGCCAGGCCTCCGAGTAGCGGTTCTCCATGCCAGAGTCGGGGCTGCTGGAGAGGAAGTCGTTCTCGTTGTTGTACTCCAGGATCTTGCCCGTCCTCACCGCGATGTGGGTCTCGATCTCCTCCCGGGCGCGCTCCACGTTGCCTGGCGCGCCGGTGATTTCGAAGACGGGGTCCCGGTCCCGGCTGGGCGTGATGATGTAGGTGTTGGTCTGCTGCTGGATCCGCTTGATGGTGGCTCCCTTGGGGCCCACCACCAAGCCCACCACGCGGTAGGGCACGCGGACCCGGATGGTGACTTGCCCCGGCAAGGTGGGAGCGCTGCCAAAAGTGGTGCCAGCCTTGTTGCGGGAGGCCCTGATCATGGAGAAGTGCTCGGCAGCGGAGATGATCTCCCTCCGGGCCATGGCCACGTCCTCCCGCCGTCCCGTCACCATGAAGACCGGCTCCTCGCCCCGCACCGGAGTCTTGATGTAGGTGTTGGTCTTTGCCCGCAGGGCTTTGATCTTGCAGCCTTGGGGAAGAGAGAGAAAACAAAGCAGGGAGGTTAGAGAGGCTGTCCCGCCACCCTCCTCTCTCCTCAGGAAACCAGGCTGAGCTGCCATGTTTTCAGCAGGATGAGCCGCCATGTTTTCAGCAGGCCCTGCACCACACAGCACCCTCTGCCCAGGGACCTAAAATGAGGGAAAGACCCTTTCTCCCCTAACCCTGACAGGAGAAATGCCAGAAGAAGGTTTTCCCCTCACCATCCCCAGAGAAGTCCTCCCTCAGGAGCTCCCTGCTCCCCCACCCTCGGGCGGGTGTCGCCATTTTGTGTGCTGCCCCCCCACCACACAACCCCCCTCGGCCGCCTCCTCTCAGCGATCACCCCTCAGAGACCTCCCTTTCACACACCCCCCAGCACCACGGAGCCGGGGACGGGGTGTGGGGGGGATTCAAGCCCTCCCCATGGGCCAGCGGGTCTCTGTGAGGACGCCCATCTCCGCTGAAGCCCAGGGCCCGCCATGTTGACCTTCAGAGAAGATCACCGCCCTGGCTCCCCTCTCGTCAGAGTGGGTCTCAGGGCCGGAGGGATTTGGCTGACACGTGGCGTCGCCAGAGAGGCCGGAGATGACAGGAGAAAGCAGGGGGACGCTGAGCCCACGGCCAGGAATGGCCGACGTGGAGCCCCTTTGCCACCCCGCGCCAGCTCACGGGGAGCACAGGGGGAGAGACGTCTGCCATAACTCAAGAGAGCCGAGCCCTCCATGGCGACTTCTGTCCTACCGTGGAGCTTTCGGCATGAAGCCGATGTGACCGGGTCATTTTGGGGGGACCAAGTTTGGCAGGGGGCGGGTAGCAGAGATGCAGCAATTTGGGCTCCCCACCTCAGATACAGTTGGACCCCAAACGTCGGCACTGCTAGAAGGCCAAGGGGTAGCAGGATGCCAGCATTTGCTTTGGGGTCAAACCAACAAAAAACGGGGCAGGGCTGCCTTCCCGTGTCCATGCAGACCCCTGCTCCTGGTGCCCACCAGGAGCGGCAGCGAAGGCACGGCGGTGGCTGCCCGGGGAGGGGAGGCCACCCAGCCAAGGGCTGCATGTCCCCCTTGGCTCTCCGTCTGACATATAAAGCGGTGATGGCTGCAGGCTTCCCCACCACGGCGGTCCGGGCGCTCGGACCCTCTCCTCAGGTCATTTGCCGTGCCAGTGCTTTTGTGTATGAGCAACCACCTCCCTGGAGCCCACCAAGCCTATTCCCCCTGCTCCTTACAGCTCAGAAAGCAGCTTTCTGCTTTTCCAAAAAAGGCAAGAGAATTTTCAGTGTGTTTTGGCTTCCAAATCGTTTTTTAGAAGGGTTTAGAGCCAGCTGTGTGACTCCAGGTTCCTAGATGACACTAGGATGCCATCAAGCAACTAAACATTTTTACAGACGTGGCACAGTTTTCTAAACTACTTCTGGGAACCCTCCCTGCTGCTGTCCCTCTGACCCCCCTCCCCAAAAGCCTTACTCGGTGCCTGGAGGCATTTTCAAAGCCTGGCACCGAGCTCCCATGCTGACCGGGGCTTCCTCTGCGGGGAGGTTTGCTCCAAGCTTGGGTCTCTAAGAAAAACTAAGAAATGTGATTCTCCAGGACACCGCATTTCTACTAGTGCAGATGGGGTAAGGCGAGCATTTTGCCACGGTTTCCCAAGGATTCAGGTGTCTGACCCAGGGCTCATGGATCAAGAGCATCAGGATATAGCACTGAAATCTCTGTGAGATCCCCCCACCTCCTCCCCACCCCATTTTCTCTCCCCAAAAGGAGCCCATCTTTTGTCCTTTCCTCCGACCATCTGACGCCAGCAAGTTTTCCTCAACGTACTACACCGACATCATTTTTTAGCACAAGATGCAAACGATGCTTCTGCAGTAAAGAAATTCAGATTCCTCAGCTCGCGGGCTGGAATATTATTATTTATACACATCCTGATAAATAACAGCATCTCTCCCAGCTGGGAGTTCAGGGCTGCCGCTCACTTAGTGCTGCCACTTCTCTGCAGCTCGTCTCATGAGAGACAGACTTGTGACGTCCGGGTATTTACAGGAACGTAACGATCCCACCACCACGTTATCATTAGCAAGAATCGAACCCCGCACCTTTAGTGATAAAAACCCTGAGCCTCGTGCCACTACAGCTGACAAGAATAATTCCCCGCGCTCGCAGCGGCGGCAGGCACCGCACACCAACAGTTACAGCTGCACAAAGCACGCTCAGCCTGACAGGTCACACTCGCATCTTGCAACATCGCATGGGCACCGGGGCGCAGCCTCGTCAAACTGCAGGAGGCTGCGCGAACACGAAACCTCCCGGCACAGCTTCGAAACCCCGCCGCCTGTCAGAGGGTCTTGGCATGGGTGTAGGACACGTGCCGGTAAATCCCGACTTCGCTGTCGCCTCCCAATGTGACTTTCAACTCCTCGGAGCTACTTCAGCTCTCTGAGCCTCAGTCCCCCATTTGTGGAACGGGGAGAACAGCCGTCTCTTGCTCGGCGTTACTGCAAAACTTCCTACAAGACTTAGCGTTGCGATGCTGCTGCATTAAACCCATCTCTAAGCCACTAATTTCGCGTTCCTTGGGGAATGGAAATGCTCGATCTGACCCAGGGAAGGAGCTGGGCAAATCCCCCCAAATCCAAACCAAATCCACCCCCTGCCAAGCCCAACGTAGCTCAGGTGCCGCTCCCCGCCGAGTTCGCACCCCGAAGTATATTTGCAATGCTTTGTTTAGGAAAGTTTCTAAACAGTTGATGTGGACCGATGGTTGCCTACAGCGCTGCATTATCAGTACTCAGGAAACCCAAAGAAGAGGACTTCACGGTGCTAGGCGTGACACAAGTGAAGAATAAAACCACGCAGACAAAATCACAGCATAAAGGTTCTTCCCGAGGAGGCCGTGACAAAACTGTAGGGGGTCACCTCTGCCCTCCCGCAGCCCCAGGGCAGGGTCAGCTCTCCCTGCCCCAGCCCTGGCAGCCGTTCCCCTGCCCCACTCCTATGCCGCTCGCTCCAAAGATGGAGATTCCATCTTAGGAAGATTAACCGAGATGCCACCATTTCCCCAGGGATATCACCGGAGCGTCGCATGGAAAGAAAGGGGGTGTTTAGCGGCAAGCATCTGCGCTGACAACGACTCCCGTGCATCACCCCAGACAGAAGTAGCGTTTGCTGAATTCCTCCGTGACCCACGTCCTGCCTCCCAGGAGCGCAAGGCTCGCTCTCGTTTGCGAAAGGACCTCAGGTGGGCGTTCGTCAGGGCTGGGCTTGGGTTCGGCGTTTTTCTAAGCCACGGGACAATGCCTGCGTGCGGGAGGGAGAGGGATCTGAGCCCAGCATGACAGGGAACAATCAAGGAGGCGACACGGAGGGTCAGGCAAGCAAAGCAGTGACAAAGGACGGGGACTCCATGCTGGGGACAGATGGAAGGAAACGGTGGCAAGGAATACACATGAATGAGGGCAAACGTAAGCGAGTTACGCGAGCTGGAGAGGGAGGGAGGGAGTTAGGGATGGAGGAAAGGTGATGGAAATTGAGGGAGAGGCACGCTGTGATCCCTCCGAGGAGAATTAGGGGTGTGGAGGCAAAGGAGAGACACCCCAAAATGGCAAAAGGGAGACGGGCAAGGAGAGAGCGTGGCGAGAGGGGGAGGGAGGATCTAGAAACGGACAAAAGGACGCATGGTGCAGTCGATGGTGTGAGAAGCAGGGGGAGGAGGAGGGAGGGTCTCCGTGCAGGCCTGCAGACAGGAAAGCCAGCTTTGCGGAGACAGACAGATGGGGGATCCTGTGCTTAAAAACTGGAGAAAATAACCCCACAGGAAATTAGACCAACTCCATCAAGACCAGCAGCCCAGCAGGTTCAGTGGCCCAGATCTCTAGCAGCTCTAAACCGGCGCAGACAACAGGCCACGCCATCAGCCGTATAAACCCAGATAACTCCACCAACTTCCAAGAGAGCTACCCTGATTTACATCAGCTAAAATCAGGCTGGGCTTAAATCTGATTTACCCACTTAGTGCCAAGGCTCCCAGCCCACCTCAACCCCAACCCTGACCTTGCTTCGCGCAACTAAACAGGGGCTGAGCCTTCTTTGCCATCGCTCCGTTTCTGACCGAGCACAGCCAGAGCAGGATGTGGCCCTTTATATCCTGGCCGGATAAACTGCACGGTCCTACGTGCTTTTTTCAAATGAAATTTGTCCTGGCTGTTGGTTTTGGTTTTTTTTTTTTTTGTTTTTTGTTTTTTGTTTTTTTTTAATGAAAGGGTTTCTTGGTGCGTAACTGAAATTTGAAAACAACATGCAACAAACCGCTTTACTTGGTGGATTATTAAAAGGGGAGAGAACTGCGTAGCAGGTGGTGTTAAAAATGTAAAACTAAGAGGAGAAAAGGACCTGTAGAAACTATAATAATATATAACTTTGCTGTAGTGTTCTACTCTTTAAGGCAGCGTGCAGACATCAGCTAATTGATCCCTGGCAGACTCCTGCCAGTTAGATTTTTATATCAGAGAGAGAATTAAGCCCTTTCTTGGGTTTCCACTACCTTGCTTCTATCACGCTGGTTTTTTTGCCAATAACACAGATCCCAAAGCATTTTGCAAAGGAAGCTTGTATGATTATTTCCTCCCCCCACCCCTTTTTCTTTTTAACTTCAGTTAACTGATTGCCAATTGACTCAAAGTAAATGTGTCTGCAAATTACCCTAGTAAGCCACAAATGTTAACATACAGGAACAAACCCTCGAGGACTGTCGAGCCTCCAGCACCCAGACCAGTTATCTAACTGGAATTAATCCGCAGAGCAGCTAGCTCTGGCTAAAAACAAATAAATAAATCGAGTCTAGACACTGTCAAACTGGGGAGGGTGGAGGGGGGGGAATCAGGGGGAGATTTGGATGCACAGCCACATTCTCCTCTCTGCTTACCCCTGCATCGGGGGTCACCAAATCCAACAAAACTATCAGAGAAGACTTCGAGGAGTTTGGTCCCCCAGTGCTCACAAGGGCAACAAGGGTGTAGGACGCCTCTGCTCTGACCGCCGTTGCCTTCGCACGAACCCATCCCCAACCTTTTCTCGCTCGGAGCGGCGTAAACCCAACGTGCTTCCACGGGACCTCACCGAGGCTCCCGCGCGCTGCCCTGGCAGCAGGAAAAGGCCGGAGCGGTGCCCGGGATGGACGTGCCCGGGATGTGCCCACTGCGCCACGTGCAGCGTCAACACCAGCAGAAGGTGCAGCCATGCCCACGGAGCAGTTCCAGCGTAAATTCAGAGTCAAACCCGCTGACAACCTTCTCCTTACCGCTGCCAGAAGGCCAGATCCTGCACAGGTACATGCTGCTACCGACACAGTCTGGATGGTCTCATCTGGCACAAACTGGTGCACCTTCAGCACGTGCCAGTTTATGCCCAGAAGCGTGGGCTTCCCCTGAAAGCATCAGAGGTGCTGGACCAGCTTACAGCAAACAGCTAAGGACCCAGCCCCGAGGGGGGGGTTTTGTTTAGTTGGGGTTTTGTGCTGTTTATTTTAAAAAAAAAAAACCACACCACACAGATCACTTCGGGTCCGTATATTTCTTGTTTTCATCAGATACAAAATTATCTCCACAGACAAAAGATTTTTAGCCCTCTTCTCATTTAGACTAAGCCACCTTTACACTGCACGGGTATAAATTACACCTGTAAATACCCCGCTTAGGTGATTTTGACATTGTCTCTGTGGTATAAGAGAGCCTAAGGGCAAATTAGGACTTGGTCTTTTTTTCTGTTATAGTCATAAAATTAAAGAGGACCATAAAATAAACAACCCTCAAATATCCCTGGTAAGGTGGGGCATTCTTTTCCCATTTAAGATGAAAGCCATGTTAAAAGACAAGCACACAAAGAACATCACAAATAAACCCTCCTGAATATCTGTGGGGTAAGATTTTGCTGCATTGAAAATCTGATGAAAGTGGTGTCAAAAAAACACAAATGCACACAAAAGGACCACAAACAAGCAACTAAATCTCTTTGCATTGAGGTTTTATTGTACTGATGATGCAAGTTGTGTTTACAAGAAGGGGGGGGGGGGGGGGGGGAGGGAACCAACACACCACCATGCCACGAAAATAAGCAACCGCCTCGTTTCAGCGCAGCAATTTGAAGCTTTTTCACGTAGCGATGAAAGTTGTTTATTAAAAAAAAAGGGGGAAAAAAAAAAAAACCAAAAACCAAAAACCACAACAAAGAAAGAAAAAGCAACGCGACCCGAAAGCAACAACCCAGATGCCACAGACAATCGCCGCCTTGTTGTGCGGCGGAGGAAAGTTGGGAAGAGGAGCTGGAAGCCCCCAGCCCCCGAGCAGCCGCTCTCCACCAGCAATGCATCACATCGGGGTGGGTGTGACCGCGGCCCCCTGCATGGCACAATCCTGCTGCGGCCCCGCGGCACACGCTCGGAGCCGGACGGCGCACGGGGGGGGGGGGAAAGCGGGACAAGGCGAGGCGGCGGCGCGGGGCGGGGGGGGACGGGACACGACACGCCGACGCAGGAGGATGGGGCTGCCAGACAAAGGCAGGAACGGGGGGTGGGGGCCCCCACCCAACGCCAGCACGCTTTCCCACTGCCCTAGATTCCGGCCGGCTGCGCTGCGGCGCGGTTCACTCGGTCAGCGCGGCATCCAGCAGCCGGATCCGATGCGCGGAGCGTGCGTGTCTCCCTAGAAAATTCCCTTTGTCTCTCTCCCAGACCCATTTTCTCCTCCCACCTCTAGTTCAAACCGCACAAAGTCAATCCCGTGCTGCACTTTTCCCTGGTGTAAATCCAGATGAATTCTCATTAACACTTTCCAACAATCTGACACCGACTGCAATTTCTCTCTCCCTTTAAAGGCCCATCTCGAGCTGCTGGAGTGGCGTAAGGAGGTTGGGTTTCAGGCCCCACCAGACCGGGTGGCTTGAGCTCCAAGATTTACGCGAAGCAAGCAGACAACAGGATCTGACCCCCTCGCTGCTTCTCGGATGCTGTACATCCACCTCCACATGGTGGGTGGGGGAGCTGCAATCATCAGACTTCCTCAATGAAAAAGGCTTCCTTGGACTATTTTTAAATGCTGAAAGCGTTAGAGCATGTTTGGAGCTACACAAAGAGCCCAATCACCTGGGGTTAGTGGGGCCTCTTGTTATTTGACTTCGCCTTGCCAAGAAAGAGCAATTTATGTTAAGCTCCCCTCTCACATAATCTCATTCCGGTTGACAACAGGCTAGTTAGAGCAGGCTGGGAGATGCTTCATCAAAGGGTGTCTCTGGGTACAGGTGACAATGGATGCTACTGTTGATGACAAGAGCAAAAAGACTCTTATAGGGTAGGTACCTGCTGCGAGCGGGCGGCTTGCACTGCTGGGCTCCCCGCAGCGGGAAGCCAAACTGACCCACCACCTTCTCCCCACGCCTGCACACACCAGGCACACAAAGAACCACGGCCATGCCTCCCTAACCACGAGACCCAGCCTTAAACGTGGCCCGCTGAGAGCCCAGCAGCCTCTTCCCCGGCTCCACCGACAGCATCCCAGTTTGTCAGTGGAAGCAGGTTTAACACGGGCAGAAAAGTCCGATACGCATCTTCATGGGGCTGATCCACACCTGCCTCGGGTGACTTCTAGGGAAGAAGCGGGACATCTGGGTGGCTGAGAATTCCCGCCCCTTTCCAAGTTCACAGTCTGAACGGCCACAGCACGACACCTTTAGACACTCTCCACTCAGCATCCGTCCCATCTCAACCCACACCCTTGGGCTGCAAGAACCTTCTCCTTTGCAACTCCCTCGCTGCCCCACCATCTCCTCTAACATCACCTGCAAACCACTGCAGTGCTTTGTCTTTACACCCTGGCAAATTGATCTGCGTAGCTCTGAGAACACACGCAGTCCCGGAAAGGGTGTTGCAGGGAAGATGCCCACAACAAGACTTGGCAGGCGAAATACAAGGAGCCACCACGCACCCCAACGCAGGCCCAGACCGGCTCCAGAACCAGGGAGCACCGTGCATGCTACGGCCCATGCCAGGAGGTCCAGCCACCCAAGTGCAGCACGGTTGGAGTTCACACTCACGCCCCGCGCCAAGGGAAAGGGGGGACGATTTGCAGGAGACATCCCTGCTCCTCACCCTCACAGCAACAGGAGGGCACGCCTGGAGGTCATGGCTCCACTTCCAGCCTGGGAAGGGAAGTCATTGCCAACCATGGCCAGAGGCAGAGTGGAAGAGGTCATAAACGTCAGTCAAAGGGATTGTTAGGACTTTATCCCCTCATCCTTCCTTCTCCCACTTCCTCTCCTTCGATTTGCAGAGCAGTCCTTGGCACGTTCCACCAGCCGCCCAGCTCTCCACCGCGGACCCTGGGGCATCACGGTGGAGGAGCAGCTCTTAGCGCCCGTCCGGCCAATTCCCTCAAAGTCCCCTTTCCAAGCCTCCTCCCAGCGAGTCCCCCAGTTCCACAACCTCCTCCCAGCGAGTCCCCCAGCCCGCCCGGCTAGCGGTCGCGCCGCTGAAGAAGCGCCGCTCGAATTCAGCGCACAAACCGGCACCACCGCAAACTCGAGCGAGGTTTCCAGCACGCGATTGGCTCCGCGAGGGCACGTTAACAGTTCCTGGGGAAAGCAGGGAGCTGCCAAGCACAGGTTTAGCCCCTGCAGCATCTCTCCTTCGAAGCGGAGCCACCCCCTCCGCCACAATTAAACCTCTTCGCAAATCACGCTTACAAACGTTCCAATAAAAATATACAGGGCTTGAGCCTTATTTATACTCAAGTGCCTTTACACTCTTCCGGCACAGTAAAGGGCAGCCTTACGGCAGGTGGAAATCCCACTGCCAGATGCACGTAAAAGGGCCCCCGTGCCCAGACCCAGGCCTCTTACATACACACGGATCAGTACGGTACGCTTTGAAAGACAGCAGATATTATTTCAAACTAATATGAAGGAACAGTGTGGTTCATCAGATCAGAAAACATTAAGTTAAAGAAAAAGCTCGACCCTGTTACCAATGAAAGCCCTGACATAATTTTATTTTCACTATTACTCCCCCCCCCCACCCTTTTCCAAGATGTTCATCACCCTATTCACAAATACCCACAAAACACTCATTTCCGTAGAAAACCAGCAGCCCCATCAGCAGCATTACCAAGGGGGTGACAATCCGCAGTTCCCGGGTTCCCCCTGGGATTCCTGGTCAGGCGTCCACGAGGGTGCAGGATTCAGCCCCCCAGAGTGCCCTACACCCAGCTCCATCTGAGAGCAGACCCTTGCAATCCAGCCTTCCACACAAAAACAAGACCCAGGAGACATTCCTATAGGCCTTTAAAAATAAGTGTGGGCCACGGTCTCTGCTGGAGTGAAGAGCTGGGGCTGCGGGGACTCTGCTGAAGCAATCTTGGTTTCTACCAGCACAGGATCTGGCCCACCCGCCTCTACAAAGGGGCACAGCTCACACTGCCTGACCCACTAACCGATGGAGCGCTGCCGAGTCTGCCTCGCCGGGGCTCTGGCCCACTGACATTTCCCAGTTTCCCAGATGTGGGAAAGCCCTCACACACACACACACACACACACACAAAAATGGTGGAAAAAATCCAGGTCTCCACGTTCCTCTCCATCACTCCAGCCATAATGGGCACACCGCTGCGTACTGAACACATCGAAACACACCCCCTTCTCGGGAGTTTGGGGCAGAAGCGAGATCCAGGAAGAAAATTGCCCGAGCACCTCCCGCATCGTCTAATATTTCCCCTCGATTCTGCCTGCTGAATTTCTCTCTTTTCTAACTTTATTAAACAAAGGGGGCCTGATTCTCCACGGCCTTGCACCCGCCAGCGCAGAGTTGGGGCAAAGCCCCGCCGTTTCTGGCCGTGCTCGGCTCGTGGCGGTGTAAAAGCATCACGGGGAGGATCAGGCCCAGGCGGGATCCACTCGGTCATACCTTCGCTCCCCCCCCATCTCCAGGCCCTGGTTCCCCAACTCCCCAGTGCGAGGGGCCACAATCCCAGTGTGGAGGGAGCCAGAGGAAGAGCCGTGCCCTTCGCTGCAGACGCCCTGAGCTTTTGGGGAGGACAGCACCCCCCTGCACTCCTGCCCGCTCTCCATCCCAGCACGGGGACCGGCCTCTGGCTTCGCTGGTGGCAGAGAGCTGTGCCACCAGAGGCCCCATTGTTCCCACAACACGCTCCAGCATAACGATGCACATCGAGCCATTCGTAGCCCTCTCTCCCCTTGCCCACCTCAGCCTCTGCGCAGCCCCTGCTGGGAGCACTGGTCCCGAGGAGCCACCACCACCACCACCACCCCCCCCCCATCAAACTGCAACCCCCCCCTCCTGCTCGGGTGATTTCAATTCCCAACCCAAGAGGAAGCATCTGGATTTGGAGCCGCAGTCTCTGCCCGTCACACTTCCAGAGCGTCAAGTTACTTGCTTAGAGAAAGAAGAAAAAAAAAAAAAAAATTCCCACTTAGCCACACTATTATTATTTTTTTTTTTCGCTCTGTAAGCGACACAAAACTTCTCTCGCCAGCCCCGCGTTTCAACCCTGCGACGGCTCCCGCAATGCCAGCGGGCGGCTCGGCGGAGCTGCCCTCCCCGCAGCGCCCCTCGCCCCCACCCGCACACCCGGGAGCCCGGAGCGGTGGGGGGTGGGCGAGGGGTGACTTAAGAGTGGGTGTGGTGTGTGTATATATATCTATCTATATATATAAATAATTTTTTTTTTTTTTTTTAAAGCCCTCCTCCATTCCACCTCGCTCCGAACGGAGCCGTAAGGAGAACAAAAGCATCCCTGTCGCGGAGCGTGGCCAGCGGCGGGGCCGGGCGGGGGGCCCAGGCGGGACGGCCGGGTGCCCGCTCCGGGGTCCCCGCCAGTCACATGGCTGCAGAAGGGAGTTCAACTTCCATTAATCGGTTGTTTGGACCCGGGCTAGGCCCGCCAGCTCGCCCGCCCGGCCCCGCCGAGCCCCGGCACAACCACACCCCCTCGCTCCGCCGAACCCAACAAAGGGGATTTTTCTCCGGGCTCAGCCAGCAGCCAGCCCGGCTCTCTTCTTTCCTCCCCCCTCCGCTTTATTTTCTTTATTTTCTTTTTTTTTTTTTCTTTTCTTTTTTTTTTTTTTTTTTTTTTCTTTAAAAAGGAGGAGGGCGGAGAGCGCGGTTCTCTTTCGCAGAACCGGAGAAGCGACGGGCTCGGGAGCTCCGGTGCAGCCAAACCGGACAAGCCCACGCAGCCATTCCTATCAATCCCCCCCCCCCCCCCAAAATAAAAAAGCCCCCCCCCCCACCCTGCCAGAAAAGCACCGAGCCCTCCGCAGCCCCGGGAGTCCCGCTCCGCTCCGGGGTGATGGGGGGGGGGCGGAAAGAGCGGGCCGCCCCCTCCGCTTTGTCCCCGGCGGGGCTGAGCCGACCGGGGCGCGGGTGCCCGCCCGGCCCCCGGCCCCCGAACAATGGGAGGGAGGGAGGGAGCGGCGAGGGGCGAGCGGCGGGGGGAAGTTGGCGGGGCGGTCCTCAGCCCTCCCGGGGATGCCGAGGGGCGGCGGGGGGGAAGTTTCCCCCGAGGAAGTGGGGGGGGGGGGGGGGCCCGGCTGGGCGAAGGGGACCCGGCCACCGGCGACCCGGCGAGGACCCGCTCCCCGGTTGCTCACCTTGCCGGCCCACGATCTCGGCCACGTGCTCGGAGCTGGGCACCGGGACGCACTCGGTGGTGTTGGAGCTGCTCTTGAGCCTCAGCTCGGCCTCCTTGTACAAAGCGCACAACTTGGGTTCCGCCGCCCCGGCGCTGGGCGCCGACGAGCCCTTCGGGGCCGGTGGAGGAGGAGGAGGCGGCGGCGGCGGCTGCTGCTGCGGCGGCGGCGGCGGCGGCGGGGGCTGCTGCGGCGGCGGCGGCGGCGGGTTATTGTTGTTGTTGTTGCTGTCCTCCACCAGCACCACGGCGGAGGAGGAGGAGGAGGAGGAAGGCTCGCCTAGCCCCAGCAGGCAGAGCTGGTCCAGGGCGAGCTGCAGCGCCCGGTCATCCTCCAGCAGCGCTCTGTCTTTGCCGCTCCCACCGAAACAGCCTAAATCGCCGAAACCCCCGTTCCTTTCCATTATCCCTGGTACTACCAGGCTAGGCATGGCTAACAAAGACTTGAGAGGGGGTTGGGTGGTGGTGGTTGGTTGGGGAGGGGGGGGGGGGGGGGTGTGAGAGCGAGAGGAGGGGAGTGGGGGGGGGGGGGGGACACAAAGAGCTCGGGAGGGAGAAGGGAAAAAAAAAAAGGCAGAGGGAGAGAAACAGACAGAGAAAAGGACCCTCCGCCCACCTCCCCTCTGCCTGGCCAAGCCCCTTTCTCTCTGTAACCCGAGCTCCCTCGCCCAGGCACTTCCAGCCCGCCGGGGTCCCCCCGCCGCCGCCTCCGCCCCCGGCTCCCAGCCGCCGGCGGGGTGTGCGGAGGGCCGGCGGGGCGCGGGGCGGCGCGGAGCCCCGCGGGGGGAAAACTCTTTTGTTTGAAGGCGGCTGGGCGCAGCGGGAGGCTGCCCCGGCCCGCGGCCTGCTGGGGGATGTAGTCCCCGGCCGCCGCGCACACCCCCGCCGGCAGCGGCCCCGCGGGGGGGACGGCGCGGGGAGGGGGCTGCGGGGGGAGCCGCTGGCCGGGGGGGGAGGGGGCTGCGGGGGGACCCCGTGTGACACGGGGGGAGGGGGCTGTGGGGGGACCTGCTGTGCCGTGGGTGCAGGGGGCTGCAAGGGGACCTGCTGTGACATAGGTGGAGGGGGCTGCATGAGGACCCACCGTGCAATGGGTGCAGGAGGCTGCAGGGGGACACAGTGTGACACGGGGGGGAGGGGGCTGCGGGGGGGCCCACCATGCAATGGCTGCAGGGGGCTGCAAGGGGACCCGCCGTGACACGGGTGGAGGGGGCTGCGTGGGGACCTGCTGTGACACGGGTGGAGGGGGCTGCGGGGGGACCCAGTGTGACACAGGTAGAGGGGGCTGCGGGGGGACCCACCATGCAATGGGTGGAGGGGGCTGCGGGGGGACCTGCTATGCAATGGGTGCAGAGGACTGCATGGGGACCCACTGTGACATGGGTGGAGGGGGCTGCGGGGGGACCCAGTGTGACACAGGTAGAGGGGGCTGCGGGGGGACCCACCATGCAATGGGTGGAGGGGGCTGCGGGGGGACCCGCTGTGACACGGGTGGAGGGGGCTGCAGGGGGACCTGCCATGCAATGGGTGCAGAGGACTGCGTGGGGACCCACTGTGACATGGGTGGAGGGGGCTGCAGGGGGACCTGCCATGCCATGGGTGCAGGGGGCTGCAGGGATATTTGCTGGCCAAGGGTGGAGGGGGCTGGGTGGGAACCCATCATGCAACGGGTGGAGGGGGCTGCGGTGGGACCTGCTGTGACATGGATGGAGGGGGCTCCATGGGGACATGCCATGCACACCCTGGGCATGGAGGGGCCACAAGTGGAAGGGGTATGCATGTGGACCCGACAACGTCCACCCCGGTACAGAGGAGCCATGGGTGGAAGGGGTCTCCGTGGGAACCCGCTATGTGCACCCCAGCATGGAGGGGTCACGGGTGGCGGGGAGGCTGCGTGGGGACCTGTCAATGCGTACCCCATCAAGGAGGGCCTCGGTGGGGACCTGCCACTGCCCACCCGTGAGGGGTGCTGTACAGGGGTCAAGGGTTGGGAGCCTTGAGATCCACTGGGATAGCTGGGACCTCTTGGGAGAAGCGGTGGCTAGGCAGGGACGCCTCAAGGTGGAACTGCTTGGACCATAAGCTGGCAGCGGCACCAGTCGGTGGGGTGAGGAGAAGGGGGCTGGGTGTGATGGGGCAGGTCCTGAAGGGCTGAGCCCGCCTTCCGTGGACAGGTAGCTCACTGGCTTCACCCTCGTGCGAAGGGGGACGTGGCCTTCGAAGAGGTGCTGGGTCCCTCCCAAACATGGCGACTTCAGTCTTGTGGTGGGAAGACCCCCAACCAAAATCACAAACATTTGTGGACTGAAACCACATGTCCAGCAGCACTGGGAATCGCGGAAAGAGAGGAGAAGGAGGAACCCCCCGGCACCCCAAGGCCTTGCAGTGGCTCCAGGCGCAGGAGGAGCGAGGTTTGGCAGGGCTGCTGGGGCTTGGCCTCCCCGCCCTTGGCTCCCTGCCCCACCAAAGCCCCCCCCTGCAAACTGGGGATGCTGGGGGAGAGCCATGGGACAGCCCTGCTCCCTCGCTAGCTTTTCTCATTGAAATGAGGAGCGATTTAACGCAGAGGGAAGCATTGAAAATAGCTTTCCAGCTCCCCGCCAGCAAGGCTGGGCTGTGTGTGTGTGTGTGAGTGTGCGGTTCTCCCCTCTTCCCCTTTCTTCCCTTTGAATCAAACCAGATGTCTCTCCCATGAAATGAGATTGCATGAGCTTACACTGGAGAGAGACAATGCAGAAAGATGCGAGGCTCCCATCGAGCCACATTGCGCTGCAGCTCTGGCAGAGGCGACGTCTGCGGCTCTGGCTGGGGACGGAGCGGGGGGATGGTGGCACTGATGCCTTGTCACCGAGGCAGGAATTTTCTACCCCTCACTGTATTTCGTATGATTTCCTCTCTCTGGCTCTCAGATCCTTGCAGCAAGGTTTCTCTCTCTTCCCCCACCCCTCCCCTCCCCGCCTTTCTGGGTCTACAAGCAGAAGATCTCAGCTTGCAGATGAACTAAGCAGATGGGGCACCCAGCACAAGGAAATGTCTCATCCACTGACTCAGACGGTAAGGTGTTGCTATAGCTTTCCCCGCAAGTTTGCCCAGGCACTTTGGGAATGGGAATTTTGCTTTTGTTTTGTTTTACCACCCAGGTTTCCTGCTCCATAGCACAAAGTCAGGGAGATGCTGGGACACCGGCCGGCAGGGCTGGTGATGGCAGGTTCCCTCTGCTGCAGCACCTGGAGCGGAGCTGCTGCTGTGGGGTTAGAGGTTTTGGTGTTTGTGGTGGGCATGTTCAAAAAAAAGAAAAAAAAAAAGAAAAAAAAAAGAAGAAAGTATAGCTGAGAACAGAAGAACCCACCTCACGCCGCTGCATTTCACGTGGCTCATTTTGGTCTTTGATTGTGTCTTGAATTACACGTTGTTTTACTTAACCTTTGCATGGTGATGGGACTTGTGAAAGTCTGGCAGTTTGGGATGTTTTCCTTCCTCTGAGAGGTGGTTTGTACCGTGATACGATGGGTCACGCGGAGTGTTTGTTCCACAGGGACACGCTCGGTCTCGTGTGCCACGGGGAGGTTATACAGACCAAGATGCGTGTTTGGTGGACGCGGGGATGTCCGCAGACACGCTGCCTGTTACTCCTGCACACACCTGCTGACTGTGGCTCACTCACACGCTTAAAACCGTGTAAAAAGATTGGGCGTAGCCGTGTAAGCGTGTGTGTTACAGGCGTGTGTGTGCAAGGCGTGAACACGTACGGCGAGCACGCAAGCGGGGAGCGTTTACTGGCCATACATTCATGAACTGCAAGGGTATTTTTAGAGGAGGTGTTTTGTGTGCCTGTGTGTCTGTACGCAGGTGTGTTCACGACGTGGGTGTGATTCATGCTCGTATCCACGCGTGTAAACACGTGTGCGTAGGGTATGTTGTGGTATTGTTGGGAACTGTTCTATTTTGTACGTTATGGAGCAACGTTTTCAACTGTCAAAGTTTCATCTCTTTCCTGAAGCCAATAAAGGCGCCTGGTCTGTAGGTATCGCACGTCGTTTTAGGGACAAAGTTTTGCTTCGAACCTCCATTTCAAGTTCTGCCCTGGAGCTTTTGGGAGAAGAAAGTGCCCCTTGAAATCATGAAGTGAAAAGAAAAAAAAAAAAAAAAGAAAAAAAAGAAAAGATAGAACTGCAGAGCTCCAGCTCCAAACAGTACAAGTCAGGCCCGAAAGCATAAAACTGACTAAAAAGTTTGCGTGACGCCACAAAAAAAATGAATATGGGGTTTCTTCTCATTCGCCTTCTCCCGGGGCTTTCAGATTTCACTCGAGTTACATCACCTCACTTTTCTGCACAGCCACAAGGTCTAGAAACTTGCTTTACAAAAATGAAAATTCCTGTTTGCACATATTCACATGACTCACGGAGCTGGGAATTTCAGGCAAACATGAACGCTCGTAGAAAAATTGCAAGAATTTGCAACACGGGCAATGACTAATCCTGATGGGTCCCTGATAGCAACGTTTCTCAGTTCATACAGTATTTTGGGGGTGTAGCTGGGCTCCGACCAAGACTTTGATCCTCCTCACGATGATAGCAACTGCCTAGGAATGATCTCACCTACCGGCTGGCATTGTTGCCCTCTGGGGAAGCTGTATTTCAGTAGTAATTCAGGTTAAAGTTAGTGCTGCCGGGTGGCTTGAATTGACTTGATGAGCTGGAATAGATCACTGGGGCTCGTATCACAGCATTGAAGGTTTGCAGCTCCCTGGATGTGGGAGTGAAAGCTTATTTTTTTGGTTCCAGGTAGTGGTGTTGGGTTGCGAGCGGAGTAGTTTGCTGCGGGTGTAGATTGTGCACAGCTCCATCCGCTCTGCAAACGTCCCTACCGAGGGTTTGGCAGAAACGCAGTGTTTCTAGTTCAGGAAAAAAAAAGAAAAAAAAAAAAAAAAAGGTATTTCCAACTGTTTTAAAATCCACATCCCTGGATTACTGTCAGGGAAAAAAAAAAAAAAAAAAGTATTAATTAAAACCAGGGACGACGGAAGGCTCCGCCAAGCAGGGAGGTTGGGATCGTATAGCAGCGTCACGTGCTCCTCACCCCTTTCCTAGGCAATAGGTTGCAGAATGATCAAAGAAAAGGGAGAAACTGCAAACTGCAACTGCTGTCGATGCCAGCGCTATCGGGGAGGGGAGTCCGGGCACCACGGCTTGTAATAGAAAGCCCTGTCGAAGGCAAGAATAAAGCTGACAGTGACTGAGGTGGTGCCAGCAGACTGTCCTTAGGCAAAACAGTAACTTATATTCATCATCAAGAGCAAGAAACTTTCGAGGTTCATTTGTGTCATCCATGCAGAGCCGCGTTTCCCAGCGCTGCGTCCCTCTTCCCCCCGCAAGTACCCGAGTCCGGGGCAAAGAGGCGTTGGAAAGAGGGCAGCTGCTGGAAAAGCTTTAACGCCGGGTGAGCGTCCCCATTCCCACGAGCTGCTGTGGTCTGGGCAGCAGGGAGGCGAAAATGCTGCTTGTGACCAGGACACCTTTTGGGGGGCTTTTCTTCATTTTCCTTTCACGTGACGCTGGAGCTGGGATAACATCGTGGCGAGGGCTCCGAGGCATCGTCTCCCCGTCCGTGCGCAGCTCCCTTCGACAACTGCTGAGCCGCCTGTGAAACAGGAGGATCCCAAAGGCTCGAAAGCTGGAAGGGATCCCCCACACCCTGCGGCTACGTGGGCCTTTGAGGCCACAATCTCACCCGGCAGCTCCTCGTTTCCTGCGGCACGAGGTTCAGAAATTAATCTGCCCTCCGTGGCGGCCGATCCACCCGAGGGTACGTCACTGCAGCCCCATCTGTGGCTGCAACTGTCCTCACAATTCATCTGCTGTGCATTGATTTTAAACCTCTTTGCTTTGTAGACGGAACCGATAGCAAGAGGTATCTTGCTTTCCATGCAGGGATCCTAAAGTGCTTTGCAAACATTTGTTAATTAAGCTCTTCTATGAGATAAGTAAATTACCACAAAGCTTTGATCCAAAGCTCCTTGAAGTCCATTGGTTTCGGTGAGTCCAGGTCCATGGGATCAGGCCCAGGAGACCAGATTTAAAAACCCCTCAATTTTGTTAAGAGCTCAGCATATTGGCTGCAGATGGAGTGCTAAGCTACAGGGACAATCTGGCGGTGGGACTGCTGGTGCTCACTGCTGGTGATTCGCAGGCTTGATCGTGATTGTAAGCGTGGAGGTTTTGGACTTGTGGTTGTGAGGGTTTTTTGGAAAAACTGCCCTAAGGTTGTTGAAGAAATTCCTTCAGCTTGAAATCTGGAGGATTTCAGGTCTGGGATCAAAAGGGGGTTTGAATCTCAGGGCCACGCTTTCCCCTTATTCCTGCTGCTTATACATGTGGTTTGTTTTCCAAGGAATGCTTTTTCTTCCCGTTGGAATCCCATCTTCCGTAAGCCGATAATTCCTGATTTCAATTTATAGAACGTCAGGATTACCATATGTTTCCTTGGACATATCCTCTTCTAACTCCTAGAAATGTTGTCCGGGGAGATGTTAGGGTTTTTGGCCACTTGTCTGGTCTCTCTGAACCTACATCAGCCTAGAGATCCTGGCGTAGCTGCGCCAGCACACGTGCGGATCAGCTCTTCGGGCATGGCACCGTCCTCCGCCGCGATGCCGGTGGGGCAGATTTCCCGTGTGTGCTCCAGCCGCCTGCCTGGTGCATCTGCAGCAAGTCAGATGCTTCCTGGACGTGTCAAACCCGAGGCCCATGTGCTGGCCAGATGGTCCGCGGGTGCCCAGCAAATCCAACACGTCCAGGATGTGTTGGATTCACTGCACGTTCATTGTCAAGCTGTGCAGCGCATGTGCACGTATTTCTGTCCAGGAAATCTTGTCCGGAAATACGGCAGCTCCATCCAAGGGACTTACCTGTCTCCTGTTACCCTGACAAACGGGCACTGTCCTTACGGGTCTGCCTGGGAGAGGGGGATGTGCCGTATTTCCAGCTTTGAGACGAGTCGTGGAGGCGAACCAGCTTGCATTTGGGTGCAAGATCTATTTGCCTGAGCTACAAGCAAGCTCTCTCGGCACAGTAACACCCTCCTGCTTGGAGGCTCAGTGTACCCGCTGGGTTAATGCTCTTTCCAATTATGGGTGGTTTTAAATGAAAACAGGGAAGGTTTCTAGCCGGGGGTGAGGTCCAATGAAATCCCATTGCCTTTCAGGAACACGGGTGTGGGCGATGGGGCTGGCTGCAGTCATATTTTTGGCCAAACAGGACCAATGAAGAGCTCAAAAGTGTGGATTTGGATATCCTTGCACAGAGTGAACGATCAATGCCTCGTCCCCACTGACTGGGCTGGAAAACGGTGACACTGATTATTCACAAAGCGCTCTCGACACACAAAGTTAAATAGTTGTAAAAGGGATTTTTTTCCCCCCCTTTAATCTAGGTGTAACCAAAGCCGTTTATAAATCTCAGGCAGTGATAGCATGCGTGATCCCTAAGTTTTTTGTGTCTTTATAAGTAATACAGTGGGTCTGTGGCACAGTCCAGCAGAGACGAGGTCCTGGCGTTTCTCCTCTAGACAAGCACTATCACTCCAATTTCGTGTAGCAGCACCTTTCTCTTTCTCCCTTCCTTCCCTTTCCCCATCGTGTTCCACAACGGTTGTTGCACGTTGTGCCAGAGATGAGCAAAGTCATTACGTTGCACGTGACGCCTCCTTCCCAGGGATGCTCTAATCATCCCGTCGTACTCCGGAGCTCTTCCTGTCGCTACTAATTTTAGTCTCGCGGTGGAAGTCGCAGCACGGTGTTTCGGGGTGGGATGGAGGCTAAGCCATGCAGGTGCATGGCGATCGCTGCGACACGCCTCGTTGCTCTCAGTGCCGCTCCGGCATGGCGCAGCAGCCTGGCTCTCAGGCCTCCTTGGGGAAAAAAAACCCAAAAAGCACAACTTGAAGCTTTTTTAGACGATTTGAAGTTGCTTGTGCAAGGCCAGGGATGGACGGTGCCTCTTCAGAGGCTCCTCACTGACCGTGGGGACCTGCTCAGCTCTCATGCAGGCACCCACCTCAGTGGAGCACCGAGCAATTTGGAGCGAGCCGGTCCTTGCTACCGCTGTGCAAAGAAGACCTTGTCCGCTGGGTGCAGTCAGCAAAGGGACAAACAAGCAGGTGACACTGTCAGGTCTTTGCATTTCTTTGCTCTCTGCAACTCCAGGTCCTTTTGGAAGCACCTCATGGGTTGAAGAGGGGGCAGTTTAGCGTAGCTTCCTGAGGGAGGCAAAGTCACATCCGATCCCGGGGCTTGCATGTTGGTCTGAACCTCTTGACCAGCCTCAACCGAGGTTGGCCAAGGGATGGAGGCCTCAGAGGTATTAAATTCCTCAAGTTTTGGGCAAAGTGATGTCTCCATAGAGGAGAGAGCCCTGTAAGGCCAGGCTGCAGCATCCGCTCCACCCAATGGAGGATCCTCGTGGGCTTCCTGCGCCACGTCCAGCTCCAGCAGTAGCTCTGCTGCGCGTCCAAGTGGTTCTGCACTGCTGCAAAGTCCCTCCGGGCTCAGCCTGGCACCGCGTCGTGCTGGATGCTGGTGATGGAGGTTCAGGAGCGGCCCGTGAAGGGCCAGCGTGTGCGAGGCAGAGCAGAGTAACCCAGCCGGCCTGGCTGGGGGAAACCCCAGAGCCGCAGGGACCTGGGAGTCCTTGAGGTTTGGCTTTGCCTTGGGACCAGGAGCAGCGGCGGCAGGTGAGGGAGGAGGGGAGGCTGAAGGAGGAGATGCTCCTTTTCATCCATTCCTCCTCCTCCCTGGGCGTTGCTGTTCAAGGGCCACTTGAGTTGGCAAGAGCTGTCTTTCTGCCCAGCCGCTGTGAAACCCAGGGTCGCTTCGGCCAGCTCAGTCCTGCGCCGTTCCAATCCAGCGGCTTGGGCTAAAATCATCTCCCCTGCCGCAGGCTTTGCCCTCCCGGCGCAAGGGCAGGTGGTAGGACGGTGTGGCAAGTGGCTGCGCCTCAGTCTGTGGGGCTTGCTCCGTAGAGAGTGGGGAGACAGAAAAAGAACAACTCAGAAAAGCTAATTTGAGCCCGTTAAATGTTTCTGAGTGTTCTTCTCACCTCTGCCTCGCAGGGGTTAAGGATCCTGACAATACCTCTGCTTGCTAGGTTTAAAAACCAGGAAGGACAAGGGCTGTGGGCAGCCCGGGTGCAGGTACACGGCCTCGACCCATCTTGGTTTTGCCCACGAGTTGCTCCCGACGGCGCTGGAGTGTGCCAGGCTGCGCGAACCGCCCGACGAAGCGGAATCGGGCCCTGAGCCAATTTAACCCTTCTTCTTATCAGTCTAGACATCCTCATTATCCAGATAAATGTCTGATCCCTCCCTGAATCCCGCTAAGCTCCTGCCTTTACGGCGCTGAACGCAGAGGGCACTCGCCCTCACACGGGACTCCCCTTCGGGTGGGAGTTGCCGCCCCCCGGCCCTGGTGCCTGTGCTGGGAGCAGGTCGCGGAATGAGCGTGTATTGCTAAGGGTGCTTTACCAATTACAAGTCATTACTAATGCTTTATTACTATTATTTAATAGATCATGTTAATTATTATTATTCATTTGCTTTAAAAGAAGCGTTTCCATGGCAACGGGGAGATGTGTGCTGCTTTTCAGGCACGTCAAGTGGACACGTTCCGGGCCTCCTCCAAAATGGGCTGAACACCCACGGCAGGGGCAGGGTGGCCTGGGAGGGAGCTGGGATTCCATTGTAGCTGTGCTGAGCTCCCCGTGCGGACTGGTACCAGCAGGGCCCTCCGGAGAAGGTGACAGCACCGTCCCTTGTGCCATTAAAAAGTTCCTGCTGGAGGCAGACTTTGTGCCTAAATGTTGAGGGTCCTCTAAGAGAGCGGAGTCGGTGTGAAAACCTTCATACAAGTGTGTGCCCCGGGAATGAAGGCACCCGCTGTTAATTATTGCGTTGCTGAGTGCCCCGGAGTCCAGGGCTTCCTGAGAAAGTGCCTCGTCTCCCCTTATGTTTTCCAGTCAGCTGCAGAAGGACCAGGACTTGGAAGTCAGGCAGAAATCCAGCAGATCTGGCATTACCCGGCTGCGGGATGCCGAATCCCTGGACCGGTCCTGAAGGGGTCTGCGGTGAGACGGGAAGCTGCCGCCGCCACAGAGGTGGCTCTGAGCCCCTGCGTGCCCTGCGATGGCTCCTGGGGGTGAAGGGGTGTCCGTGCTGCAGCTGCTCGGTTGCCACCTCCCTGTCCGGGCTCTGGCACAGGTAAGCCTGTGGTGAAAGGGGAGCATGGGGGATGGTGCAGGCTCTTCAAGGGTGTCTTCAAGGCATCGTGTGTTTGGGAAGCTGGAAAGGGAACCCAGGCATGCTGCTTCCTCCAGGCTCGGCAAATGAGGTTTAAACTCCAAGTCCGTGTTTAAAGTTAGGCTCTGACTTGTCCAGCCCTGCTCACGCCGTACCCAACTGGCCTTCCCTGAACGCTTTGCTGCCATCATTCCTCTTGTGTGAAGCAAGACCATCCCAGGAAGGATGAGCCTCACACCACAGCTTCTGGGGGGGCTGGAGATGGGAGCGGGCAAGGAGTGGGGGTAACCCGTAGTTCGCTGGGAAACCGGCGGTGGTGGAGATAACCGTGTGTTGGGGCTGAAAGGTGGGTCTGCAGCAGAGGAACTCCAGGAGCCAAGGTGAGGCTCAGCTGGGAGAGGTAGGGCTGGGGCATGCCCTGAGCCCCCAGTGTTGTTCAGCGAAAGCCCGTGCCCAGCGACAGCTCTGAAATGAGCCGAGGCGCTAATTGGCACCTTTGCTGGCAGCCTGAACACAGGGCCCGGTGCCGGGGAGCCTGTGGGGACCGCAGCTCCCACCTGCCCAACCTTGAGAGGTCCCTGCGGGGCTGGAACGAGACACGCTGTCGCCTCGTCCCTGCTGGGTAGGGGTGGCTACGGCGGACGGGCGTCTGCCGGCCCCAAGGGTGGCACCGGCCGCACACGCGCTATCCCGCGCCGGCGGGGTCCGCGGCCTCTGCGTCACGCCGGCGAGTCCTCAGCGGTGGTGTTTCCCCGCCACTTTCTACGTTGTCAGAGCGGTGGAAATCCGGTCGTCTCCACGGAGGCTGCACTTGCTCAATCCAGCGGCTCCTAAACGCTGGTCTGAAAGCTGCAGCCTTCGGGGAAGCCAGCGGTGATGGCCCGGGCAAGCAGCGATGCTTGAAAGCACTCGCTGTAGCGCTTCGAAGCACTTGTTCAGCGGCAGCACGTCCTGCATCGCTCCGATTTACCCCGGCGCCTGCCTCCGCTCTCCTGGGAGGGTGGGTTCCCCGGGGTTGGGCTGGGGAGGGGGGGGGGATAACCCAGCTCAGCCCTACGTGTCCCCTGGGGAAAGCAGCTCCGCTTCGGTTCCGGCTGCTGAGGGTCAGGAATGGGAATGGCAGGTGGCTGGGACAAAGCACCCTGTCACCCCCCCCCTTGCCGGCCACGGGGTTCGGGGGTCCAGGGTAAGTCAGGTGCAGGCAATTATGTCTAGACGGGCTCCGCTGGGAGCGCGGTGGCATAATGGTCCCGCGGGGACACCCGTGCAGCTCCGCGCGGTACAAAAGCTGCCTTAAGAGCCCGCGCCTCCCCCTGCTCCTCCGAGAAGTGGAGAAACACAAAAGAGAGAGGCAGGAGGGGCTGGGAGCGGGTGGGAGAAAGGGAGGGAGAATCCCCCCATGCCCGGCAGCTAATCCCAGCTCCGCTCGGAGAGGGATCTCGAATAACAAACGTCCGTGGTCGAGGCCAGATGGATTTGATTTAATAACAAAGCAGGGGGGCTTGGGATCATTTCAGAGCCTGCCAAGGGGCTGGATCCTCTGCAAGCAGCAAAGGGCCACCTGGTGTAAATCCAAGCTTGAGTTGCAGAAAGGTCGGATACTCCCCGAAATGCTGGGCTTGCCTTGGCTGTGGGAACATCCTCCAGCCCCCCGGGAGCTCCTGGGGTCCCGGCCAGCCGCAGGGTGTGGGGCTGCGCTGAACACACCAGGGCTGTGGGTTTTTCACGTGGCCAGGAGGGAGAAGGTGAAGGGGAGTGGGAGACAATGCCTGAGGTTTCCACGCCCCTGGCTGTGATGTCTCACCTCGGGTAGGGCACAGATCTCTTTCTGGGGTGGCCAACAAGAGGAGCAAGGGGTAGCCCTTGGCCCTGCTTTTGCAAAGCCCAAGAGACCCCCCCACTGCATCCCATGACGACTGTTGCCTCCCGCTCCTTGGTTTCAGCAGCTTGGAGGCAAGGAGGTGGCTCAGGGCGGTGTCATCCTGTGCTGGTGACATGCCAAAGCAGGAGTCAGTGGGTCAGGTGAGGGAGTAGCACCCAGGATGCTGATGCCAGGTTTTACCCTGCTGCTGCCCCAAATCCCACCCTGGCTTGGCCTTGGAGAGGCAGGGGTGGCTGGGCTTGGCTTCCCTGCCTGGTGGGTGACGGCAGGGAGGTGGTTCTTGCGTGTGGCACAAGTCAGCACTTGGGCAAAGAGCCACCCAGCTGGCTGAGCACCCCTCCTGCCCTTGCAGGACATGTCCCTGTCCGAGATCCCAGTGCCAGGAGATGCAGCGGGCTCCTTGGGCCGTGCCTGACCCAGCACCTGGCTTAGAGGAGCTGCAAGGTTGGCGTCAGCGGGGAGGATGCTCGCTGCAGGGCTGGGGACCAGGCTGGCTGCACCAGCCCCAAAAAGTCTTTTTTCCCAGGCGACGCTCCCGTGGCAGGCAGGGTCGCGGCGCAGCGAAGCGGCACCGCGCTGCTGGGCTGTCCCCACCGCCGTGTTTGCCACGTCTGCCAGTTGGTGCCTGGGCCAGGCAGCTTCCCTGGAGATCTTGTTTCTGGAAACTGGAGAAGCTTTGGCGTTGCCCCCACCACCGCCCCGAGCAGCGGGGAGGTGCTGCTGTCAGCCCGACACCTGCAGCTCAGCCCGGCTGTCAGCCTGCGAACCGTTCCCGTCCAGATCGCTTGGCGCTCTGCCTCGGGAGCAACGAGATCCCGGCGCCAGCGATGTGCCGGCAAGAGCAGAGCGGTGTTTTGTGCCTGGGGGAGGACGCCAGGACCGTGCAGCTGGGCTGGAAGGACGGTGGGAGGCAAGAAGGAGCGTGGGTCCATCCCAGAAGCAGGGAGCCCAGCTCCACGTCCGGCACGCTCCGTGCAGAGGCCGGGATGCAGGAGCTATCGCTTGCATCCCAAGTCTCCAGTGGCTCGTGCTGTCTCTTTGCTCCAACGCTACGAGTTTTTCCCTGCACAGGGCACTGCCTTCATCTCCATCCCCGTCCCACCCGGTCCTTGGTGGCACCGTGTTAGTTTGCACCGTGCGGGGGCTGCAGCTGGTTTCCGATTCCTTCTTTCAGCCTCGTTGGCAGCGTGTCCTGTCTCCTGGCTGTCTCACCGGGACTATCTGCTGCCCGGGAGCCTTTTTCCCCTCTCTCCTCCCTCTGCAACCTGCCAGAGGGAGAAACGGGCCAGCGTGGGGTGGTTGCAGCTGAGGGAGAGGGAGGCGAGCGCCGTGCTGCCGTGCCGCCGTGCCATCATCGGGGTCAGGACACATTTTTTTCTCCCCACATCAGCATCCAGCAGAAACAAGGGGGTGCTCCCCGCCACCCAGGGCTGCCCTGGGTGCAGAGGGACAAGCGGTGCAGGCAGTGCAGAGCCCGGTGAGCGACGTCTCCTCTCCCCGTCCCCTTTGCACCCCTTGGTAGGACGCCAGCCCGTTATGGGAGCTCGGCACCATTTATTACCAGGCTCTGCTGTTCTAATGAGAAGCAGTTTCTCAGCCCTGGCACCGTGCCTGTAAAAATGAATCTGTGCCTGTGCTTTCGGTGCCATGTGCCGTGCAGCGAGAGCGGGGATCTGCGGAGCAGGGTGGCATGGGACGGCGAGGCTGTGGTGTCCCCGTGGGTGGGCACACACACCCCCCCCCCCCCCCGCTAAACTGCTGGGAGCCTAAAAGCTCCAGACGGCAGCCGGATGATCGCCACGCCACCCTGGGTCTCCAGGCTGGGGACTTCTCAGAGACGAGTGACATCCCTGTCATAAGTCCTGACCTCCTCCAGAAGCCACTGGGGGAGGATGGCGGTGATGCCGACAGCCCCCGGAGCCCACCCTCCTCGGGGTCCCTGGGAGATGGGAAGAGGAGCCGCTGTGGACAGTGTTGTCCCAGGACTGGACTTGTCTCTTCTGTACTGCACACGTCAGACACGAGATGGTGCTGCCGATCGCTCCTGGTCCCTGCCTGGGAAACTGGGATGCGCTGAGCTGAGCCTTGGACCTTGTCTGGCCGGGGGGTGCAGGGGGGTGGAGAGGGGCTGGGGGCTCCAGGTGGTACGAGATGGTTTTGCGCCGTGTCTTTGCCAACGCGGAGCCCCACGGGGACGGCTGGTTGTGCTGGCCTCTCGCTGCCCAGGGGAAGGGAACCGGGATGGACTCGGCCACGTGGCTGCCAAGTCACGCGCCTGGTCAGGCCCCGGGTGTTGGCACTTGCTGGACAGAGCTGAGCCCTGTGCGGAGCCGGTGGTGTGGATGGTGCTGTGTAATCATTAATAAGACACGGCTGTATTTGTACTGCGGTCTTTCCAGCATCCTCGGATGAAAGCGGGGCTTGGCCTTGCAGGGGGGGGGCGTGTATATCTGCCCTGCCAGAGGGGATGTGTTACTGGACCTGCTGGTCACCAGCGCAAGTGAGCTAATTGGTGACATCAAGACTGGAGGCAGCCTGGGCTGCAGTGATCACGCAGCGGTGGAGTTCACAGCCCTGAGGGACACGGCTCAGGGGGAAGAGGAAAGTCAGGGCCTTGAGGTTCAATGAGGTGAAGTGCGATGTCCTGCGCCCGGGTCGGGGCAATCCCTGACGTCCTGGGGGATGAAGGGATGGAGAGCAGCCGTGCCGAGATGGACTTGGGGGTGCTGGTGGATGAAAAGCTGGACATGAGGCGGCAACGTGCACGCACGGCCCAGAAAGTCAACCGTCTCCTGGGCTGCATCGAGTGTGGCCAGTAGGTTGAGGGAGGGGATTCTGCCCCTCTGCTCTGCCCTGGTGAGACCCACCTGGGGCACCGCGTCCAGCTCTGGGGTCCTCAGCACAGGAAAGACGTGGAGCTGTTGGAGCAGGACCAGAGAAGGCCACGAAGATGCTCAGGGGGCTGGAGCACCTCCCCTGTGAGGACAGGCTGAGAGAGCTGGGGTTGTTCAGCCTGGGGAAGAGAAAGCTCCAGGGAGACCTTTTTGCCCCCTTTCAATACGTAAAGGGGGCTGATAAGAAAGATGAGGACAGACTTTTGATTCGGGTCTGTAGCGACAGGACAAGGGGGGTTGGCTTTCAACTAAAGGACAGGGGATTTAGATTGGAGGTAAGGAAGAAATTTTGTAGGCTGAGGGTGGTGGGACCCAGGCTGCCCAGAGAGGTGGGAGATGCCGCATCCCTGGGGAAATTCCTGGTCAGGTTGGACGGGGCTGTGAGCAACCTGATCCAGCTAAAGATGTCCCTGCTCATGACAGGGGGGTTGGACTAGATGAGCTTTGAAGGTCCCTTCCAACCCAAACTATTCTGTGATTCTATATATGCTTAAAGAGACCATTGCTATCCAGAGAAACTCCCAGGTGAAAACGCTGGAAGAAGGTGCTTACCCCAGTCTGACAAGTGGGGAAACTGAGGCATGGACGTGTGCACCATGGACAGATGAGCTTTGAGGACTTCACGGCTCACTGGAGGGTGGAGAAGATCTTTTATGGGGTGGACTGAGCACTGCAGGCCAGGCATGGCAGATCTCAAGGGCCGGTGCGGGGGGCCAGGCTTTGCACAGATGGAAGTGGAGCACAAAGTAGAAGCTGAGGCAACTGGAAGGGGAAGATCACCTCCAGCACGGGAACGGGAGGGCAACGTGGTGCTCTCTGCCTTTGCTGTCGGAGCCAAGGGTGTTTCCTTACTGTCCGTGAGTCGTTCCCAGTGGGGTCTGTCCTCCAGTCCCTTTTGTGTGGTGGTTCTTGGGGGTTGTGTGTGTGACCAGCACCCCGTGCTCCTCCTGGGCGAGCTGGGGTGGCTGACACTCCGTGCATGGGGCCCCACAGCCTCCATCCTCATGGCTCTCTGCAGCAACTGGAGTCTCCACCGGTGCCGGCACGGCCAGCACAGACCCCTTTCCCGGTACCACCGGCTCCATCCTGCCCAGTCCAACCCAACCCTCTGGTTTCAGCTCTGCCGTAAGATCAAAGGCCGGGATCTCCCTGGCCTCCCCCCGGCCCAAACCCCCTCAGCGAGTTCGAAACGGTGGCTGAACCACAGGGCTGGCAAACCCCAACGCGCAGCCACGGGGCACTTGGCAACAGACAAACAAACAGCCCGGCGCCGAGCTCGGCCGCTGGGCTCCGGCACACCACGACCCATAATTAAGAGTGAGGATGGAAAGGCCCGTTTGGCGGCTCGGCCTCTCCCGGTTGGGACCAAACCAAGACGAGGCCCTTTTACATCACATTTTTCCTTTGATGTTAATCTATTCATTTCCAGCCTCTGCTGCCTTTTACGTCCAAGCCCCATTAACGAAACGCCCACTGCTCCTCCGCCCACGCGCCCCACGATGCTGCAGGATCAGCTCGGAGGAGCAGCGCCGGCAAACCTCTGCCGTGGGGGTGCTCCGGCTTTACCCCACGTTGCCAGCCCACGGCTCTCCTTGCACACCATAGCCCGGGCACTCCCCGCTGCCGTTTTCGGGGGGGCCACCAGTCCCTTAGGCAGAGCTGAGAACGCAGAGTTTCCCCCCAGAGGGCAGATTGGTTCACCCAGCTTCTGGAAAAGACTTTTTTCCCCCCAAAGCATAGATGAGAAAGACTTTTTTCCCCCAAAGCGTAGATGAGAGCAGCCTCGGGCTTGCTCTCACTCTGCAGGATCTGGACTGGAGCAAGGAGGTCATAAATCCTCCATCCCCCTCGCTCGGGCTGCGCCATGCTCCGACCACGGCTTCGTGCAACATCCAGCTCTAATTTCTGCAACTGAGCCCGTTTCTTTTTCTCCTTTAAGCCACGGGACTACCCCAGCGCTTCCGTTTTGCGCTATTTTGAGTGCAGAATCTTTTAAATTTTTTTTTTTTAATTCTCTTTTTGCGGCACTGAAGCGTGGTAAAGCCAAGCTGACCAGCCCACATCCCTCTCCCGCCCCAGCAGAGAAGCTGAGCGGGGCTGGGAGGGTGAGGGGGTAGTAAATGGCAGGAAAACACCCCTGTTGCAGAAAGCTCTGTAAAGGGAAATGAATGAAAGGCAACGGCTGACGCACCCGTCTGGGCTCACAGTATTTGGCCGGCACAGCTTCCCCCGTTGGTGGGTTACGGGGAGCGATGGTTCATCTCCAGGAAACACAGAGGGGTGCAGAGGAGGGAAGGTGCTCGGCTGCCAGCAGAACGACTCCCTCCTCCCAGGCCCTTTGGGCAGGGTGCTGCGGGAAGATGGGTTCCCTCCCCAGGAGGGTGCAGGCCCCAGCGCTGAGGGTTGGGCCACTCCGAGCAGCTCTTTGCTGCGGGAGGAACCCGGGGGATGCTCAACGTGCCAAGTGCGCGGGGAGTGTGAGTCAGGCCTGGGGACCGGGAGATAAATAGCCATAAACGCTGTGGTTTTCCCTTCGGGTCCCGCTCTTTAGGCTTTTCAGCGTCGCTCGGTCACACTTGGAATCGCCTCTGCAGCGGCAAGGGTTGCAGATGTGGGAGGAAAGAAGGGAAGAACTGAGATTTCTGTATCCCTGTGATTCAGAGCTGAAAGAAGCAAACACCGCGTTTTGTACGAGAAAATGTCTGGGATGTTTTTCGCAGCGTGTACTGAAACCGAGGAGTTTGTTGCTGCAGGATCCAGGGTCGCCAAAAAGGACAAGCAGGCTCCAGAAGGGGATGAGATGGTGTTTTTGAAGGACTAGTGAATTTATGGAATGCATTTGGGTTAAGAAGCCCTCGAGATGGTCGTAGCGGGATGTGCTGGGGCTAGATTTCCTTCTGCCGGTGTGTGAGATGGGTCATCCGCTCTGCTCCGGGGTGGTGACGGCTGCCGGCATCTGGAGACGTGACCCCCTTCTCCCGGGAGCTGCCAAGAAGTGACAGAAGGAGCCATCCCCGGCCGTGAGACGGGGCACCTGCCCAAGGACACGGAGCCGCACGGGGACTGCCGGGGAGGCGGGGATGCCGTTTGGGAGCACGGCGTGCGGCCGCTGTGTCCCCTCGGTGCTGAGGATGCCAGGAGGGACATCCCAAAGTTGGTGTGCGCCGATGCTCATGGGTCATCCCTGGCCTCTCCCTGGTTCTCCCTTTTAAAGGCAGCAAAAAGGGATGTGAATATCTGCACAGCGGGTGGGGGGCTCCGGGTGTTTGTCCTGGCACCATCCCAGCTCCTGTACCTTGTCCCTGGCCCCACGCTTGTCCCCATCCCTTCCCCGGGGCTGGATTGATGACTGGAGGCTGCTCTCCGGTACAGGGCAGCCTGGCTTTGCACAGCCCCCAGTAAAAAAGGGGGTTTTAGTCCCCGGAGCTGCCCGCAGAGCAGGAGCAAAGGTGTTGGGCTGGATGCCGTGTACATGGGCAAAATGCAAAGTAGGAGAAGTCACCTCAGAGGCAGGATTAGTTCATCCTGAAGCCGTCCCTGGAGACATTTATCTTGTGGGATCCTAAACCCCTGAGGCAATAGAGACCTTCGAGCACGTGGCTGTAGGAGCAGCAACAGCCCCTGGTTGCAGTTTCTTGCACCTGCACCACGGCTGGGATGAAGGAAAGGCGCCGGGAGCGCTCCCAGCCTGGGGACATTTGCCCTAAGGCCAGGTTTGGGGCTGGGCTGGAGTGGTGGAGGATGCTGGGGAAGCTCAGCAGGGCCGGGGGGAACGCTGGAGGCGGAATGGCTTTTATCCACCTTTCCTGCAGACCTTTGGCATGGCAGCAGGGGAAGGCTGAGCAGCACCAAGGTCCTGGATCTTC
This sequence comes from Leptosomus discolor, assembly GCF_034619465.1. Lineage (NCBI taxonomy): Eukaryota > Metazoa > Chordata > Aves > Leptosomiformes > Leptosomidae > Leptosomus > Leptosomus discolor. The sequence goes on from NC_141416.1 coordinate 2,350,222, forward strand.
TCCAGCTCCATCCTGCACAAACATCCCCTTTGGCACCTCCGCTGCCCTGCGAGGAAGCTGGTGAGCTGCCGCCCCGTTGACACGGCCGGGGATTCCTCTGGCCTGGGCTTAGGGCAGGCAGATCCGTATCCTGCCCGAGGTGGTGGCTGCCGGATCTGCCAGGGCTCGGAGGCTCCGGCGTTTCGCACGCCAGGGCGAGCTGGCACCGACCCCGCAGGAGGAAAACCTCCACAGCCCTGCAAACCACAGCCCTGCCCCTGCATCCCTGCCCGTGCCGCAGGCTGCCCGCGGCTGGGCGAGAGGCAGCACCGTGGGACTATCCTCAGCCCAGCTCGAGTCGTGGCCGGGGCAGCGGGGGGAGCTCAGGAGGGAGCCCCCAGCCCCGTGCATTGACCCTGCTTGCAGCCAGCGCATCCCTGCCTGGGAGTGCGATAAGGGACACGGATGCTTTAGACCTTTTTATGGCCCAAATGATGCGGCTGGCCAGGAATCACCACTAGCACCTCTGCTTTTTGGGTTGCAAAGCCTCTGGTACCCCCCCACCCTGCCCTGCCTCAAGGCTCCGCGTGTCTACGGAGAGCACCCGCTGCGGGAGATCCCCCAGCTCCCCGCTGCGGCGGCAGAGATGGCTCTGCTGCTGCCTGTGTGGGAAGCAGAGATTAATTTCCAGCAGTGGGAACGTTCCCCTAATTTGCCCCAGGTGTCCGGGCGAAGCGCAAAGGGATTTTTAACTCCTTCGAACCCCCCTCTCCGGATCGATGGGGGTGAGCCAGGCTCACTCCTGCGGGTAGGGGTGCCATACCTGATGGGGCATATCTCGGGGCACGTCCCAGGCTGGTGGGTGCGTGTGTGCCTCCGTCCTCTACCCCACGCTGCCCTGGGCTGGCGCCAGCCCATTGTGTTCATTTTTATCCTGCGCACGCCAAGCTCGCCGCTTGGGGAGAAAATGGTCATTCAAATGTGAGTGTGACCCCCACCCAGCAGCACCAGGGGGTTGTGGGGAGCAGAAAACCGGCTGGCTCAGGATTTTACGCTCAGGAACCCGCTCCTTTCAGTGAAATGGGATATTTCGGGTGGAGGTACGCGTGGTCTGCTGCCTTTGTGGGAAATAAGCTGATCCTGTTGGAGAGGAACGACCCTCAGCAAAGCTGGGAAAGGGGCAGGGGGGCTCGGCGAGGATCCCCGACGCACTTAACGTGCGGGGGCCACCAGGCAATGTGACACCGAAACAGCTTTTCCTTTAAAACCCTCCCCTCGTGGGGAAACCATGAGATGCATTTTCCATCGGGCTGCCTGGAGCGGCCCCATCTTGCCGCTTGGCAGCCCAGCACCAGCACCAGCACCAGCACCAGCACCAGCACCGGCACGGCTGGGTTCAGCGATAGTTTGGGGGAGCACAGAGCGTGCTGCAAACCCCAGGGCAGCCTCCCCTCTGCCCCAGAGCTCTGGATGTGCTCCTGTCTCTGCTGCTGCACCCACGGGTTCCTGCACCCTTGGGTCCCTGCTGTCTTGCTAAAGGGGCTGGATGTTAGGGATGGTTTTGCTCCCGAGAGTGAAGCGTGGGACTCGTGGGGGGACACACAGGCAACCCCTCGGACATCTGCCCCAGCCCAAGCAAACAGAGCTCTTCCCACCTCAGGAGCTCAAACAGAGCAGAGGTGACTTGTTCCAGCGTCCCAGAAGGACACGACAGGGACCCCACGGGCCTGAGTCTGCACCCGTGGAGCCCCGTCCTCCTGTTTGGCAGGTCTGTCCGTCCGTCCGCCCGGCTTTAGCACCTTGGCTGCTGGTCACAGGGCGGTTCGCAGGTGCTCCTGGTTCCCAGGCCGTCTTGGCCAGCGGGGCTGGAAGAGGATTTGTGCCAGAGCGGCTTCACGGCTGCTCTCGTTTCTGCTGTTGGCGTATCAGAGCACAGCCATCAGCGCTGCCCCGGCTGCTGCTCGCTGCAAGTTGCAGCTCCCTCAATAAATACAACTGGTAAATCTATTAATTTTACAGCTCTAATTGATGTATTGCTATAATTACCTTTTATAACAAGGCAATTAAACCCTATTAAAGATTATTAGCTAATTAAAACTCCTCTGTACACACACACACACACACCCCAACCCCCTTATGCGCATAGATTGTTGGTGGGGGGAACTGGAAGCCCATCGCAGTCAAGAACTTGCACGGCACGATGTGATGAGTTGGGATGCTGGATGGGGAGATTAAGATCCCATCCCTGCCTCTACCACCGTGTCTGTCCTCATCCTTGGGCATGTCACTTACTGCCAGGGCTAAAAGGGGAGGGGGGCTGCTGCGTACCCCCAACCCAGCGGTTTTTGGCTGTCTGGGGTGAGACGGGAAAAAACTTGGAGGCTGGCAGCTTCTCCTCCTGGTAACGAGGGGATTGGGGATGTAGGGTTAACGGTGCTATGTCTTGTCGGCCGGGAGAGAGGGTTGGAAAGGGAAAATCCCCACTTGGAGCTGGGGTGTGTCTGCTTTGGAAAGGAAATAGCTGGAGAAACGCCCCGTGCTGGGGCCGGGAGAGAGGGGAGAGCATCGGTTGGAGAGAGCACTTGGAAGGCATCTGGGTGGCTCAGCCCTGGGTTGCTCCGTGCCTGCGGAAAGCAGGTGACCAAAGCTGTGCACGGCCTGGGGAGTGAACGCCGGGATCCTTGGAAAGAGCCAGAAAGAGCCGAAAAGCCGTCTGAAAAGCAGCCCACAGGGCTCCCGCCTGGGGCACTGCCTGGCCCGATGGCATGTCCCCTTCCCACGTCCCTCCGTGCTGGAGCAGCCACATGGTGTGTGGGGGGGGTGTCCCTGGAGCTGCAGCTCCTCTTGCCACCCCCGACCCCAGAGCAGCCGCACTGCGTCGCTGCCCTCACGGGTACCCACAGTTTGCATCACGTTTCCAGGCTTTTTTTTTTGCAGGCCAAGGAGCTTTGGAGGCTGAAATGGGTTTGAAACGCCGGGGAAGGGGACGTGACCACTTTCTGCCTTCTGAGTCACGCCGAGGAAGATCCAGCCCGTGCTGAGAGCCTCTTCTCGAGCCACGCAGCCACCCTGGCCACCCATCGCCCCTCGCCCGCTCCCCTCGCCTGCTGCTCCAGCTGCCCAAGTGGAAACCGCAGGAATTCATGCTTGTGGGCTGGAGCATCGCGCCGTGCTGCGGCAGGGCTGGCCGCGGCGGGGAAGGGAGATGAGGAGCGGAGCCCGTCCTCCCGGCTCGTCTGGTTTAAATTAAACCCCTCCTGCCTTGCACAAGTGACAAGGGCCTCTTCGCTGGGCGGGAGCCAGCCAGACCCAGTGACCAGCTCACGGCCGGGCTGGCGATGGGCTCCTCTGTCTCCCTGTGCGCGTGCTGGGTCGGGATCCTCCTGCCCTGGTCCGAGGTGGGGCTGAGGGCATCACCCCCGCGCCTTTGCTTGGGGCCGGTGGGGAGGACGGAGCAGCGTGGGGCTGGCTGAGCCCAGGAGAAAGGGGGTTTGCCTGGGTGTGGGGCAGGGGGCATCACCGTCCCGGCCCGGAGGGGCTCTGCATGGAGCAACTAGTGCAAAGGAGCCAGGGACTGAGTCTCTTTGTTCTGGGCTGCCAATGCCACCAAGGAGGACTGCAAGAGCCCTGTGGGCTCCCCAGCCAGCAGACCCCCTCCAGGCCCGTGTCATCCTGCTGCCTCCAGCCCAGGGGAAGCCCTCAGACTCCGTCCCCCAGGGCGGCAAAGCGTGGGACTGAGTGCCAGGGTCCTGTGCATGGCAGGAGCGCGGCGCCGGGGGCTGCCAGAGCAGAGACAGGCTGTGCCGATGACCCTTAGCTGTGATTTTTTAGCTGTTGCCCAAGCTGGTCCCTCCCTGCCTTTGCCCTGGCTGTGGTTTCCTACATGAAGGCAAGGAAACATTAATCCTGCTGTCCTTGTCCCACGGGATGCTCTGGACCCTGGTGAACATCGCCTGCTCGGGGAGCACCCGGAGGCAAAGGGCACGAAGCTCTTTCCTTCCCACCCTGGGGTTACTTTTTAAACCAAAACAAAGCTGCGGAGTGGCAGGAGGCTGTTTGCGTCCCACAGTGCCCCGCGGCTTGGCAGCCGCTGTGCCGGAGCCGCCGTTGGCCAGACCCCGCCTTCGGCAGCGAGGCTGCGCGGCGTGGGCGTCCTGGGGGGGCCACGAGTCGCCAACCGGGCCCGTCATGGTGCCAGGACCACCGTCACCATCGCTGTCCGTGTCCCCTGCCCGCGTTGCCAGGCCCCAGGGTGCTGCGTGCTCCCACCTCCCTTGGCGACGTGACGTGCGTGGGGGTCCCCAGGGCTGTCACCCACCGCCCCAGGGAAGGGGAGAAGAGCATGGGGGGAATCTGGGGGAGGAAAGGCAGCCAGGGACGGATGAGGAGGGAGAAAATGGGGAAATCAGCTGCAAATGCAAAGGAGGAGAAGGACTGAAGGAGAGAGTGGGGTAAAAGAGAGTAGACACCCCCGGGCAGGGAGACCAGCACTGGGCGGGTGGCGGCATGCAGCACCCAAGGGCGCCTCTGGGTGCAGAGAGGCACCCCCAGCGAGCAGGGGTGGGGAAGGGGGTGTAACGAGGCCAGGGGAGCTGAGCACCCCAAATAACCCCCCAACTTCTCCCCGTTGCAGTGCCAGGAGGGCTGCGCCCAGGCTGCCCCCCTCCACCCCTCACCAGCTCTGCCACGGCGCTGGGGCGGCTTCCCGGCATCGGGCTGTTGCTTTTTGAAAGTTGGACCCTGGATTTTTGCTGCCGTCCCTCTCCCCACCCCGCTACCGTTCGCCGGCAGCAGTGACTCATCGGCGCGGGGATTAATCATTCATACGGCGCGCACGCACACGCGTGTGTATGTGTGTGTGTGCGTGTGTTTGTGTGTGTTGCTCTCGTTGCTGGGTGAGTCATTCCCAGCCTGCCTGGGGCTTTGCTGCCCTTCCATTAGCTGGGAAGTGAACCCAGCTCCATCGCAGCGTGGGATGGAGCTGGGACGGCGCTTTTGCCTGTGGCCTTGCACCTCGCCAGTCCCGGACCCCTCCGTCCGCAGGGAATGGCTGGGGTGGGTTGTGCTTTGGGGTGGGCGCTGCTGCCCGGGCTCTCCCCAGTATCCCCAGTCGCGGGGTGCAGCTCCCATTCCAGCTTTCCTCACCTGCAGAGCCCAATTTTGCAAGCGGGAGCTCGCAAAGTAGGAAGCTGGAGACTCCCCCCCGCCCCCGACCACTGGCCGCCCAGGTCCTGGCTCAGCCCCTCGTTTCTAGGGTGCAACAGGGGTGCTTCTCCATTCCCCTCGCCATTCCCAGTTCTCCCTCTCCTGTGCAGGAGGGATTGGCTTTGCAGTGCAAAGCAGGGGGGGATGAAGGAGGGGACAACCCCCCACACACATGGTAGCACTGGGGGGGTGTCAGGAAACGTGTGGCAGATCTGGAAGTCACGAGCTGACGAGTCTTGGCAGTGCTTCGAGGGAGGTAAGGCACCCTGCTCCAAGAATCACCCGAGATACTGGAAGAATGGCTGAGCACTGGTGGGACTGGGAATGGCTTGCACTGAGAGGTGGGAGAATGGGAAACAGCGGGCGCAGGGAACTGGGGCAGGGGAAATTGGACTCAACTGGTGCTCAGAGTTGGGGGAGTTACAAACTGAACGCAGCTGGCACGGGAAACTGGGAGAAAGGATAAAACTGGGCACAGCTGGTACTGGGGAGATCGAGGAAATGATGCTGAGAGAACTGGGCAAAGAGAGTGCTGGGGAAACTGGCGGGGGGGCGGGGCGGGGCGGGCTGTCCTCTGGCGCTCCAGGGCTCTATGTTTGTGTCACCTCGGGTAACCTAGGACACGGTGTCTTGGGTGACCTGGGACTCTCTGTTTGGATCCCTGGAGTGCAGAGTTCGGGGTGCTTCAGTGTCCTGTGCAGCCTTGGACTCCTGCATTTGGGGTATGCCAGGACCCCCTCCCAGCACCCTGGGGTCATTTGGGGTACGCCAGGACCCCCTCCCAGCACCCTGGGGTCATTTGGGCTATGCCAGGACCCCCCCCCCCAGCACCCTGGGGTCAGCTGCTGAGATGCCACCAGCCGTGTCCTGTGGGGCAGCGATGTCCTGAGGATGCCCAGCCCGGGGGGCCCTAGGGGTGTGGCTGCACCCCATGGCTGCAGCCCCCCTCAGGGTGCATTCTGCTCTTGCCAAGCCCCCCCCCCCCAGCTGAAAGCCATCCTCAGCTGGAGGAATTGCACTAGAAAAGGGGGGGGCACGGGGTGTCTGCAAGGGGGGGTCACCCTGAGCTGCGCTCCCCAGAGCTGCCCTCCCAAGGCCCCTTTTCCCAGGGATGCTTTTCCAAGCAAAGGCCTTGACTGATGCAAGTGGGTTGTCTCCACCCAGGTTTCGGATAACTCCACCCTCCTCCTCCTCGCAGCTCCTCCTCCCAGTGCACAGCCCAGCTGGGATATAAGCAAGTCACTCAGACAACCAGGAGCAGCCGAGACAGCTGGGTGGGTGGTGTGGGACGCCGAGCCGTGACCTGTGCCGTGTCCTTCGCCTCGACGCCGGACCCCATGGCGACGCCTTCGCAGAAGAGGACCACCCGCAGCGGGGCTTCGGGGACCCCCTTGTCCCCCACCCGCATCACTCGCTTGCAGGAGAAGGAGGACCTGCAGGAGCTCAATGACCGCTTGGCCGTCTACATCGACAAGGTGCGCTCGCTGGAGCTGGAGAACGCCGGCTTGCGGCTCCGCATCACCGAGTCGGAGGAGGTGGTGAGCCGCGAGGTCTCGGGCATCAAGGCTGCCTACGAGTCGGAGCTGGCGGACGCCCGCAAGACCTTGGATTCGGTGGCCAAGGAAAGAGCTCGGCTGCAGCTGGAGCTCAGCAAAGTCCGGGAAGAGCACAAGGAGCTGAAAGCCCGGTGAGTGCCGTGGGGACGGGGACAGGGACGGCGGGGGGGCACCGCGGCGGGACGGTCACTGTCGTCATGCTTGGCAGGGAGCCGGGAGGGAGGAAGGAGTGACCTGGAGGAGGCAGGGAGAGGGGAAACCCATGACCCGGCTGGGGCAGGAGTGTCTATGGCAGGGACCGAGAGAGGAGGGGAAGCTCTCCCGGCATTCCGGCTCTCCCTCCAAGCGCCATCTTTAGCCGGGATGCCCTTGGAGGGGGGGAATCCGGGAGCAGAGCTGTGAAAGCTGAGGGCTGGGGCTGAGTGGACGTGCCCCGGGCTCGTGGGGAGGGTCCGGGCGACGCGGGGCGCGAGCGCTGGGCTGGCGGCCCCTCCGCCTTCGTCATCCTGGAGCTATTCCGAAACGCGCTCCAGCGCAGACCGGGAAGCGGTGCCAGCCAGCTGGCTCTGTCCTGCCCACAGATCTCGCCTGCTCGTCCTATTTTCCTCTGCTGTCTTTGGCACCCGTTGAAGAACCTGCTCGGGTTTTCTTTGCCTTAACCCTCCCTGTGCCGAGCTGTTCCCACCCTGCGGGGTCCCCTGCTTTGAGGCAAGCAACGCTCGGGCACCGCCTGCGTCCCTTTCCCTTCGGCTGGCTCTGGGGGATGTGCTCCAGGTCTGCTTTAAGGCTCAAATCCCCCCAGCCCCTTCCCGTCAGGGTTCGATCTTTCCCTTCCTGACATCAGCAATGCCACCTCCTTGCCAGCAGCCGCTCTCCCCTCCTCGGGACCGTGGCAGATGCCCAGCCCAGGTCCCCTGAGGACGTGGGTCCCTGCATGGGGTTCCCTGGCCGGTGCCACACCGCTGGCCAGGCAGGGACCGGCCACTGGGCTTCCTCGGGGCTTCGCCAGCCCGTGTGGCGTTGGGACCGCGGCCCCCGTCGTGCTCAGCTCCCCAAGCCCCACTCCACGGAAGGAGCAAGTGAGTCCCTTTTGGTCATCAGCTTTGGCTCAGGGCAGGATCCGGGCTGGGCAGTGGCGGGACAACCCCTTCTTCCTCCATTTGATCTTTTGCCTCTTATTCTGGACGCCTCGTTTTGAGTCTTTACCAAACGAGGCTAAAATTAACTTCCTCAGAAGATGCCATAAATATTCTACCTACTGGGAAGGGAGTGAATGTGCAGCCTTTTACAGCTGTCTTTGAGAGCCGTGCGGTGTTTTATATTTAGCTTTCTATTTCCCGTGCGCTGCTGCGGCTCCGTCCCTAGATAAGGCGGCTTCGCTCGTCCCACCCTCTGCAAGGCAGATCCCAGGGAGCTGGGAGCTGGCGAGACGAGGAGCTAGCTGAGCTGTCTAAAGGCTTTTGCTGCCTTATGCAAACCCAGAACTATCTTGGCCGTGATCTTTTGAGGGCTGGAAAAAATGCCCGGCCTGCAGCCGTCCCTGGCTGAGGGCTGTGTGCTCAGCCCGGAGCTGGCTGTGCCGCAGAGCTGTCTCTGAAAAAAAAAAAAAAAAAAAAAAAAATTATGTTAAGCTTTTTCCTGTGGTGGTCTGTGCTCCTGGAGCTGTTCCCTGAAGCTGACAGATCCCCCTGAAAATGTGCTTTGACTCGAGGGGATTCCCAAAGAGCAGCTCTCGGTTTGGCGGCGGGTTTCGGTGGGGTTTTGGGCCGCCGTTTTCGGAGAACGGGCGGTGAGCGCGGTTTCTGAAGGTGAGGTGTTTTCTGGTGTTGAGTCGTCTCTGAGTCACGGTTTGTGAGATGGACGAGCGGCTCTGTCGGGGGAAGCCGGTGCCGCTCATCCCTGTCTCTGGCGTGCCCCTGCTTCCCCGGGCAGCAGTATCACGGCCGCTTTCCGACCCCTAAAACCCTCGCAAAGGGGCTGCAGCTCCTCTCGTGGCACTGGGGACCTTCGCGACGGGGCGAGGTTACTCAGAGAGGGGCACGAATCAGCTGCCAAGCCGCGATGTTGCTCCCAGGGCTCAGCTTGGCCGGGGTGCCCCGAATCTTTTGGGAACGGGGCTGCTGCGAGCCCGACGCTGCAGATGGGTCGGAGCCGTTCACGGGGTCAGGAAGGACCCGTGTTCCCGGTGGGGCAGGCATTGCGGGTGATGCTCCGCTCTCTGCCAGCCGGCTGGGCAGGGAGGTGCCGGTCCTGCCAGCTCTGCCTGCCCACCCCGAGCCCCTGGGTCAGCGCCTTGTCCTGGGCAGCGACGGACCTCGGTGCGGTGACGCTTTGCTTGGCTCATAACCGACTCGGCAGCCCTCTGCTCCCCTCGGTCTCCTCGGCAGCCCCCGGGGGAAGCACCGGGTATCTCCGTCGGGGCAGGCGGCTCTGGGGCCACGTTATCGGCACCCGCAGCATCGCCGCTGCCTGCGGCCGGGGTTGTCTCGCCGGCGCAGAAGGGAGGGCGGGGGGCTGGGGGTGTCGAGGCACGGCTTGTCTGGTTGCGGGCAGGGTGCCTGGGTGGTGGCGGAGTCAGCGGGGTGCTGGGCCCACCCCGGGAGGGCGAGGTGCTGGGTGCCGTAGCTGGGGTGGGGGAAGAGGTGCTGGCTGGAGGGGGACGGGTTGTGCAAACAGGAGACCGGTCTCACCAGCTGCTGATGCGCTGGTGCAAGAGCTGCGTGGGTGGAGGAGGGTCTGGCCAGGCTGGGGCAGAGCTGGGGTGAGAGGTGCAGGCAGCTGCCCGCCCCGTGCCTCCTGCTGCCCCTCTAATCCTGGCTGGCTGCTCTTCCCTTCGGGCTGGACCCTTCCCACTGCCTGTTTGGCTGCTCGATGCTGGGTTTCCCAAAGCACCCACCCTGGCTCCTTGCACCAGAAGACCCTCACCCCCATGCTGCCTGGCACTGGCTGTGCCCTGGGACGAGGGACACCCTCCTGGCACAGCTCCCTGGCCCTCTGCCACGCGTGTCCCCAGCCCCTGGGCTTCCCCGTCGGCTCCCCAGCCCCGTGTAGCTGCTGGCTGTGCCGAAGCCACAGGCGAGGCGAAGCGGAGAGTGTGGCGAGGGTGGCTGGTGACTCAGGGGTGCTGGCAGCGCCTGGCATCGTCCCCTCCCAGCCCGTGGGGAGAGGCAGGACCAGCCTGAAATGTCCCTGTCGCATATGTCCCTGACGTGGTCCCCAAGGAGGAGCAGGCAGGTGGTTTTGGAGGGCGCAGGCTCCAGCACAGCGCCGGGCTGCCATGGAGAGGTGCTCTGCACCCCGGTCCTGCCCATCGCCCCCTCTCCATGAGCTGGCTCCTGACTCAGCGGGTGAAAACAGGAGCCGCAGCCCTCGCTCCACCGAGGGTTCACCTCAGCCCACGTCCTCGAGGCAGAGGTGTTTGCTAGTGCAAGCCCCAGTCTGGGGGCGCAGGGGTGTATCGATAAAGCCCTTGGGCACCTCCAGCCCCAAAAGAGGAGCCCTGGGCGGGGGGTTCTGAGTGCCCAGCTCCCGTGGGCAAGGGGTGGCTGTGCTGTGGTCGGCTCCCTCCTCCAAAACAGGAACCAGGCCCTTGTTAGCTGTGCGGCTGATGAGCGATGGCTTCCTGAATTGCAGCCCCTAACCTGATTAAGCCGGTGCTTTGGCAGCGCCTCTTCCTCCCCGGGTCCAGATCTCATCCCTGGCCTTAATGAGGAAAAAAATCTCCTGTTTCCCAAAGGCTGTTGTAGGCAGGCAGGGGGGAAGCTCGTCCAAGGGCAGAGCAGCAGCGAGGGTGCCAGGAGGGTTGGGGTGAACCCTACAGCCCAGCCCCATCCCAGGTAAATGGGTAAGCAGGTAAACGGGACCCGTTTACTGAAAGAAGGAGAAAAAAAGAGAAAAAAACCCAACCCACAAAGGCCTCCCCGCCGCAGGGCTGGGCGCTGCCTCTGTGCCGCCTCTCGCAGCAATGTGCTTGTGCTGGAACATTTTGCGTGGGGGAGAAACCTCAGGCTCCTGGGCTGTTTGCCCCCCTCTGTCTCGTAGAATCGCTGCCAGGGAAGGAACGGTTTGGCTCGGAGGAGGCTTTGCCCTTTCGGAGCAAACAAAGAACAGCTTGTGCAGCCGGGGGATGCTTTGGGGGAGCAGGCGACGCGGAGCTGGGGCTGGGTTGGGACACCCATGCCCCTTGGGGACCCTCTTAAACACAGCGCCCCTGAGTTTCCAGCGCTCTGGATAGATTTATTTTCCCCTGATATCCCCACCCAGCAGCTCGGGATGGCGAGGCGTGCCTGCCTGCCCTCCTTGCGCGCCGTGGGGCTGAAAGGCTCTGGGGCAAAAGCGCCGTTGCTTCGGGGCTGAGGGTTTCGTTAGCCCATGGCTAGTTCTGTGCGGGGCTGTTTCTTGTCCCTGCAAACATCCAGCCCCCTCTCGTCCTGCTCAGGGAGCTGGGAAAAATCTCAGGCAGAGTAAAAGGCTCCGGTACTTTCGGTTTGTGGCTCTGCTCTCATCGCTGGCTGCGTTCGCTGGCGTCTTCCAGACACTGCTGTTACCCCGTCCTGCTGCAGGGCTGGGTCGTCCCCTCGCTGTGTGCCGTGTTCCCGGGGATGAGGGGAACGAAAGGAAATCCTGTTGCCTTCAGCTTTTTTTTTTTTTTTTTTTTTTTGGTACAATAGGATCCACCCTGGCAAATTAAGGACCTTAACCTCAGAGCTGGGGGATTAAAGAGAAGCAATTGCGAAGGGAAACGGGGCTGGTTGCGGTGTGGGAACGCATCCATCCCCGTACAGCGCCTAGCACAGCACGTCCCAGCCTGCTCTGGCCGTGCTTGCTGCCACAAGTGTTTTTCAGCCTCGTGCACGTCACTTCAGTTGTCTGAGCCCCATTAACACTTCAACTTTGGAGCCTGGCAGAAGTGAGAGCTCAGCAAGAGGCAATCGAAGAGGGCGGCGGGGCTGGGGTGGGGCACGCTGGGCTGCTGCCGGCTCCTTATTTTGCTGAATTTGTGCCCTTTGGGAGCAGCAGTTCCCTGCTGCTGGCGGCTGGGATAGGAGGAAGCCGCTGGAGCTTTCCCCCCTGGTCCTGGGCAAGGTCAGGGCTGGCATGGAGGGGTCACTGGGAAGCATCAGCCCGGTGGGTTCGGGATGGGCTGCCCTGGGCTAATGCTGGGAATCGCCTCCCGCTGTCCTGCACTTTCTCCGTGACCCATTTCCCCGTCCTGCTCTCTCTGCGAGGCCGTTTGAGCCTGTTCCTCTGTGGCCGCCTCGGCACGTTCCCAAACGGCCGAGGCCGGTGCCGCGTGAAATCCTTATCTCTCCGCAGCCGCCATCGGTCACCCGCAGCCCTTCACCGGGGTGTCGGGTCTGGGGGCCCACCTGTCTCTGCCCCCTTCCCCTCCCTGTTGGGGCAGGCGAGGGGAAAACAGCCGTAAGCTGAATAGCCCCAGTGTGAAGCTGAACAACTGCCGGGGGCTGGCGCGGTCCCCCGGCCCCCCTCGCTGCGGTGGCAGCTGCAGCCTCTAGCGCTGCAGCCTGGCTCTCGGCCGGCCCGGAGCAGCCCCGTTTCAGTACGCGAAGGGCGCTGCAACGTGTCTGTGAGCCCCACGGTGCGATCTGGGGCTGTGGGTGCTCGGGAGAGCCAAAGCGGGTGGAAGTTGGTTAACGAAGCGCGTTGAACCGCGCCCGCAGAGATGCCACAAAACCAAACCGGGGTGAGGACACCTCTGTTCCTGAGCGACGCTGAGTCAACGTCGCCCGTTGTCGATCGTAAACCAATTTCCTTTCCACGGTAAAGGTGAAGGCGCCCGTGGCTGGGGTTATCCTCCGAGCTGTAGCCAGCTGTGATGCTCTATCGCTGCCTTCCCGTGTTTACGTGTGGTGGCAACAGGGACAAAGTCCCTCCGCAGCCCGGGGACCGTGCGCGGTGAATGCCCTGCTGCCTGTACTTTACCCTGCTTAAATACAGGGTTGCTCCTGCAGGTATTGGAGCCCTGTTCCTGTAAAGAGGCGACAGAGCCGGGCTCAGGAGCAAACAATGTCTCTACTGAAGCTTTTGAATTTTTGCATCGGGGCTGCAAGTGGCTCAGAAGCACCTCGGTAGCAGAAGGGTTCTGATAGCAGAGGTGACTCAATCCTCTTGGACAAAAGCCACCTCCAGCCGCTTGCTCTGGCTCCTGCTTTCAACGTCCACGTCCTCCTGCCATCCAGGTCGGTGCCCCCAGCCCTGGTTGAGCAAAGCTCGGCGTCTCCCCGCCGCAGCGCTTGGCTGGAGGCCGAGCTCGGTAGTGCCAATTTGTTGGGGGTTTATTTAATAACAGTTTAGGGACATGCTCTCTCCATTAAAACCCCAGTTCTGAATCATGTGAGCCTAAAAAAAAAAAAAGGCCAAACTCTTGACGTGGATGTGTAATGTGGGGGCTCCGAAGGGGTGGGAGCCCAAAGGAGACTGGGCCCTAGTGCTCATGGGCACCCAGCTGTTTTCCAATGCTAGGGGTGGCCAGTTGCCCCATTGCAGCTCCCAGTCCCCACTGGGAAGAGCCATTTGTCCCCCTCTCCTTGTAATAGGGTGGCCGAGCAGAGCTCTGGGCTGGCCGGTGGCTCTGGATCCAGCCCTGGCTGTGCTCGCAGAGCCTTTGCAGCCCAGCGGTGAAGCGGGACATGAATAAAACGAAGCCCTGCGCCACTCTCCCTGTCCCCTCCGTGGGGACAGCCAAGGAGGTCACAGCGGGACAGGAGAAGGAGGGTTAGAGACTTGCACGGGGGCACAAGCAGGGAGATGAGTCACGCTCAGCTGCACGTCTCGGGGCTGCAGCAGGGTGCGGCCGCCGCGGGGCCACGCTTCGCCCCGTCCCTGATAGCCACGTTCGCCTGCCCCTTCCTTCCTGGCGTGCCGGCTGCTCGCGGATAACCCGCTTCCCGCCACCCTCTGCGGGGTGCGAGGGTGCGCTCGCTCCCCCAGTCACCTCCCCGCAGCCCTGCGGGCGCTGGGAGGAACGAGGGAGGGTTTTGCGAAGCTGAGCCTTCATTCCGTGGGCTTTAGCGGGGGGAAGCGGAGCGCTGGGGAGAGCAGATTTGCTCCTCGGCATCGTGCTCGTGCAGGCTGCGTTGCGCCCAGAGCTCTGATCGGGGAGAGTCGCAAACCTGCGGCGTGCGTGTCCCGACGAGCCAGCGACGCTGCGGTTCGCGACTGGCCCTGTCGCTCCAGTGCCAAAAAGCTGCTGGGCTGGGGCTTGCCCCGTGGCGAGCGCTGTGAGGGCACATGGGGCTGAGCAGGAGGGAGGTGATGGTGAGGCCGAAGCCTCTTGCGGTGGCCCCGTTGGCAGGGAGATCCCGCGCACGCAGCAATCGGGGCTGAATTGCCCTTTCTGGGGATGCCAAGTCCGCAGCCCCCGCTGGTGGGGGAGTGGTTATTTCCTGCAGACGCGCCAAGGGGGGTCTGGGCTTCACCCCGGCACAGTCCATGCTGCCAGGGAAAGCGGGCAGAGGCGCCCTGGGGGCGTCTGCCACCGCGGCTGCACATGGCAGAGCGCAGCGACACACCGGCCTTCGCCTTCGCCGCTGCTCGTCCCTGCGCCGAGCCGCGGTTTCCCAACTGGCAGTGGTGGGTTAACGATCTTAACTGGTTGGACTTGATCTTAAAGGCCTTTTCCAACCGAAAGGATTCTGCTTCTACGATTCAGACCCACCCCAGCAGCCACCCCGCCAGAGGCAGCGCAGCCGGGAGCTCGCAGCGCCGGCGGTGACTCACGCCGGCAGCCGAAGCGGGCGCGCAAGGCAGCTCCAGTGCAGCCCGCGCCGGCCTCGCCGCCGCTGCGTGCAAACAGACCTTGTGGCAGTGTAAACACCTCGCCTGCCTTTATCTGCGCTCTCGGAGCCGGGATAGCAAACCCTTTTGTTCCCAGGGAGATAGGCGGCAGCTGGATCCAACAATCCCCTGCTTTGTTTCTTAGGAAAATTTCGCTGGCCGGAAAATTTGCGTACCTGGATTGATGGAAAATGGGGTGAGGCGCTGCTGGGGAGGAAAAAGGAGACCTTGAGCTTGCCCCCTTGTTTCGGGTCCTCCTCGCCTTGTCCCACCATGTCCAGAGACCTTGTGTCCAGCTGCGGGTGGAGGCAATGCAGCAGGCACCGGCTGGGGGGCAGCTTTCTCCCCGCAGCGCAGCCGGGACGGCGATGCTCCCCTCAGCAGAGCGACCTCCTCCTCGCTTTCCATCGCCCCGCTTAGGGGCTTGCAAAGCTTTGCATTCAGAGCCACCATCAGACCACACGTGGGTGTGGAGGGAAAGGAGGTGACCGCCCCGTTTGCATGGTGGCAACGCGTTTCCTTGCTCCTGGGACTGGGATTTGCATCCCTGCCCTTTCTCTGCTGCCCCGAGCCCTGGCCGCGTCGCCGGCTGCCAGGTCCCAGCGAAACACGAGCTTACGGCTGTTTTCCCCTCGCCTGCCCCAACAGTCCCGAAGACATGACTAATTTGAGTGACTCAGCTCCCTGTTTTTAACTACATTTGTAAGGCCTCCCCCCACGGCGTCGAATCCCCCAGGAAAACACTGGGAATCTGCACTTTGTCTTCATCCTTTAAGGCGATGTTTTATAGGCTTTGCGTTTCTCATGCATCAAGAGAAGGATGTATTAAAGGCTGTGATCAATGTTCTGGGATTTCTACGGAGGTGCGACACTAGGAGTTATTTTCAAGGGAAAAAAATGACATGCGAAACTTTCCCATTAAATTTGAACCCAGTTATTGCAAAAACTGGAATTTACTGTGTCAGAGAGTCAAGACTGAGCAAAATCCCTTAAATTTCGTTCAGTCTGAGATGCAATTTTTGTGTGTTTGTCCATTATATGAAAGACACGAAGCTGCACTTGTCACCCGTGTGAATGTTCACAGTATCGCAGCGAATACTTGGAATTTCCTTGCTCTCTCCTCTTCCCAAAGGCAGAGGTATGCGCAACGCAGGGCTTAAGCTTTGAACAGGCTCTTAGATTATACACAACACTACAAATTGTAGGTTAATTCTGGACTGGAAAAACAAGCTTTTTTCTTCTGCCTTTTCCACTGAGACCTTGTCCTCAGAAGATGGAAAGCGAGCCACACGGAAGGTGGTGTATTCGCATATTTGAGCTATGTCTAAAAGAATTTTCTTTCCAGCACAATTCCAGGCTTTTTTGAGAGTTCCTTTTTCCTGCTGAAGAATGTTACTGCTTTAATCTGTATTTGAGATGGTTTGAGTCCAGGCCATCAAGTGTCTTTTGGATAATCGGATTCAAAATTCCATGAGAAACCAGCGAAAGGCAAGCTGGCTTGTTCGTGACGTAGGGGTTTGGGTCGTGCTGAGCTTGGGCTGGCGAGCGGGGATAGATCCGTGTTTGATGGTGGTTTTCCGAGCTGTTGAGATGTTGAGGTTTTTAAAGTCTTTGGTGATTTTTTCCGAGGGAAAATGCAGGTTTTGCAAGTGAGGAAACAGCCCCCCCCCCCCCCCACCTCTGGAAAAACCCCAGGGTGAGCCGATTCCCTCAGGCAAAACCGCTGGTCGGGTTTTCTCCTGCCCACCGTGCAGCCAAATTGCCGAGCGCTGCAACAGCGGCTCTGGGGACAAACGTGGGGCTTGGACCAGTTTTGCTAAATCAAGTTTCAACTGGTGGTACTTCGCGCGTAATCCCAGCCTGGAGGGAGGCCTGGGTCCCTGCTTGTTCCAGCTAACCCAGGGGTTTTGGTGGTGAAAGGAATCCGTAGGGAAATTCTCCTATCGCTTGTCCCCGAGGCGCAGCCACGAGCGGTGGCAGGGTCTGCCCGCCCCTGGCACCGGTGGCTTCCAGCAGCTGATGCTCCCTTGCTCTTTCCCAGCTCTTTGCATCTGTCTCCTGTGGCTCGCTGCTCCCTGGAAAAGTTAAAGGCGGCTGCCAAAGGGTGTTTCACAGGCAGCGAGGCACCGGCAGACCCGGTGCAAAGTGGCTACGCCCGCTCCACGCTGGGGCCCGTGTCTGTGGAGAAGAAATCCTGCCCCTTGTCTATGCAGACACAGATTTATGCCTGATGCAAACCTCACCTGGGGCCCCCCCAAAAGCGCAGTGTGGGCAGTGGAAAGCCACATCCCGTCCGTTCCCCCACCGACTTCCACGGGGGAGCTGGCAGAACCCCCTTTTCCAGCCATAAAACCGCTCTGGTAACACCATCCGTGCTTCAAAAACCACGGAGCCCTCCTGTTACTAGGGGGGACTCAGCCCAAACAGCAACGTCACTTGGTGACTTGGGATTTCCATTCCGAGCCGCTGGCGAAGGCTGGGATGAGTCACCAGCAGTGGCATAACAGCCTGGGACGGGGAGTGAGTGACACGGGGGCTCCCCAGCCAGCACGGGGTGGGTGAGGCTTTTTAATACACTATTTATTCTCTGAAATCGTGCTTCTGGCTTTTAAGCAGTGGGGGGGGGGGGCATCGGTCCCTGCCGTCGTCACGCGCATCGATTCGTTGCGGTGCTGATGAAGCCTAATTGCGTTTCCCCACCACGAGAGGCTGCGCAGGGACGGCGCCCGGGCGCAGGGCCTTTGCTCTGGCGTATCCAGTGAACAGAGAAAAGCTCCTGAAAGGCTTTGGGGGGGAGTATTTGTAGCTGATTCCGTCAGGAATAACTGCACTGGGCTTTTTATGCATCCACAACTCCCAGCGAGGGTGTCCTGACAGGAACAACTAAGATTTTGGGAACCCCAGACTGAAGGATCCGTTTTCATCCCTGCAAAATGCTCTTTGCTGGTTCCCAACGAAGGAGCGGGTTTGGTTCATTTTTAGACTGCGAGGAAAAGCCAGATCCCGACTCCAGGAGGGGGAAGCCCAGCCCTTAGGAGGTGCCAACAAGCTGTTCTCGCTCCGCTGGGGCCACGTGAAGCTGAGCAAACCCCTCGGCCCCAGGGACGAGCGTGCCAGGAGCGTGCGGCGGCATGGCCGGCACCAACCCTGGCACCAGGAAGGAGCTTTGGCACAGCTGATGCTGGAGGGTGGGAGCCGTTTCCATGCATCCTTGAACACAGCCAGCGCTGGCATCCCCTGGCTGCCATTTGGCAGGGGGTTTTGGTGCCTGGCAGGATGCTGGCTCCGTGCAGATGTTGTCCTCGCTATACATCACGCCGGCTATTTACAGCTCCCCTGCTAGGAAACCGCCTTATGTTTATCCTGGTGATTTGGCAAAGGCACAGCGGCACAGATGAGTCAGGAGCTGGGAGAAGCTGCTTTGCCACATTCCCATTGCCCCACCACAGAGGTTTTCCTAAGACCGCCTTTCCTCATGCTGTCCCTGCTGCTTCCCCTGTGGAACCCTGGTCCCTGCAGTGGGGGAGCGATCCCTGCGGTGGGGGAGCGATCCCTGCGGTGGGGGAGCGATCCCTGCGGCGAGGGAGCGATCCCTGTGGTGAGGGAGCGATCCCTGGGACTGATCCCTGGTGCTGGAGGCAGCGCAGCGCAAAGCCCCAAGGCCCAGGGGGGGCAGAGCAGGTTTTCTGGGTTCCTCCCAGCGATCACATCCATCACAACCCCCCCTCGGGCACGCGACGCCTCTCTTAGCTCAGTCTCCCGAGCTGTAAATACGTCATCAAGTCTTTTCTGGGGTAGCTTCTCCACAGTCTGGTGGCGGGGGAGCAGGTTGGCGTGTTGCCCGGCTCCCTGGCCGCAAGGTGAGAAAGAAACTCGCCGATTTGGAGATGGGCAAAAAAGATTTATAGGTGGGGCACGAGCCTGCGTGTTCCCCTGACTTGGCACCTTGGCTGGGGTGGGGCGGCCGCGCTTTGGAGGCGGGGAAGGAGGGGAACGCCGGTTTCTCCACTGACTCCATCCCACCCCGTTGGTCCCCTTCCAGCGTGCGAAGCGCGGCGCTGCCCAAGCCTCGCGCTTCAGAAATGGCTCGTGGGGATTAGCAGTGGGGTGTGAAACCAAAGGGTGTTTCCTAAAACGCGTCTAGTGAGCTTTGGCTTCTCGGGGAGGGTTGGCACCTTTCCGCCAGCCCGGTAGGGCACGTGCCCAAAGCTGCTCGCCTCCCGTGAGCTCCGATGGCTCTGGCCTGTCTCAGCTTTTCCAGAGGGAGAGCCCAGATCCATCGGGTTTCCGGGCTGGGATTTTGGGGCAATAGCAGATCCTGCTCTGCGGGGCTGGCCCTGAACCTGCTGCAGAGACCGTCTGCCCCGAGGGTCTTCAGCCCTGGCCCTTTCTGAAGCCGTCGCGTCAGCTTTGTAGGCTTGTTTCTGTGTCTGTGCTGAGGACAGCCAGAGCAGGTCCAACTTTCCATTACCATTTGGATTTTCTGGCAGCTTGGCTGAAATTTTCTTTTTTTTTTTTTTTTTTTCCTCCTTCCTGCTTTTAAAAGCTAAAAATAAAACATCTTGAGGCCCCTTTTCCCTCCATCTTTTCTCTCGAGACATTCGTTTCTTGAGGATTTGGTGCCTCTGCTGCGCTTTCTCCTCTTGGCTTCGACAGATGCTTGTTTTTACACCCGACTCTGCTGGCACAGGGGACCAAATCCTGTGGGACGCTGAGCCCAGGTCCCCTGGCCGCAGGCACACAGCCCTTCGGGGTGGGTCTCTGCTTCCCTTTTGGCCGGGAGAGGATTTGGGATCTTTTAGGCTCCGGCAGGCAGGACGAGGAGACCAGTGAAACCCTCTGGGGAGGAGGAGGAAGGTCCCCGTTCGTCCCTTGCCGAGGGAAGTGGGAGTGACGCAGTTGCCATGAAAGTTTTTATTTTTAGCCCAGCGCCAGCTGGAACCCGGGAGGCTGCAGGGGAAAGAAAAGCAGGACCCAACGGGAGGCGAAGGGAAAACCCAAAGCCTGGCTGGGCTGGAACAGGGACCACAAGGGCTCGTGCAGACCCGTGGGCACAGGGGGCGGGAGGGGACTCGCATTCATGCTGAAATCTTGTCTGGGGGCTGCTGCGTTTGGGGTCAGGGCTGTGTTTCGAAGGAATGTGGGGGGAGATGTTCAGGCCCAGAGAGCCGTGGCACGCAGACCTCCGGACTCGCCGGAGGAAAGGACAGGACAGGACTTGTCTCACCCCTCTCTTTCCTGCAAAGCTGCTCCCAAACTCAGCCGCTGCTCAGTGCTCCCCAAGCTCCCGTCTCTGCTCCCCCGTGGTGTAACCCAGAGCTGAGCCCCAGAGGCTTTTAAGGAAAATGGATTTGTCCTCAAGTCTTCTCCCATTTACCATGGGGTCTTCTAGGCATCGGTGGGTTTTGCCCACGAACCCTGGCTCCCTTCTGTCCCTGGAGAAGGCAAATCTGTCACCTCTGTGGAGACACAAGTGTAACCACCTGGTCTCAGCATTTCACCCTCCATATTTCTCTTATAACTGGTACTGGTGTCCCCTAAAGAGTCAGAGGCTTCAGGACGTGCCTGGTGCCGCACATCCCACAAGCCCCATCCCAAAAAGCCAGTGATCCCCAGCCATACCCAAGTCCCTGCAGCCAACACGGCGAGCAAAGAGCTCCGGGAGCAAAGTGCCAAGGGCGAGCTCTCCCCGGAGTCCAGCGGTGCTTAACTCGACCAAGGACAGCAGGATTGATCCCTGCCGGCAGTGCTGGGGTGGCCACGCTGGCTGCAAGGGCGAGCCGCTGCCAGATGGGAAAACTCAGCTTCAAATGATGCTTGCAGTGAGCCGGGGAGGCTCCAGATCAGCTCCCAGATGGCATTTTTGTCCTATGAGTCACTGGCACGAAAGGAGTGGGTTGCACGGGAGGGACCTGCCGGCGTGGCGCTGGGGTGGCCGGCTCCGGCGAGCGATTCCCCGCAAGAAGGGGGCTCAGCCAGCGCGGCAGGGCCTTGTGCGGTGTGGATAGCTCGGAATAACTTCTCCGTGCTGGCTCAGGTCAGAAAGCAGAGAGAAATGCAGGAAAAAAAAAAAATCTGCTGTTGGCCAAGCACCAAGCTTCCCACATAGGCACAAGTCTGGGAATGCCGGTCCTTGCTCGTCCCGGGGTCCTGGTCCCCGTGGGCGGGAGGAGAGGAGTGGAACCCCCTCCTCGGTGGCTCGCTGCTGCCATTCCCCATCCTGCCCGGGGGCCAGATCCTGCAGCTGGGCCAGGCTGAGCGTCGTCCGTGCCTCCAGCCCCTCCCTGGTATTTTTTACCCGTGATCTCATGGCGCACGCGCGTGTGCTCGCCGCCCCAGGAATGCGCACCACGCGCCGGCCCGCGGCCGGCGCTCGCCCACGGCCGAGGGGGCACCGCAGCCGGCGCCGGGCCCCCGGGCTCATCCTGCCCCCCGCGAGTCCTACACCCCGTTTTGAAGGAGGTGGGGTGACAACGTCTGTCGTGAGCCGACGGCGCAAGCCACCCCGGTGCTGACGGCCACCGGGTGCCGCAGAAAGAGCGTTGGGTCTTTTCTTTTTATAGGGCCTACCGAAATAGCGCCCGGTTGCTTTTTCGGTGCTTTAGTCGGATCAGATTCCCCGGGCGCTCAGCGATGTGGCTCGGGTCGGCTGGTGTGGGAAACGGCCTTGACCTGCTCCTGGAGGGCTTAAAAAGCAAAGGGGTGGGGGGGTGGGGGGGGGAATGGAGGCCCAGTGGGGGTGCTGAGGTTGCACAGAGGTGCTGGGGGGGCCAGGAGACCCGTCTGCAATCCTGTGCTGGGGGCTGAGCCCGGCCGGGGGGACACAGGGGCTGGCGTTGGTGCTCCGCGGCTCGTGGTGAGGCACGGCCACAGCTCGGGCAGCCCCCGGGCGCAGCGCGTCGCCCGGTGCCCTCCAGGGAGAGGCACCAGCCCGCCCGTGCCGGCGAGGGGCGGCGGGTTGCCCTGCCCTGGGCTGCCCCGGTTGGGTAACTGCGGCTGCAGGGCGGCTTCTGCACCCTCCAGCCCCCTCGCTGCTCCCCAGCTGCTGCCGCAACACGCAGGCCCGTGCCTCGCCGTGGCGCACCGCGTCGCACCACGCTGCGCCGCGCCGCACAGTATCGCTGTGCCGTGGCATGCTGCACCGTGCCGCACCGCGGCGTGCTGCACTGTGCCACACCACGCTGCGCTGTGCCGTGCCATGCTGCACTGGGCTGCACCGTGTCACACCATGTCACACCGTGCTGCACCGTGTCACACCACGCTGCACTGTGCCGTGCCATGCTGCACTGGGCTGCACCGTGTCACACCATGCTGCACCGTGTCACACCACACTGTGCCGTGCCGTGCCATGCTGCACTGGGCTGCACCGTGTCACACCACGCTGCACTGTGCCGTGCCATGCTGCACTGGGCTGCACCGTGTCATACCGTGCTGCGCTGTGCTGTGCCATGCTGCACTGGGCTGCACCGTGTCACACCACGCTGCACTGTGCCGTGCCGTGCCATGCTGCACTGGGCTGCATCGTGTCACACCACGCTGCACTGTGCCGTGCCGTGCCATGCTGCACTGGGCTGCATCATGTCACACCACGCTGCACTGTGCCGTGCCGTGCCATGCTGCACTGGGCTGCATCATGTCACACCACGCTGCACTGTGACGTGACGTGCCATGCTGTACTGGGCTGCACCGTGTCACACCACACCACACTGTGCCGTGCCATGCCATGCTGCACTGGGCTGCACCGTGTCACACCGTATCACACCGTGCTGCACCATGTCACACCATGCTGCACTGTGCCATGCCATGCTGCACTGGGCTGCACCGTGTCACACCATGTCATGCTGTGCTGCACCATGTCACACCACGCTGCACTGTGCCGTGCCGTGCCATGCTGCACTGGGCTGCACCGTGTCACACCGTGCTGCACCTTGTCACACCATGCTGCACTGTGCCATGCCATGCTGCACTGGGCTGCACCGTGTCACACCACACCACCTGTGCCGTGCCGTGCCATGCTGCACTGGGCTGCACCGTGTCACACCGTGCTGCACCATGTCACACCATGCTGCACTGTGCCGTGCCATGCTGCACCGTGTCACACCGTGTTGCACTGTGCCAAGCAATGCTGCACTGTGCTGCACCGTGTCACACCACACTGTGCCATGCTGTGCCATGCTGCACTGGGCTGCACCGTGTCACGCCATGTCACACCGTGCTGTACCATGTCACACCACGCTGCACTGTGCCATGCTGTGCTGCGCTGTGCTGCCCCCTGCCACACTGTGCTGCACCATGACACTCTGTGCTGCCCCGTGTCACACCATGCCGCGCTGTGCCATGCCGTGCTGCGCTGTGCTGTACCATGTCACGCCGTGCTGCACCGTGTCACACTGTGCTGCCCCGTGTCGCACCACGCCGCACTGGGCCATGCCGTGCTGCACTCTGCTGCACCAAGTCACGCCGTACTGCACCGTGTCACACCGTGCTGTGCCATGTCACACCACACTGCACTGTGCCATGTCACCCTGGGTCGCATGGTGCTGCTCTGTGTCACACAGTCCTGCACCATGTCACACTGTGCTGCACGGTGTCACACCATGTCACACCGTGCTGTGCCATGTCACACCACGCTGCACTGTGCCATGCCACCCTGGGTCGCATGGTGCTGCCCTGTGTCACACGGTCCTGCACCATGTCACGCTGTGCTGCCCCGTGTCACGCCACGCCGCATTGCCATGCCGTGCTGCACCGTGTCACACCACGCTGCTCTGTGCCGCGCCGTGCTGCACTGTGCTGCCCCATGTCACACGCTGCTGCCCCATGTCACACTGTGCTGCCCTGTGTCACACCATGCCGTGCTGTGCCATGCCATGCTTCCCCGTGTCACACCTTGTTGCCCCATGTCACACCTTGTTGCCCCATGTCACACGCTGCTGCCCAGTGTCCCCCCTCCCAGCGCCGCTCCAGCACCACCCTGGACCACCCTGACCTCTAGCCGGGGCCAGGCTGGGCTTTACAGCCCCCAGACACCCCCGCTCCCCCCGTTTGTTCCCAGCCCAGCGCTGGACACACTGGGTGGGACCTGCAGGTCCCCAGGGCAGGTGGGTGCTGTGTACGGTCCTGCCGCAGTTTTGGGGGTGCTCAGAGGGGTGCGGCCGCGATGCTCCGTGGCGGGGGGCGGGGGGGTACAGGGTGCAGCTCACGGTTTGTCCCCGCCGTGCGCTCACCCGTGCCACCCGGTGCCTTGCAGGAATGCCAAGAAGGAAGGGGACCTGCTGACCGCCCAGGCGCGCCTCAAGGACGTGGAGGCTTTGCTTAACTCCAAGGAGGCTGCGCTCTCCACAGCCCTGGGCGAGAAGAGGAACCTGGAGTCTGAAGTGCGGGACCTGAGGGGGCAGGTGGCCAAGGTAAGCGGTGGCAGCCCTGTCCCCAACTGCCCCAGCAACCCCCCAGGTTCCCTCTCTGTGCCAGGGGACTGCGGGGCAGAAGCACGGCTGGGCGAGGGGTCCCCAGCCAGCGCCGGGTGCTGAGCCCGGGCAGAGCCCAGGAGCCGGCCGTGACGGTCCCTCTGGATTCCCTGCAGCTGGAAAGCGCCTTGAACGAAGCCAAGAAGCAGCTGCAGGATGAGATGCTGCGGCGCGTGGACGCCGAGAACCGGCTGCAGACGCTGAAGGAAGAGCTCGAATTCCAGAAAAACATTTACAGCGAGGTGAGCCACTGATCGGGATCACATCCCCCCACCCTCGTGTGTTGTGTCCCCATCCCCGAGCCGATGCCACCCTGAGGTGACACCGTGTCCCCTGACCCGTCCCCAGGAGCTGCGGGAGACCAAGCGCCGCCACGAGACCCGGCTGGTGGAGATCGACAACGGGCGGCAGCGGGAGTTTGAGAGCAAACTCTCGGAAGCTTTGCAGGAGCTGCGGAGCCAACACGAAGCCCAGATCAGGCTCTACAAGGAGGAACTGGAGAAGACCTACGGGGCGAAGGTGAGCAGCACCCGCGCGTCGTCGCCGTCCTCTTCCCGCCCTGCCCTGCGGGGTGCCGGTGGGCAGAGGGTGCTGGGGGTGCTCACCCACGCCGTCTTGTCCTCCAGCTGGAGAACGCCAAGCAGTCGGCTGAGAGGAACAGCAACATGGTGGGTGCTGCCCACGAGGAGCTGCAGCAAACCCGCATCCGCATCGACAACCTCTCCTCCGAAGTCAGCCAGCTGCAGAAGCAGGTGAGTCAAGACCAAGGGATTCCTCTGGATGTCCATCCTCGGGAATGGTCCCCTCCTGGGCATGGCCCCAGGCGGAGCAGCCGCTCTCACCTTCCCTCTCCACGCAGTTGGCCGCCAAGGAGGCAAAGCTGCACGATTTGGAGGATATCCTGGCCAGGGAACGCGAGACCAACCGGCGCCTGCTCTCCGACAAGGAGCGTGAGATGGCCGAGATGCGGGCACGCATGCAGCAGCAGCTGGATGAGTACCAGGAGCTGCTGGACATCAAGCTGGCTCTGGACATGGAGATCAACGCCTACCGCAAGCTGCTGGAGGGCGAGGAGGAGCGGTGAGCACGGGGCGCCGCACCCAGTAGGCTCTGCTGGTCCCAGCCCTCGCGTCCTCACTGACTCCATCTCCCTTTCTCCTCCTGCCCAGGCTGAGGCTGTCCCCCAGCCCTTCCTCCCACAAAGGTGCATCCCGTAGCCACTTGTCCACCCCGGGTTCCTCCAAGAAGAGGAAGCTGGAGGACAGCGAGAGTCGGACCAGCTTCTCCCACCACGCCCGGACAAGCGGCCGCGTCGGCGTGGAGGAGGTGGACTTGGAGGGCAGATTCGTCCGTCTCAGGAACAAGTCCAACGAGGTGTGTTTGCCTTCAGGGAGGATCCCTGGGGGTGTAGCTCAGCCCCTCGTCACCCCACAGGCAGGAGGTAAACGGGGACAAGGTGGGGAGGAACTGGGGGGGTCTCAGGGTTGCTGCTCTCTCTCTCTCGCAGGACCAGGCGATGGGGAACTGGCAGATCAAGCGGCAGAATGGAGACGATCCCCCCATCACCTACCGCTTCCCCCCAAAGTTCACCCTGAAGGCTGGCCAGGTGGTCACGGTGAGTCGCTGCCCGGCGAAGGATCCAGCCGAGATCCCAAACCCAGCTGGGCCGTTGGTGACGCGGAGCAGCCGGAGCCAGGGCGCAAGCTCCATGGCACGGGGCTTTTTGGGGGGGGACAGACCTGTGTCCCCGGGGTCTGGGCTCTGCAGACCTGAGACGTTGCTTTTCTCTGTGCTTTTCTCCCTAGATTTGGGCCTCGGGGGCTGGGGCGACCCATAGCCCCCCCAGCAACGTGGTGTGGAAAGCCCAGAGCAGCTGGGGCTCCGGGGACAGCCTGCGCACCGCCCTGATCAACTCCAACGGGGAGGTGAGAGCCCGGTGGCAGCACTGGGTCAGGGCACAGGGGGGGTCGGCAGACACCGAACCCCCCCCCCAACTCCTTTCCTGTCCCACGTAGGAGGTGGCCATGCGGAAACTGGTCCGTACCGTGATCATCAACGACGACGATGAGGATGAGGACGACGATGAACTTAACATCCACCACCGCCATCACCACGTGAGTACCGCGCTGGTCCCAGGGGGTCTGTCACAGGGATGCTAGGGGAGCTTGGGTCCGGTCCCAGTCAAGGCAGGAGGCAGCTCAGCATCACACAGGATCAGACCCTATGGGAGAAGGCAGTTGGGAGGGCGCTGTGGGAACAACCGCACGGGAGAAGCCAACAGACCTCTGGCACCTGGAGAAGATTGCTGCTTGCCAGAAGAGCTCTGGAGACCTTGCTGGAAGTCACGTCCAACCCTGAGCAACCTTGACCTGCCACGAAAAGGGCTGGAGGAGCCCGGAGGGAGGCTGAGCTGGTACCTCGCATCGCTTGGCGGTGGAGAACAGGACGGTGGGAAGTTGATGGACGACACTTCACGGCAGCTGCTCCATCCTCTCCGCTTCACGAGGGCGCTGGAACGAATCCAGAGGTGACTTTGTCCTTCCTCTCAGCCCATCACTCCCCTCACGGAGCTGAAATATGCACCAGGAAGAGCAGAGAGCAGGCGGCAGTGCCAGGAGCAGAGCGACAGCCGCTTCTCCCCAGAAACCACCCCTGGCTGCAGCCCAGGAACCCCCCCCGCCAGGAGAGACCTATCCTAGAGCCATCCCGCAAGGAGAGACCTGTCTTGCGCGAGATGCCCGCAGGAATTACACATGGAGAGGTGCCGTCACCGCCACGCCGTGCCTCAACAGCGGTGAAAGAGCTGCCGGACGGCTCGGTGCGACAGGAGCGGGATGGGGCGTCCGTCATCTGCTCTCCTTTGAGTTCTCTGGATCTGAAGAGCGGTGCCGAGACGGATATTGATTATCCCTGGATGGAGCAGCCAAGCTCCTGCGGGCCAGCGCTTGCCCGTTCATCTAGGGGCTGAATCCTTTCCAAGATCCATTTCTCACTGGAAAGCAGGCAGCCTGCACGCTTCCAGGCAGCGAGGAAGAGGATGCTCTTAGATAAGCACAAGAGAAGCGCAGTTAAGGGGTTGCGTGTGTGCTGAGAGCCCAGGGTGCAAGGACAAGGCAGCAGGGACAGTTCACCCATCTGCAGTGTGCCAGCCCCACTCATTTGGAATCATCATCACCATCATCATCATCATCATCATCATCATCATCATCATCATCATCATCATCATCATCAAAAAATGTTATTATTTTTAAACCATGTGATGGAGAGGATGGGTGGAGCGCGGACCCCCTCTGAAGACTAACTTGAAGAGCCCTCCTGGGTCACACGGGTGCTGCCGCGGTCCTCAGGGCAGGGTGCTCAAGGCAGAAGGTGCTCGGGTGGGTGCTCAAGGTGGTTTTGTCTGTGTCCCCTCCCCCCCCCTCCCCACCTCCAGGGTAGCTGCGGTGGCTCTGGGGACCCCGGCGAATACAACCTCCGCTCGCGCACGGTGGTCTGCGGCACGTGCGGTCAGCCGGCCGACAAGTCAGGCAACCAGAGCACCGGTATCAACACCGTGTCCTCGGGCTCGTCCACTTCCAGCGTGACCGTCACCCGCAGCTACCGCAGCGTGGGCGAGTCCGGCAGCATCGGCCTTGGGGACAGCCTGGTGACCAGGTCCTACCTCCTGGGGAACTCCAGTCCCCGTAGGCAGGTTAGTGCCGTTTCCAGACCCCGGGGCCAGGCTGTCCCGGTGCTGCTGGGTCTCCACCCTGTCCTGGCGTCACCCTTTCTCAGCAAGGCAGTGCCGTGGGGGTCCCTTCCCCTCCTTCCTCTCCTCCACTCTGCTTTTCCTCTTGCCCCGGGCACCCTCTGCCTCTCTCTAAGTCTGAGAGGGTTTGGAAAAGGATATGGCTGTGGCATCTCCCCACCCCACCCCACACTCGGCCTCTTTGGCAGCCCCAGAGCATCCCTCATCCTCCTCGGCTCTCGTTCCCCCACTGCTGAGCGTTATCCGTGCTGGTATCCGGAATATTTCAGCACTTGAATATTAATACCCTCATTATTACCCTCATATATCACCGCTAATTCTCAAATTTCTGACTTCAGTGTTATAAATACCCCAGCCAAGGGGTATTTATTCCACCCCAAGGGCCAGGGCGGGTGAGAGCTGGGGGCACACACAGTCTGGGCACCCCGAGGGTCCCCCTCGGACATCGCTGCCTCCTTCTCAGCCGGAGCGAACAGGTTGTACCACCGGGTTATTTCTCATTTTCTTCTTTTTCTTTCTTCCTCCCAGGCTCAGGCTGTGCAAAACTGCAGCATCATGTAATTCCGTGGCACCATTCCTGTGTTTCCTGGCCGTCTCGAGCTAGTTTTGTTTTTTTTTTTCCCAAAGCAAAAGAAATTTCTTTTTTCCTTTAAAAAAACAATATCAAAAACCGAGGTTGGGTTTTTTGTTTTCTATAGCAGGAATTTTATATATATATATATATATTAAAAATGCTAAGAGATGCTTTGATTTTTTTTTTTTTTGTAAAGAAAAAATCTATTTCTATAAAAAAAAACCAAACAAAAAAAAGCTTTTCAGCTTCAAAATTTTTTTAAAACTTCAGCCAAAGACACCGAAGAATTGTGTTTACCGAACAGCCATGCGGGACGAGAATGTAGTTCAAGAGCTCTTTAGACTATATCACTTTTGCCAAAGCTTTTTTGTAAAGAATTGGGAGAAGCAAAGCCATCCCCGTCGGAGCTGCGCGCTCCTGCCTGCGTCTTCGGGCGGCAGCAGGAGCGGATCCGCAGAGGTGCTGGGGCAGAGGCTGAGCTGAGAGCCCCGTGCCGTGGAGGGCAGCTGGCTCAAGCAGAGCACAGCGCCTTTGCAACCCTTATTTTGTCGGATCTGAACCCAAAATTCCCTTTTCTTTCTCTATTTTTTTTCCGGATCCAAATCCCAAATTCCCTTGTTTTTTTTTTTTAGGGATGTGAACCCAAAATTCCCTTTTCATCTTTAAAGACTTTTCGATTTCCCTGCAGTGCTGGCGCAGGGGACTCCTGGCAGCTTGCAGGCGATGCCCCACGCCTCTCCGCGGCCGTACGGGCATTACCCCCCTTCCCAGTCCCTTGTCCACGGGCACCCCCATCGCTCCACGTACTGTATTTCCCAATTTCCCATCCAAGGCACCTCTTGCCCCTTTGGATTTTGGTTGGTTGTTTGTTTTTTTTTAAGCAGCCCAGTTGTGCCTTAGCCGAGGCGGGGGCCGCTCCGGAGCACGGACCCCGCACGGCATCGAGGGTAGATGGAGCAGGGGAAGTGAAAACCCACCGGAGCTGCATCCCGGGACCAGATGGATTTGGTGGATGGGGTGACGGACCTCGCTCCTGCAGGCTCGGACCCAGTGGGACCCTCTTGGACCCCCCCTTTTTTGGGGGCTGCTGCATCCAGTGAGGTTCAGTTTTTCTCAGCTGCGGTTAGTTTGACTCTTCTCTGGTGGCAGGAGCTCAGGAGCCCAGTTCAGGGCAGGATGAGGCCAAAGGATGCTTAGTCCAGGACAGGGCTGGTTTGCCAGGAAGGCACTGAGGAAGGCTTTTTTGTTTGAGTGAGGGGGATTTGGGGGTCCGGCACAGGCAGCTCCCCTCTCTGCAAGGGTCCATCCAGCTGTTGACGGAGATTTTAGCTTTTTGCCTCAATTGGGGAACGCCCACAGAACCCCCTGCCTCAAGCGCAGCCTAGGGGCAGGATCAGGTCCCCAGCAGAAGCACCCCCTGCTCCGTCGGAATCTGGTGAGACCCCGTATGTATCTGTGCTTGCGAAGCTTCTGTATTACTGCCTGTATTCCCTTCTGGAATCAATACAGCCAAACCCTTCCCACCCCGTGTGCTGTGGTCATTGCTGTCCTTGGGGGGTGGAAACTGGGGAGGGGGGACACTTTACTGCACCCCAGCCTGGTGCTGGCTCCTCTTGGCCCAAAGGGGGGATCCCTTGTAGCCCCACAGCCAGGGCTGGGGCTCAGCACCCTACCACCGACAGGGGGAAAGCAGGGTGGCCACAAGCACCCCGACTCACCCAGGGGGGTGCCCGGGGTGGGATGTTGAGAGCTGGGGCAGCCAAAGCTTCCCCCCCGCCCCCCCCGATGATGATGATGAGAGGGGCTGGTGGGGAGGGGGTGGAATTTGGGGAGAGGGCTCAGTGCTTTCCTCCCCCTGGGATTTTGGGGAGCAGACATTCCCCTGGGTGGGATGGACTGGGCGGGGAGCGGGTGGTGCAGAAGCTGAGTGAGCCCCTGACTTTGCTCTTACCACGGGGGTGGCCCCGGCACCCCGCCAAGGGGGACCCCCCCTGCCCGCCCCGGGGCCGTGCCAGGCACTGGAGCGAGGCGGGAGGAGATGCTGGGGAGAAGGAGAGAGCCATAAAGCCGGCGCGTAATCGGCTTTACCGGGCACAGCACCGGCGAGCAGCGATGTGAGGGAGCGCGGGCAGGCGGCCGGGGCGCAGGCACAGCCAGGTAGGTGCCCGGGGTGCCCACCCTGGGGGTACCCTCTGCCCCAGCGCTCGGATGCCTGGGTCCCCCCCAGAGTCCCGTCGCTCTGGACTTGGGGGCCAGCAGGGCTGAGCTTCATGAGGGAAAGGGGCGTCGAGGGGGTCTCTGGGGCAGCGCTGCCACCTTCCAGCTTTGGGCTGGCTTGTGGGGACCCAGCGAGGTATCTCCTCTCCCAGGAGGGGAGGTTCCAGAGGGGGATCTCAGAGGTGGGCGCTCACGGGGTGCCCCATTTGCCCCCACCCCGTCAGCTCAGGGATGCCAGCGCCGCGACGCCAGGACAGGTACCCCGCACGGCTGGCAATGCCGAGGAGCTGCAGCGTGGCCCCACCGTGCCACGTCTGGCCCTGAGCTGGGAATCCACCCTGACCCCGAGCCCTTGCACCACCGGGCCCCAAAAGTCATGAGGTTGTGCCCAAAATATCAGGTTATTGAACGGTGGAAGGGAAGCCAACGGCGCTGCTGGGACCTCGTGCTCTTGCCCAGCCATGCCGTGGGGAGTGACTGGGTCAGGAGGCAAGGGGAAGTGTCACGGGTGCTCCCCACATCCCCCCTCATGGCACCCAGGCATCCTGGCACAGCGGGGCTGGGTCACGCCGGGGAATGGCTGAGCTGGCAGCGTGGCTCCGTGCCCCTTCGCCGTTCCCGGTGCTCCACAGCTTGTGTGACCTATGAGGTCCCTGCATGGCCCACGGGGACCTTGCACAGCCCACGGGGATCACGTACAGCCCGTGGGGACTTTGAGCAGCCCCACGTGGACTTTGTAGTGCCCACAGGGAGCGTGTATGGCCCACGGGGACCTCGCACAGCCCATGGGGACGATGCACAAGAACTCCAGCCCCGCTCCGGCCAAGGCGCTGGGTCAGGGTTTCTCCAGCTCCTCCTGCAGCCCCGGCTCTGCCTCCTGGCAAGAGAGAACCGGGAGCCCAGAGCAAGGAGCCATGACCCGGCCTCGCTCACTTGTGCACCGAGTGTCAGGGTCTCTGCAGAGGCACCCTAGGGCGCGCGGCCAGGTGGGAGCACCAGGGTTTGGGGACAGCAAACCAACACACGGGGGCACAGGTTGGGGATCATCAGGCTTTTTAAGGGGAAAAAAATCTAGCACAAGGGAGCCTTGGAGCAATCGCTGGGATGGGGTAGAGCCAGGACTGCCCCCGACATTGGGCAGCCACCGGGGATTACCAGGCCAGGGCACGGCTGAGCGGGTGCTGGGGGCCCTGTGAGCCCCACGCTGGCCCCCTCCAGGCCCCTGCATGCCCAGGGGGATTAAGGTCAGGCCGCCCCACTAATCCCAAGGGTGGTTTAAGACGTGAGCTTGTACCCGCTGCCACCCCCCAAGGTTGCACCCCAAGGTGCTGCATGGCGCAAGCCACCCACAGGGCACCCTTGGGGGGGACCAGGCAGGGGTGGGGGAGTCGTGGCTCAACCCTTGGGGTGGGAGGGGGTCAGGGCAGCTCTGCCTCCCCACAGCAGGCTTCGGCTAAGCCTCCAGTGCCGGCGGGCCGGCAGGCACCAGGCACAAGCTCCTTACGACTCCCAGGCAAAGGCTCCCGACCTCGGGAGCCCCGTGGGAACCGGGGCGGCAGAAAGCGAGGAGCGGCTGAGGGGGCATCTGAGTCCGCTCCCCAGGTCGGGGCAGGGCGGGTACCCCCAGCGTGGGGTGGAAAGGGGTCCCTGGATGGGCCCGTTCCCAGCTCGCTGCTTTTGAGGGTGCCGACACTGCCCCCGCCCCGGCTTGCGTGAAGCAAGCAGGGCTGGCACCTTTCCTGGGTGCCCCGTGGTTGTGCAACGTCAGGCTGGGGACAAAGTCACTCACCTGAGGTCGCGCAGGGAAGGCTGTTGCACAGGGAGGAGGCGGCAATGGCGGAGGATCCTGTTTCGGGGTGCCTCAAGCCCCACTCCCACACAGCCAGGAAGGGGAAGGAGGGCAGGTTCCAAAGGGGAAGCGGGATCTGCCGGCACCAGTTTGGCCTCCCTGGAGGGGAAGTTTCGAGGAGGGAAGTGCCTCTGACCAAAACTGGGTGCTGTGGGTGCTGCGGCAGTGTGGGGATACATGTGGCCTGCTCCGGAGTGGAACCCGGCAGCTGCTGGTGGCACCGAACCCCCTTCTGGGACCCCCAAAATCCAGGTAGTGCAGGTAGCCAGAGCCAGCACGGCTCACCTGGGATGGGTGAGCGGCGATGGGGGGGGGCTGAGATGGGGGTGCGGAGGTGGGGCTGGAGGGATGTGGTGTGGATATGGGGGTGCGGGGAAGCGGTGTGGATATGGGGGTGTAGAGATGGGGTGCAGGGATGGGGCGCAAGTCTGAAGCAAGGCTACAGTACGGATACAGGGATGCAGACATGGGGGTGCAGGGATGTGGTGTGGGTGTGGGGGAGCGGAGATGGGGGTGCAGGGATGGGGGCGCAGGGATGCAGTGTGGATCTGGGGGTGCAGAGATGCCGTGTGGATCTGGGGGTGCAGAGATGGGGGCGCAGGGATGCAGTGTGGATCTGGGGGTGCAGAGATGGGATGCAGGGATGGGGTGCCGGCTGCAGCACGGATACAGGGATGCAGACATGGGGGTGCAGGGTGGTGATGCAAACAGCGGGGGGAGTAAAGATGGGGTGGAGGGACACGACGTGGCTATGGGGACACAGGACCATGTCAAGAGCCGTGTCAGACGGGACACACGCGGGTGCGCCCGTGGGCGCCGGTGGGTGCCAGTGGGTGCCCGTGGATGCCGGTGGGTGCCGGTGGGTGCCGGTGGGTGCCCGGGGGTGTCTGTGCCTGCCCGCATCTGCGGGGTGCGCCCAGCCGTGCCCGTGCACGAGCGCGGGGTGCGCGTCCGGCTGTCCCTCTGTCCCACTGTCCCTCTGTCCGTCCGTCTGTCCGTCCGGTCCGTGTGTCGGGGCGCGGCGGCGGGGCGCGGGGGGCGGGGGGCGGGGGGGTGAGGCCAGCCGGAGCCGGCCGAGGTAAGCCGTAGCCATGGCGACTGGAGCGGGATCCGGTGGCCCCGCAGGGATGCTGAGCTCGCCAGGCCTCCCCGCCCGCCCGGGCGCCGGTGCTGCCACAGGTCGGTACCACCGCACCGGGACCGGGACCGGCACCGGGCGGGGAACGGGCAGGGGATGCCCCCTCGGGGGCGGGAGGCAGAGCCGGGCCTCGGGGGTGGGGGGGCGAGGGGGGTGCATGACGGACAGGCTTTGGGGACCCCCCAGACAGCTGTGACGCTGGCAGGCAGTGACAAAGGGGCTGAGGTCCCAATCCCAGGGAGAGCTTCCCCGCATCCCCCACCTTGGCCCCCCGCCCGTATCCCCCTTTCCTCCTCCCACATCTCCTGGGCATCCCTCCACATCTCCCCTACCGCCCCCCCCCCCCCCAGTTCCCTCCTGTGCATCCTCCTGCACCACCCCACAGCTGTCCCCACCCTCTGCATGCTGCCCTTTGCATTCCCCACCTCTTGAACACCCCCCCATCTTCCCCTGCACCCCCCAGATTCCTCCCCTGCATCCTCCCATACCCTTACTGCATCCCCCCCCCCCCCCCCCCGCCTCCTCTCTTGCTTTCCAGCTCCCCCACACCCCCTTCTGCTCCAGATCTTGGGGGGATCGAAAAAGCCTCCCCCAGCCTGAGCCGGGCTGCCCCAGCCCCCGACTTCTGTCGGGGTGTTGGAAGCATCCCTGCACTCCCCATGGCACAGGGATGCTCCTTAGGAGCAGGGGGAGGGGGATGACATGGGCAGGGGGTTGGAGTCAAGGGGGAGGACACAAGATGGGCAAGGGATTGGGGTCAAGCAGCAGAGAAGAAACACACTCTTCCCTGCTGTGGGGGGGGACCCCGGTTCCCAGCCGCTTGGGAAACTGAGGCACAGGGAAATTTTTAGCAGGCAGGAGGTCAGCGCCGATGTGGCCACCAGCGCCGTCACGTCTCACCTCGCTGAGCACACGGGCTGGGTCTGGCTCCGTCCTGGGACAGGTCAAACCTCTCTTTGCAAGGAGGATGTGTGTTTATTGGCAGCGTGATATTCCCTGGCTTGGAGGGAATCTGGAGAGTGAGTGGGCCAAGAGACCGAGTCCCGTGGAGCCATGGCCACGGTGATACTCACACCAGAGGAAAAAAAACCCACCCCAGTGTGGAGAGGCCCTTGGTGACACTTGCTTCCAGGTGTCAAATCCTATGCAGGGAGGCTGTAATGTCCCCCCGCCCCCCCGTGTCCCCAGACTACCTTGGCCAGGGGACCCAGAAAGGAAGAGGGACAGGGCTGCGACAGAGCTTCAGCTCCCCGTGCCGCTGGAGCAGCTTGAGGCTGCTCTCACTTCACACCCTGCCTCAGAGCTGGCTCGCACCAGGGGAACCCTCTCCAGGGGCTTTCCCCAGCCCCAGTCCCCCCTGAGCCTTCAGCCTCACCGAGGAGCCTCCGCTCCCTTTCCCATCCCTCCTCCCCCTCCTCTGGCCCCAGTGGCTCTGGCCCAGGGCAGAACAATGTGGCCGGTCCAAGCCTCCGTGCGGCCCCGTTTCTCCGCCAACCCTTCGCCAAGTGGGAAATCCGGGGCAGAGTAACCTAGTTTCTGTGCTGACAAGGAGCTTTCTGTCCTGGCCAAGCAAGGTGGTGGGGACAGCGCTGCCCTCCCGGGGCTCGGTGTCCCGGCAGGCGGATGGTGGCACCAGGGGAGGCAGGTAAGGAGGCCCTGCCGGGGCAGGATGCTCCTCAGCCTTGTCTGGAGCGGGATATTGGGGCACCTCGGATGTGGTTATGGCGCTGGAGGGATGCCAGGGCTTGGGCTTTGGCGGGTTTCTTGCCCACAGCCATCCCAGAGCAGCGTGGGGTCAGGGAAGGAGCCTGGCCGCTGGCACAGCTATGGGCTGTTTGCAGGGGGTGATGCTCAGCCCTGGGGGGGTATCGGTGGGGGTGATGCTCAGCCCCAGGGGGGCCGTTTGGGGGTGCGATGCGATGCTCAGCCCCGTGGCCGATCCTCGCGGTCAGCAGGAGCGACGACGTTGCTTCGCTCTCACTCCAAAGATTGCC
This sequence comes from Leptosomus discolor, assembly GCF_034619465.1. Taxonomy (NCBI): domain Eukaryota; kingdom Metazoa; phylum Chordata; class Aves; order Leptosomiformes; family Leptosomidae; genus Leptosomus; species Leptosomus discolor. Next base: position 2,385,746 of record NC_141416.1, read on the forward strand.
CCACAGGCAAGACGGGACCCCAGGCACCCCATTCCCCCCCCACGTCACCCCCTGGGTACCCCAGTCGGAGGAGCAGAGCACCCCGGCTCCCCTCCCGCCTCCCTCCGCCAGGCTTCGCTGCCCTCCCGCTGGGGCTGCAAGGCAGGCGAGGCAGGAGCAGGCGCCCGCTGCCCCAACCTGCTGAGGCTCGTCCTCTTCCAGCAGGACTTTCTGGTTCCCGTAGTCCCCGGCGGGGCCACGCTGGGCTGGGCCGGGCCACAGCGAGCCCTGCCACGAGCCGGGCCGGGAGCCTGGCACCGCGGCCGGACCTTGGCCGGGCGTTGGGCATGGGCCCACGGGGGTCTTCTGGCCGCAGACCCCCGGGGCCAGGCGCCTGCCGGGGGCCGGTGCTCCAGGGGCGGAGGTGAGCCAGCTCTGCCCTCGCCCGCCGGAGAGGTAATGCCGCGCGTTGGGGACGTGGTGGCCACCCGCGAGGGGTGCCGGCCACCACACGGTTCTCGAGGCGTCGCTCCTTCCCCGTGGCTTCCGGCAAGGCCCGCCAAAGGAGCTGCAAGAAGGGGGGGGGGGGGTGCCGTCCTCTCCTAAATTTGTGGAGCCTCCAGCCACCGACGGAGCTGCACGGAGGAGTCCCTGATGGGGACGGGCACCGTGGGCCACTGCGGGGGCAAAGGCAGGAGCATCTGGGCACCCCTGTGCCGGGGCGGGGGGGGGCCCAGTGCAGGGAGCCCAGCAGGGCATGGGGACGTCCCCTCCTGTGCCGGGGTGGCGGTGGGAAGCTCTCCCCCACGTCTGGGGCCCACGAGAGGCTCGAGGCGCCAGGGCCCCACGGCCCCCCCCCCCCCCCCGTTTTGGGCGCCAGCTTCCCTCCCCGTCTTGTTTCCGCTCGGTGCCACGCAGCGCCAGCGGCGGTTGCCCTCACCCCCACCCCTCCCGCAGGGATGGTGCCGGGACCCTCGAGGGGGACATCCCTGCCGCCCCCCGCCATGCCCGCGGCTGCCCTCCGCCTGCTCTGCGGTGTGGTGATGCCCGCCGCCATGCTCTGCGCCGAGCCCCTGCCCCGCGTCGCCTTCCCCAGCGGTGAGTACGGCACCGAGAGAGCAAAATGGCTGGGGAGGGGATGGGGACAAGCTGGGGGGGGACACAACAGCGGCTTGGGGGAGCGTCTGTCCCCAGGGTTGAGCATCCAGCGTCGGGGACACCCGTGGGCTGCTCTCCATCACAGCCTCCCCATCCCGGTGCCCCTCTCGTTAGCCCCGGGCAGGGTTGGGGAAGGGGGAAGGTGGCTGTGGGGTTGGGGACGGGTGCTGGTGGCAGCAGGATGGTGCAAAAGAGCTACGGGGCCGCTGTGGGGGCAGCTGGAATGAGGCTGGTTGGCACTTGAACACCTTTGGGAAGCGGGAGCTGGGTGCACCCCAGGGTGCCAGATCTAGCAGAGTGATTTTGGCACCCGCCTGGCACCCTGAATGGAAGGAAAAGCTGCCTGCTCGGCAAGACGGGGCACTGAGTCCTGCCTGCATGTCCAGCCAGGTGGCAGATGGCAAAGAAAGGGGTTCGGTGGTGCTGGGGGACGGCGAGAGGGGGCTGTGCCCCCACGGCAGGGCCTTGCCCTCCCGAGGCCCCTGCCACCGCTGCCACTTCCCCTTCCCCATGCAGCCCTTCCGAGAATTGCCTTTTTTCCCTGTTTTGGTGGCTGGCGGGGGAAAACACGAAGCCTGCGGCCCCCAACTGTGTTTAGGGCACAGTGGGGGCTTGTAGCCCACCCCAGGCTGGCACCTTGGGGCGATGCATCCCCCAAACGGAGCATCACCCCACGGCCGTGGCCCCAAAGCATCACGGGCAGAATTTGCAGCCCAACCGGGAAAAATGCGCCCCGATTCTTACGGGAGAGCAGAGCAGCATCCGAGGGTGGAGGATGCGTGGGCTTTGCAGCTTGGGGACATCCAGCCCTTGCAGCAGGACCCAGAGGTGTGGGGGCAGGGGGAGGTGAGGACCTGGAGGGGGAAGCGGGGACGGTGATGGGGGGCCCCTGGGGGAAGCAACACACCCCCGTTTCCCCCACGAGAGGTGACGTGGGGCGCAATGGCAGCTGCTGCTGCATCCGCCCGGGGTTGATGGTGGTGCCGGGACGTCCGTGTGCGCGTGTGTGTGTCCCTTGGGCCCCGTCATCCCCCTTTGCTCCTGCCAGGGGACCCCCGACGGACCCTGACCCATTTCAGCCAGGACAACGTCTCCCACTACGACACCTTCCTCCTGCACGAGAGCGAGGAGGAGCTGTACGTGGGCGCGCGTGACCGGGTGCTGGCCCTCGCCGTCGGCACCCCGGGTACCGTCCGTGCCAAAGCCTCGGTGAGCAGCAGCCGCTTTTGGGGAGGTGCCTTCCGCCGTGCCTCACTTTCCCCACTCAGGCCGGGTGGTCGTGGCTCGGCTCAGCAGCTCTGGACCCTCTCCCTTCCCTCCGCAGATCATGTGGGGACCCACGGCCGAGAAAACCTCTGAGTGTGCTTTTAAGAAGAAGAGCCAGGAGGTGAGACAACACCAAGGGGGGCTTGGGGGGGAGCGGGGGGGGGAGGGGGGGGGGTCCCACAGAGCTGCAGGGCTGCTCAGCCCCCACGTCTGCTCTTTGCCTCCCGCAGACCGAGTGCTTCAACTTCATCCGCGTCCTGGTGGCCCTGAACCAGACCCACCTCTACGTCTGCGGGACCTACGCCTTCAGCCCTGCCTGCACCTACATCGTGAGTGTGTGTGTGTGTGTGTGTGTGTGTGTGTGTGTCCCCGCCGAGGACAGGGACAAGGGGGACTCACCGGACGTGTCGTGGCATTGCCATGAGGAGCCACACCATACCGGCCCAAGGAGCTCCAGCGGGATGGGGGATTTGAGCTAATGGCATCGCGGGAAGCCCCCTGGGATGGGGGGTGCGGGGTGACCCCGCCACCCAGGTGTATCTTTGCATTTCACAGACCAAAGGAGCCCACGGTGTTTCTCACCACGGCTGCCAGCAGCTTTTCACCTGCTGGGTCAGATGCAGGTGGCAAACGCCTGATTTTGGGTTCGGGTTCTCCCTGGTGAAGCCAGGCAACCTGTCCTGCCTCAGTTTCCCCACTTTGCTGAGCACCGCAGCTTCCCCACAGGCCAGAGGGGACTTTTCTTGCAGATTCTGGGTTTGTTTTAACTCCCGTCGGCTGATGTTTCTCCCCTTTCCCACAGTACCTGGAGAACTTCACGCTGGTGTCCAGCGGCAGAGGACAACCTTTCCTGGATGGGAAGGGCCAGTGCCCCTTCGACCCCCAGCACACCCACACGGCCCTGCTGGTGGGTGAGTACAGGGCGAGCGGCCCCCACGGGTGGGCACCCATCCCTGGGGTGAAGCGGAGGGTGACGGCGGCGGGTGGTCCCCGCCGCGGCTCACCCCCACCCCATCCCCGAGCAGACGGCGAGCTCTACGCCGGCACCATGAACAACTTCCAGGGCAACGAGCCCATCATCTCCCGCTCGCTGGGCAGCCGGACCCTGCTCAAGACGGACGCCTTCCTCCGCTGGCTTTCGGGTGAGCAAGGAGACACCCCCCCGCAGCCCCACCTCGCCCTCCCCGTGACAGGGGGGGTGCCTGCAGCAGCCCCTGCTCCAGCTCCTCACCCCCCCGCCGCCCTGGCTGTGCCCCACAGCCGACGCCGCCTTCGTGGCCTCCTTCAGCATCCCTGGAGATGACAAGGTCTACTTCTTCTTCGAGGAGACGGCTGACGAGTTCGACTTCTTCGAGCGGCTCCTGGTGCCGCGAGTGGCCCGTGTCTGCAAGGTGGGCGCGGGGGGACAGCGGCGGTGGGCGACGACGGGACGATGGGGGGGACCCGGCTGCTGTCGCCCTTGGGCTGAGCACCCTCCCGCCTCCCGCAGAGTGACGTCGGAGGGGACAAGGTGCTGCAGAAGAAGTGGACAACGTTCCTGAAGGCCCAGCTGGTGTGCTCGCAACCCGGCCGCTTCCCCTTCAACGTCATCCACCACGCCTTCGCCCTGCCCCGCCGTGACGGCGGCGCCGACTTCTACGCCGTCTTCACCTCGCAGTGGTGAGTGCCGGCACCCCAGGGGGGTGCTGCGGGTGCTGCGGGGACCCGCACCCTCCCCGTACCCACCTCGCTGTCCCTGCAGGCAGGCGGGCAGGGCGGGCAGCGCCGCCGTCTGTGCCTACAGCCAGGAGGCCCTGGAGGAGGTCTTCGAGGGCAAGTACAAGGAGCTGAACAAGGAGAGCTCCCGCTGGACGGTCTACGGCGGCCCCAACATGAGTCCGCGGCCCGGCAGCGTGAGTGCTGCCCGCCCGGGGGGGGACAAGACCCTCCCGGAGGGACGGTGGTAGTTTGTCCATCCCAGTTTGCCCCGTGCGCTCGCACTGGGGTGAGGTGGTGGTGGTGTTGCAAGCGGGAATGGGAAAGGTGGCAGGGTCCCTTGGCACCCAACTGGCACGGGACAGCCTAGTGGCACGTCCCCCCCTCCCCGTGCCTCAGTTTCCCCACGCCAGCGCTGACTCCTCTCTCCCTGCAGTGTCACATGGGTCCCTCCTCCGACAAAGCCCTCACCTTCATGAAGGACCATTTCCTAATGGACGGGAAGGTGTCGCCCACCCACGGGCGGCCGCTGCTGGTGAAGACAGACGTCACGTACACGCGCATCGTGGTGGACGAGACCCGTGGCATCTCGGGGACCACCTACCGCGTCATGTTCCTGGCCACGGGTGGGTTCACGTGGGAGTAGGCACAGGGCGCCCGCTCACCCCTCCTCCCCAGTGGGCCCCCAAAATGCCGGTGATGTCCCCTGTGCCCCCCACAGCGGAGGGTTTCCTGCACAAAGCGGTGGAGCTGCCTGGGGGTCCCCACATCGTGGAGAGCGTCCAGCTCTTCGAGACGCCGGAGCCGGTGAAGAACCTCCTGCTGTCCCCGAGGAAGGTAGGGGATGGGGCTCACCCGAGAGCCCGCTCCACGCCCGGCACGGGGCGGGGACGGCGGGGAGGCTCAGCCCCGCGCCTCTCCTTCCCCAGGGCATCCTCTACGTGGGCTACTCCGGTGGTGTCCTCCAAGTCCCGTTGGCCAACTGCAGCCTGCACCGGAGCTGCGCCGAGTGCGTGCTGGCGCGGGACCCGTACTGCGCCTGGCACAGCCTCGAGGGCTCCTGCCAGCCCGTCCGCACCACCCCCGCCGAGGACATGTGAGCCGGAGAGGCGTCGGGATGAGGATGGGCAGGGGGACGCGGAGGGGACCGGGATGCTCATGTCACTCTCCCGGCCAGGCGCAGGAGCGCGTGGCTGCAGGACGTCGAGGCGGGGAGCCCGGCCACCGTGTGCCACCGCGGGAGGAGCGCGGCCATGCCCCGGGCCTGGGGGGGACACGAGGATCCTGCCGCAGAGAGTTGAGTATGGGGGTGCAGCGGGACGGGGACAGGAGGGTGGGACGGGGCACGTGGGGTGCAGCGCATCACCCCACTTTCCCCCTCCGCACCTCGCAGGGCTCAGCCCCCCACTGAACGCCGTGGTCCGCCTGCCGTGCCCCCGCCGCTCCGCCCTGGCCACCTACAGCTGGCAGCAGCCCGGTGGCCAGGGGGGCCGAGGGGACACGGCGCTGCTGCCCGACCACACGCTGGTGGTCATCATGCAGCAGGGGACCGCCGGCACCTACAAGTGCCGGGCCACCGAGAACGGCTACACCTGGACGGTGGCTCATTACCAGCTACGGGACCCCAGCGGGGCGACCCCTCAGCCGGACGGGCTGGCTGAGGAGGGGTTGGCCTGGGGGTCCTCAGGCTCTGGCAACCCCCGGTCTTACTGGCCGCAGTTTGTCACTGTCACCGTGCTGCTGGCCGTGACGCTGGCCGTGGCCGCCTGCCTGGCCCTCCTCGCCTACCGCGACCAGCTCAAAGCCAGGAGCAAGGTGAGGGGGTGCAGCGCGCCCCACAGCCCCCCGTCGCAGCGCCGGGAGAAGGTACCCCTCAACGGGGGGACCGGAGAGCCCCCGGCACCCGGAGTGCCCATCGAGGAGGAGGAAGAGGAGGAGGAGGAGGAAGGCTCCCGTGCTTGCTGCCTCCAGCTTGAAGGGGACGTCGATGCTGATAACAACAGGGTGCCAGCGGGGGGTACAGCATGACGCTGCCACCAGGTCGGGGAGACTGTGGGGAAGCAGTGGGGTGCGGGGGTGACATGAAGGTGAAGTGTTTTTTCTTGTTTGTTTGTTTGTTTTTTTTTTAATTTAATACCTGTGTTTTAACATAAGGTAACAACATTTTGGGGTAGCGGCGAGGGGCAGCGGGGTGGGATGGGCCCCTGGGAGCAGTGAGGGAGGCAGCAAGGGGGTAGGATGGGGCAAGGAGGTGGGGTGGGGGAGGAATGGGGGGGCCAGGGAAGGACACGGGGACAGGGAAAGGACAAAGGAAGGATGTGGCAAAGAGATGGGTCTGAGGGCAGGATGTGGCTGTAGGGCAAGGACGTGGGGTGGGGGCGGGCGGAGTTGGCAGACTCGGGCACCGGTGTCACCCCAGAAAATGAGAAGACCCTGGGCTCCATAAAAGCTCCAAAATGGGGAAAGCGGAGCCCAAACGGGGCCCATGGACCGACCCCAAATGGGGCCCATGGGCCGACCCCCAACGGGCTCCACGGGCCGACCCCCAACGGGCTCCACGGGCCAACCCCATGGGCACCCACCCTGCGCCGCCAGCCCTCCCCACCGCCCTGGGTGCTGGGCTGGGGGGGGACACCCCGCACCGCCCTGACCCCCCCCCCCCCCCCGGACAACCATGGCGGTGGGGCCCCCCACGCCCCCATCTTCCATTTCCCACCAGCTGCCCCTCGCGGGGTTTGGCCCCAGCTGCTTTTTTTGCTGATGTTGAGCCTTTTTTGGGTTTTTTTTTTAAGATGAACCAGCTGTAAATTTTCCTGCTCTTTGTACATTTGATTTTTTTGTTTTTTTTTTTTTAATTAAAAAAAGGAAAAGTGAAGAGATCGCCTCGTGCTGCCGGGTCCAAGGAGCAGCCCCGGGGCGGGCAGTGCCAGGCCCCTTGGCCTCAGGCCCACGCGGTGTGCGTGTGTGCGAGGTGTGCGTGTGCAAGGCGTGTGTGTGCAGGGTGTGCATGAAGGGTACGCATGTGCAGGGTGTGCGTGTGCAAGGAGTGCTTGTGCAAGGCGTGTGTGTGCAGGGTGTGCATGAAGGGTACGCATGTGCAGGGTGTGCGTGTGCAAGGAGTGTATGTGTGCGAAGTGTGTGTGCAGGGTGTGCATGTGCAAGGCGTGCGTGTGCAAGGCGTGTGTGTGCAGGGTGTGCATGAAGGGTACGCATGTGCAGGGTGTGTGCTTGCAGGGTGGGTATGTGTGTGAGGTGTGTGTGCAGGGTGTGCATGTGCAAGGCGTGCGTGTGCAAGGAGTGCTTGTGCAAGGTGTGTGTGTGCAGGGTGTGCATGTGCAAGGCGTGTGTGTTCAGGGTGTGCATGAAGGGTACGCATGTGCAAGGTGTGCGTGTGCAAGGGGTGCGTGTGCAGGGTGTGTATGTGTGTGAGGTGCGTGTACAGGGTGTGCGTGTGCAGGGTGTGTGTGGGCAGGGTGTGCATGAAGGGTGTGCGTGCAGGGGGTGTGCGTGCAGGGGGTGTGTGTGCAGGGGGTGCGTGTGCAGGGTGTGTATGTGTGTGAGGTGCGTGTACAGGGTGTGCGTGTGCAGGGTGTGTGTGGGCAGGGTGTGCATGTGCAGGGTGTGCACGTGCAGGGTGTGAGTGTGCAGGGTGTGCACGTGCAGGGTGTGCACGTGCAGGGTGTACGTGTGCAGGGTGTGCGTGTGCAGGGTGTACACGTGCAAGGTGCGTGTGTGCAGGGTGTGCGTGTGCAAGGTGCATGTGCACGGGCAGCGTGTCCGCAGCGTGCTCGTGCGAGGCCGTGCGAGGCGGGCACTGCCAGCCCACCCGCGCAGCGCGTGGCGTCGTGCACTCACGTGCAACGTGGAGGGGGACGCGAGGGGGTGACGCGGGTGCGGAACGCACGTGCAAGGTGTGCGCGTGCAACGAGGGGCGAGGAGCTGGGGGGGGCGGGGGCACCACCCCCACCCCACAGGCGGGGGGGACACGGCCCTCTCACACGCACCCATCGCTCCCTTTCGGTGCATCCCTGCTCTTCGCCCCACCGCGCCGTGCCCTCTGCCCCCCAGCAGCCAGCACGGGGGATTCTTCCCGGCAAACCCCGGCGTCGCACCGTTAAGGGCAGCTGGCCCTTTAAGAGCTGTAATTCGGCGCTGCCCCTTTAAGGGGGGGGGGGGCAGGCGAGGCGTACTGCTGTGCGCATGCGCGCCCTGTCCCGCCCCTCGTCTTGCCGGGGCGCAGCGGGCGGCCGCCCTCTTTACTGAGGCCGGAAGCGCGCGGCGGTCTCTTCCGGAGCGGCGTCAGCCCTTTCCCAAGATGGCGCCGGCGCTCGGCCGCTGATTGCTCGGGCGGCGCGCGCGAGGCCCCGACGTGCTGCCGCCGTTCACTTCCGGCCGGCGGCCGCTGAAGCGGGGCGGCGGGGGGGGGGGGCGGGGAGCGGCCATGGGGTGGCGGGACCGGCCGGCGGCGGGACGGGGCGGGGCGGGGGCCTCCCGCCCGCCGGCCTGAGGTACCGGGAGCGGCGGAGGACGGGCCCGAGGCGCGGGGCAGGGGGCTGTGGGGCGGGAGCGGGGACTCGGTGGCGAGGCGGGAGGAGGAGGCCTGGCCCGGGCGAGTGGCGGCGGGGCAGGACGGGGGCGGCCCGGCTCGGGGCCGGTGCTGGGGGGCGTTGGGGAAGCCTGGGGCGCGGGGGGGGGGGGGTTGGCTGCGGGACGGGGCCGGTGCGGGCCTGCGGCAGATGGAGGATGTCCCCTGTCCCCGCAACCGGGGTGTGCTCCGGGACACCGGGGTGAAGGAGAGGTTGGCGGGGGAGGCGGCTGGATGCAAGACCCGCTCGGCTGAAGGAGGCGGGTGCTGCGCCATCGAGGAGCCCAGGGGAAGGGGATGGGGGTCCCCTGCGGCTCCGGGGCTGCGGGAGGCAAAGGTGCTTGGCGAGGGGGAGAGAGGAGGGGGGGGGGGGACGGGGACGGGGACGGGGACATGGGTGCGACATGAAACCAGGGTGCTGGGCAAGGCTGGTGCTGGGCAAGGCTGCTCGTCTGTGCTGCTGCTCATCCGCCCGGTGACCTTGAGCGGCTCCTGTGCCAAACTTCCCACCCGTTCGCCGCCTTTAGAGCACTTTGTTGCGGTGGTGGTGGTTGGTTTTGTCTGGCCCAACGTAAGCGCCGGTGGCTTTACCGGGAGGCTGGGTTATTGCTGCGCCGCCTTGCCCAGCTCCTGGCCACGGGCCTGCTGCGTGCAGGAGGTGGCATGAGGCGGTGCTGTGGGTGTGTTGAGAAGTTTTGGCCTTTGAGTGTCTCTGCCTCGTCGTTCACAGACAGGCAGCTGCTCACGGAGGGAACTGCAGGTCTTCAGTGGGGCTGGTTTTGTACCCACCTCCATCCTGGGGTCAGTTTAAGGAGCACAACAGCAAAGACTTTGGAAACGGAGCTGCCCGCTTAGGCCAGGTTCGGTGTAGCGCGGCGCAGGCTTTAAATTTGAGAGACTTGTGGTGGATTTGTTTGATTTCGTGCTTTCCCACTTGAGAGGATCTCCACAGGCAACGGCGGAGAGCGCTCGGGCCTCGCCGCCAGCTCCAGGAGGGTTCCCAGGCTGTCCTGGTGAGGCATTAGTATGCTGAGCAGGACCCTCCTTGGCCAGGGGGATACAAAGGCCCCGTCTTTATTTGCCAACGAGTCGTATTTCGATACAGCTGCAGCAAAACCGGTTTGGGGAAGGGATTGATGGGGCTGCACTGGAAAGGAGATGCTTTGGGGAGGGGGTTTCGTCCTCAGTTGCTGCGTTTGGAGGAGCGAAGCTGCGTCCTGGAGGTCACGCTAGCGAGGGAGCAGAAGCGGGTGCAGCTGCTCAGGGATCCTCAGCTTTAATTTCTAGGCAGAAATTCAAGAAATCCTTTTCAGTCCGTGGTGAGGAGTTGCCACCTGCATAGAGCTACTGTAGTTTTGGCGTGGAAACTGCTCGAGTGCTGAAGCACAGAACGGCTCCGTGACCTGGGAGGGAGAGGGGGCAGGTCCGTTCCTTTGAGATTTAGCAATTCCTTTTACACCAATCTCCCCAAAAGAGCGTCAGAGAGTTGATGCGACGGGATCGCTGCTCCCAGCAAGGCCCTGGGTTTAATTTCTGGGAGAATAAATGCCCTGAGCGAAACTTCCCGTCTGGGCAGAGCGAGAATTGCGGCTGGGGTGGCCGAAGCGAAGCATCCCTGGTGGTGCCAGGATGCCTTCCCCCTTCACCCCCTGTGGCTTGGATCGCTTTTGGGCCCTGGGATTAAAGCAGCTTTGTCTTTCTAGTTGAGATTCTGAATGAAATTAGGAAGAACCCCAAGAAACTACAGTTATTTCCTCCAGGAGGTTATGGCTAAACTCCTAGAAACAAAGCTCTATAGCCAATAAAACGAAATAAAACCCAAGGATTCTTTTTTTTATTGTTGCTTGTTTGTTTTCCTTATTGCAGCAGCGAGGATTTTTCTTCGCGGGTTCCCCTCACCTTTCATGTGGGGAGCTCGGTGATGTGTCGTTCCGGTTTTGGGTGGCAGAGGCGTGTGGAGTGTGGACTGAACCCTCAGGTTTCACCAGGAATTTGGCTAAACTTTATTTTATTTTTTTTTTATACCATGTTAAGCTGCGGGGGGCCTCCTAACAAGGACAAAATAATGTTTTCGTAGGCGCTGTGCGCAGATAATTCCGGTGTGGGAAGCTTTACGCTGCCTAATTACGCCTGTATTAGTGAACCAGCAATACTGTAATTACAATTAGAGCAACAGGAGCTTTGTTTAGACAAGCCGTGGCGGTTGTTACGCGTTACCTGTCCAGTCAATCGACTGGAACGCTGTAGTTTTCTCTGGGTAAACCAGGGGTTTCCCCCCCCCCTCCCTGTCGGACCCAGCTGCCCTCGGGTATTTTTAACTTCACCACCCCGTCGGCAAGAGCCGTGGCAGCCCGGAACGTGCTTTGCTGGTGTTGAGCAAATATTTTGTTGTTCTGTGAATAGCACCGCCCTGCCCCCGCCGTAATTTCACAAGGCTGATTTCTCCTCCGTGTTTCGTTCCCAACCGAGCGGCGCTCGGCCGAGCTCTCGTCGTGGAGCCTGGGGTCGGGAGCCCTTTGTGCCGCGGCTTTGCTGCCCGACAGACGGTGTAAAATGGCCCCAAAATGCGTTGGCGGCGTCTCAACGTTCAATTTCGGTTCTCGCTCCGGATTCGAAGCGAATCTGGTTTCAGCTCTGGGGTGTCGGCGCCCTTGTTCCGCTCCAAGCGGAGCTGCTCGGCGTTGCTCTGCTCTCCCTGTGCCTGTGCACAGACTTCACGGACCCGTTTGGCAGAGCCTGGAGTAGAAGTTGTGATCAAGCAGAATTAGAAGTTGTTATCTGTGATAATTTCACAGTCTGTTGTTCCTGAAGACCCAGAGGGTTGTGGGGTTTTTTTTGGATGTGGAAAGAAAGTGCTTGCGGTCAGTGAAACAGCTTCGTGTTGGGTTGATTCTTCGAGATTCTCTTCTCTTTTTGCTTGGCCGTGCCTGGCCTGGAGGTTTGTTTGTTCCAACCTTGCTTAATCCCGCACGGGTTAGAGCAAATGACAGCCCAGAGGGAGGCGGGTGGAACTACCAAGGGCCTTGTCCTGGGGAAGAGGTGTCTCGTCTCGAGCCTGAATAGCTCGTTCCTTAATGTCCTGAGCCTTAAAGTCTCGAGCCTTAGTGTCTCAAGCCTTAATGTCTCATCCTTTAAAGTCCCAAGTCTCACTGGCTCATCCCTTAAGGTCCAAGCCTCACTGTCTCGACTGTGCCTCGCTTCCTTACCACTTCACGCCGTAGCTTGTCTTGGATTTCATGTTCTAGAAACTGCTGCTGTAACGGCGAGTCTTGTACTGGAGGCTGTGGGGGTTGTACTGTATTTTTATACCACTTTTTGAGAAGTATTCTTAAGGAGTTTGCTGCCTGTGGGATGAGAGGCTGCAGGGATGAGGAAGGGTCTGCCGGCGGAGGCTGAGCCAGGACCTCCCCTCCTCGGCCCTCAGTCCCTGGTGCTCCGCAGGTTTGCGAGTGTCGTCCTGCCAGGAGCGATAACGCCGCCCGCCCGTATCGGAAGCGAGGGTGAACTTTGCTCACCAAAAGCACAGTTGGGCACCGCTTCACCCAGAGGTCCCTGGGCTGTGATTTTTTTTTTAACCCTTTCTTTTCAGGGTCCTGGTCACCAACGTGGAGCCTCTACGTGGCTGTTTGCGTTTGCCGTTGTTCCCCTTTTCACGCCTTTCTCTTCCCCCGTCCCTGGCTTGCGTCGCCCTCCAGAAGGTCAAAATGGAAACGCATGGAAAAACGTGTCGAATTTATGCGGGGAAGCTGGGAACACACATGGAGACTTGGCCCTTCCTTTTTTTTTTGTACAGAGCCTGGAACTGACAAGTGACATCCCGCCATCGAGGAGCGCCGCAAACCCAGAACAACCGGGGAGAAGCTGCTTCGGCTGACAGTCCAAATTCCTGGCTGTTCCTGAAAAGGTAGTGCTTGCTGTCAGAGCAGCGCTCTCCCTCGGCGGGGGTGGGACAACTCCCTGCGGGGACAACTCTCCGCGGGTCGGCAGATTCTGTGGGTGCTCCCCGCCTCACGGCGAGCTCCCCGAAACCCTCGAACATCAATGAGGGCTCCGCGTGACGCCGCGGGGAGCCCCTGAGGCGCCTGGGGGGCGGAGGGGGGACCCCCCGCAAGCTCGTTCCTACCGTGCTGGCAGTACGGGGGAGGAGGAGGAGGAGGCGGTGAGGGGGTGAGCGGTGGGGGAGGCGGCGGCTCTGGACACGGGGAGGACTGGCACAGCGCCGTGTGCCGGGGAGGACCGCGGTCCCCACCGCTGTGGCGCGGCTTCCCCGCCTGCCCGGTGCACCCGGCAGTACCGGCACCACGTCTAGACGAGCAGAAACGGGTCTAGGACGGCTCAGCGGGGCGGTGCTCCGGCAACCGGCTTCCCCCCGCCTCGCTGTCCCCCCTCCGCCTCCCGGGAGTCGCTGCCGGGTGCTCCGGGCTCCCCGCGGCGGCGCCGTGCAGAGCCCTCGCTGCCGTTCAGGGGGTTGGCGGGGAGGACGGGCGGAATCTGCCGACGCACGCCGAGCCGTCCCGGCGCAGAGCTGTCCCCCTCGGTCCTCTGTGGATCTCGAGCTGCTTTGCAAAGTCTCGCCCAGCTTTGCTTTGCTGCGGGGAGAACTGCTGTTAAACCCTCCCAAATGGCTGCGGTGACATCCGAAGGTGCCACCATCCACCCCGTGATACCTCCCTGCGTCCCGGGGTTGCGGTCCCGCTCTGCCGGCAGCGTAGTTGGCGCAAGGGCTCCCTCTAATTTGGGAAAATAGGCGGAGTTTGGTGCCTTTGGGGCTTCGTCGTCTGCTGAACGTGTCTCTCGTTGCAGATGCCGGCGCTTCCGATCTAATCAGTGGAGACAGGAGGGCTGAGCCTGGATCTGCTCTGTACTTCCGAGGTGGATCTGGGGCCTACCACCTCTCCCGCCCCGCTCCGAGGAGCCATGGAGGACAAACGCAACATCCCCATCATTGAGTGGGAGCACCTGGACAAAAGGAAATTCTACGTGTTTGGGATTTGCATGACGATGATGATCCGGGTGAGCGTTTACCCCTTCACGCTCATCCGGACGCGGTTGCAGGTTCAGAAGGGCAAGAGCTTGTACAACGGGACTTTTGATGCTTTTGTGAAAATCCTGCGGACAGAAGGGGCAGCCGGGCTCTACCGTGGCTTTTTGGTCAACACTTTCACCCTCATCTCCGGACAGTGCTACGTGACGACGTACGAGCTCACTCGGAAGTACGTGTCGCGGTACAACAACAACAACGCCGTGAAGTCTCTGGTGGCAGGCGGCTCGGCCTCCCTGGTGGCCCAGAGCATCACGGTCCCCATCGACGTGGTCTCCCAGCACCTCATGATGCAGAGGAAGGGGGAAAGCATGGGCAGGTTTAAGGTGCAGAACCAAGACGGCAAGCGGGTGTTGGTCTTCGGCCAAACCAAGGATATCATTGTCCAGATTTTCAAGGCCGATGGCTTTAGAGGCTTCTACAGGGGCTACGTGGCCTCGCTGCTCACCTATATTCCCAACAGCGCAGTCTGGTGGCCCTTCTACCACTTCTATGCCGGTAAGTGAAAGGAAACTCTGAATGGAGCTTGTCCCAGGAGACCTAGAAGCCCCTCAGCCCGGCTCTGTGGGCCCAGCGCCGTTTGCTTCCTCTCTTTGCTTTGGGGTGGGAGCAGAACCCGCTGTATCCCGTGGGAACGGATTCCGCAGGTGTCGGGTGGAAGTTTAACAGGGCAGCGTTGTTTTAAGTTAAAGAATAGGGGTTGGAGTGCTGGAGGGCTTAAACCTGGGTGGCTCGAGGCCAGAGGGACTTGCCTGCTTTAACTTTCTCTTCCGCTAACCCCAAATAACGCTGACTTTCCGCATGGAAGGGACGGAGGCTGATGTCTGGCACCCGGCAGAGTTTTGAAGCCACCATTTCAGTATAATCTGTCTTTCAGTTCACATGGACTCGGGAGCCTCATATACGGCAAAAAGACTTCTAGAGCCACAAATCTCATAGCCCAGCGAAACCACGGGCAGAGACAAAGGCCAAATCTCCTGTGGTTTTGTGTCTTAAGATCACACTTTGGTTTCTGCAGCTTTAAAACTGGCACCGAGCCTTGTGATACAAAACTACACTGAACAGGGTGTTCTCTCTCCCTAGCTCAGCTCTGGTAATCCTTAGGGTGTTCCCACATACTAAAGATATTGGCCAGCTAAGATTGATGTGTTTTTTTTTTTCCCCCCCTCCTGATAATCCTTCCGATTTCTGTCGTGCAGCTTTGCCTGTGGGTTTTAGGCTAATATTTACCTAACAGCGAGCTGCCTGAAAGTGATGGTAATGAGAGGCTTAGATTTCACTGTACCAGGCTTAAAGTATATCTTGGAAATCACCTGCTTTTAAAAATCCAGGTGTCTTGAACGTCTAGTTTGCTTTTCAGAGTGGGCACGTTCTGGTGAGGGCGTTCTGGTTACCCATCAGCGCTGCGGTTCCATGGCACCAGCAGCTTGGTCCGGTCTGAACTTTTTGGGAGCGCTCCCCTTCGCTCTCTGTATCCAAAATACCCAAATCCGCTGTGTGAATTGGAAGACTTTCAGGCCAAAGAGGTTCAAAAGTGGCCACCTAAGAAGGAGCAAATTGATCCGGAGCCTCTTGGGGGAGTTTGCTCGCTCTCTCCTAGTCTTCTGCAAGTGGAAATCGAGGTGATGCTGAACGTAAGCCCCAGCTGTCGCTGCACCTCTGCTTTTTGTTGATTTTTCCAGTCCCCTGTCCCTGGGTAGCCTGCTGGTCTCGGCTGGCAGCAGCAGGGTTCATCGAACCTTCCTCGGGGCTCAAAGTACGCTGCTGGCAAACAGCAGCTTCCTTCCCTCTTGCCAGAGAGACCCAACCACCCCGTCATCCAAAGAAACCGGGACTTTGGTTAAAGTCTTCCGTGCTTTAACCAGTAAAAGTGGGGGAGATTCAAATCCCGTTGGCCAGGTGGTAGGAGCAGAACGAGGAGAGCCCTGGGACGAGCAGGACGTAGCGGTTTTTCCCTCGGAGATCCCCCAGGCAGGAAACTCTTGGACAATGCGCTCGGTGGTAGCGGCAGCTTTCAGATCTCTCCAGACAACTTGCTGATTGCCCTGTCGAAAGGTTCCCCCCCTGCCTTTTAAAGGGGGGGGGGGGGGGGGGATGTCTCCACGCGCTGTTTTGGGGACGTAGAAGTGATTCTGCCCTGTCTGCCTCTGCCCAGCGGGTCCGAGAGCCCGTGTTTGAGCTGCCCGGAGGCTGTGCCGGAGCGCTGAGCCGCCGGGGGGGGGGTTCAGGGCTTGCTCCCTGCGCTTGGCTGACTGGCTGGTTGATGTAGAAAGCACCGCTCAGGCGGGCTGCGGGAGGGGGTGGCAGGTTGTACGTCAGGGCTTCTGCCCAGTGCAAACCAGTCTCAGCCAGGAAGGGGAGTTAAGGAAGTGGTAAGCAGCCTGAAACTTTACGCTCTCTCTCCTGTTCCCAGAACAGCTTTCCAGCTTGACTCCTAAAGACTGTCCCCACCTCCTCCTGCAAGCTATATCGGGGCCGCTTGCAGCTGCCACAGCTTCCACACTCACCAACCCCATGGACGTCATCAGGGCTCGGGTGCAGGTAGGAGCTCAGCCTGCCTGGCCTGGCTGGCTGCCACAGCAGCGTGATGCAGGGGTGGGGGTTGCTCTCTGATCTCTAGGGGTTCAGGTCAGCTGCTCCCCTTCTCTCTCTGCTCGTGGGTGGGTTTGTCCGAGATCCCGTGCCGCCTAGTTGGCGCTCGGCAGTTACGGGAGGCAGCTCGGGTGGCAAAGGTGGCTTCGCCTGCCTGGGTGGCTGAAACTGTCCCCAGCTGATGTGGCATCCTTCAGGGGTGCTACTGGCAGCGTCAGCTCTGGTGAGACTCGAGCTGCCGTGTTGATCCAGCCCCTTCTAGGTGGGAGGAAGGAGGAGACAGGTCTAAGAATCCCACTGGCTGCTGCCTCTTTAGGACTTTTGGCTTGTTTTTCACCCCTACCCTCAGGGAGTTCTAGAGGTAGATCAAGGATTTTGGCCTGGCTGATCGGTAATCTCTTGAGTCTTCGGTTGGAGCAGAACCCCAGAGCACTCGGTGTGAGGTCTGGCAGCTCCGTGACCCTTTGTTCTGGCTTTGCAGGTGGAAGGCAAGAGCTCCATCATCCTCACCTTCAGACAGCTCATGGCGGAGGAAGGTCCCTGGGGCCTGACGAAAGGCCTCTCTGCCCGCATCATCTCGGCCACTCCTTCCACCATCGTCATCGTGGTGGGGTACGAGACGCTGAAGAAGCTGAGCCTCCGCCCAGAGCTGGTGGATTCGAGACACTGGTAGAGGCAGCTGCTGGCAGAGGAACCGCCCTTCGAACCCGCTGGATTTGGACCGTCACGGTTGAAAGCTCGGGAGGGGAGGCAGCCGCCGTCTCCTTTGTCTCTAGCTGGTTTCCCAGTCCGAGGCAGAAGCAAGAGCAACTGCAATTCACCTCTTTAGATTCGATTGTAACAATGCTCTGCTGCCCTTGCTGCTCCAAACCATCCAAACGTGACCTTGGGCAGCGCCGTTTGCCGGTGACAGCTCCTTCGAGAGCAGCCAGGGGGCTGAACGCATCCTGGCGAGTTCTTAATGCCCTTTTTTTTTTTTTTTTTTTAAATTAAAGACCTACTGGCTGAAGCAAAAAAAAAGCCAGTTTATTCTTTTAAATTATTTTAATCTTTGCCAAACTTCCGAGGAGGGGAGTCTAACAGGCTGCAGCAGAGCCCTCTGGTGGGTTGGGTGCCGATTGCAGTTGTACCGTGGGAAGAACCGAACAGAGAAGGAAATGTCTCCAATCCCCCACGTGTGTTTCTAGACGTGGAGGCAAGAGCAACCCGGAACCACGTCAGACCTTATTTACCGCTTTTTGAGTAGATCTGTACATACCTTTTTTTTGTACGTCCTCGGGAAACCTTCCCTGTCTCTCACCCTTCAAATGGCAAGCTGGCCGACGGGGAGGCGAGTCGGCTGTTTGTCCTTAGCTGACGGCAATTTTGACACCTAACCTCTGGTTTTAATCTGTTGTTATTTAATTTTTGTTCTAGGGGAGTTTGTGTTTTGATTTCGGGGCGGGGGGAGGGGCCTGAGTGCTTGTTCTGTGGCCTTGTTCCGTGCGAGTGTCGACGCTGCATGTCCAGGGTGGCAGCTGCCACCTCCCCCCTTTCGTTTAAGCTCCAACCGACGCCGAGTTTGGAAGTGTCCAACGCTGTGGGGTGAGAACTGAAGGAGACCGGAGCCACAACTGGATGTGAAGTGGGGAGTTAAAAAAGAAAACACCTTGTGCTGGCTTTTGATCCAGTTCCAACACGATTGGCGTGAGTAAGGAGTCGTGGTTCGTCGACGCTTCGTGAGTTTGGATCCTGCTTGTCCTGTCTGGGGAGGGCAGGGCCGGTGCTTCGCACACTCGTGTGATCCAGCTGAAGCCGTGGGCTGTGCTCGTCACCAGATGCAAAAGCTGCTGTGGAGGGATGAAGCAAGAGGCTGCTCGTGGCGGAGGAGGAACGAAGGGATTGCTTGACTTCGCTCCGCTGGTCTCGGGCGTTTGAGATTTGCCGCCCGCTCCCCCGCGCGGGGCTCGTCCCGGTTGTGTGTCTGGGAGGTGAAGGAGACGCCTCCAAACAGCAGATGGGTCGGCACCTCTGTTCCTCTCGCCGCCAAAACGAGGGATTCTTGGTTGTAGCGTTGATCCTGCGGAGCTGGGGCTGCTGCCAGGCTCGTAGGTGTCTTCCCCCCGCGCCCCCCGAGACTCACCTCCATCCGACGTCTGCAGTTCAGCCCGGGCGGAGACTGGCCGTGCCTCTGCTGGCGGGGGAACCAGCGCAGACAGGTGCTGCTCAGGTTGGCGAGAGACTTTGGTACGATGAAGGGCAAAACTCGGTGCTGAGCTGCTCTTGAGTGGGGCTGCAGGGGGGTCGTCGCCGAAATCCCACCCGCGCGGCGCCGGCTGAGGCGACAAGTGCCTGAGCCGCTGGCGGAGCTGCCCAGGGTTTGGCGTTCAACAGACGGCGCCAGTTGGCTCTTTCTGTCATGGCAGCTTCTGCTCTGAGCAGTGGAACAGCAGCATCACCGGATGGCAGGGGGGCAGCCCGGGCCGGCGGCAGCCCCGTTCTCACTCGAAGGTGGTAAAAATACCGATGGTAAAAGAAACGGTGAGAATCGGCCTCTGCCGGTCACCAGCGGCGTCGGTCTCGGGGTGTGTCATGGAAGCGGGAAACAGCAGGAATGTGGGGAGACACTCTCAAGCTCAGTGTTCCTCTCTTAACCAGTGAAGTTCTTAACAACTAATAAACTTCAGAGACTTTCAGTTTGGACGCCTGAGTTGAAAAGCGCGGTGGTCTGGGCGAGCACACCCCTGAGGGAGGCTGCTGGGTTCTGACATTTCACCACGATGCTTTGCCTTCTGAGTAGTGCCACGACGGACCCGGCCAGAGGTGCCTGCCTGAAAAAACCAGCCAGAAAAAAAAAAAGCACATTTAGTATCCAAAACCATCGATTAGTTGCAAGGCCGGCTCCTCCTTCCCAAGCTGGGGTTCGTTCTGGTTCACTCTTAGAGGTGGCATCGTGACAGGGCAAAAAGGGGTGAGATCTGTTGTTTTTCCCTCTCTTCCCACTTTGGATTCTCCAGCCTTGATCACTTTATTTCATTAATGATCAGGGATTTGGGGGGGGGGGGGAGGGGAGCTTCTCGGCGGGAGCCCCCAGCCCGGGGTGGGTTATGGCGCCTGTGGCTCTGCCCCCGGCCCTGGCTCCCTCTTTCCTGCCGGGACACGGCGGGGGAAGCACTTCACGCCCCTGGGATTTTTACTGCTTTGGGGGTTTTTAGCCCCAAGCCGGCCTGAGTCCGGGGCTGAGCTGGGCTTTGCAGGGCCCCTCCCCGGCCCCGCCCACCCCCTCCCCGGCCCCGCCCACTCCTTCCCCGGCCCCGCCTCCCTGCCGCCGAGTCTTCGCGCTCCGCTTTGCCGTCGGGTGGGGCACGCCCTTCCCCGCATGCGCAGGCAGCATGGGCGGGTCCCGCCCCGCCTCCTCCCCCGCGCAACCACCAATGGTAGCGGCGCCGCGCGGCGGCGGCGGCCAATGAGCGGCGGCGGCGGGGAGGTTGGGCGGCCGGAGATGGCGGCGGCGCGGAGCGGCCCTGAGGGGGCCGCGGCGGGCGATGATGGCGGCGGCGGCGGCTCGGCCGCTGCGGAGGCACCGGGCCGCTCCCAGCTCTTCGCCACCGTGGTGGACACCTTCCTGGAGAAGCTGGTGGCGGCCGGGAGGTGAGGCGGGAGCGGCGGCTCGGCGGGACGGGCCGCGCCGGGAGGGCCGGGGCCTGCGCCGGGAGGAGGCCGCGGCCCCCGGCGGTGACTCCCCGGCCCCTCCGGTTTTGCAGCTACCAGAGGTTCGCGAACTGCTACCGCTGCTTCTACAAACTACAGCCCGAGATGACCAGGAGCATTTACGATCAGTTTATAGCCCAGCTGCAGGCGTCCATCAAGGTGAGAGGGGAAGAAGAACCTTCGGGGCAGGGCCTGGGGGACGCGCTGCCTTCGGGGGGGCTTCGAGGCTCGGTGTGGGGGCGCTGAACGTTGATACGAAGGGTAGCCAATACGTTTCTTGAGTGGCAAAGGTAAGGCCGCTCCCCAGAGATCCTCCCAGACCGCTTGGGCTTCCCCAGAGAGAGCTGTAGAGTCGTTGAGGTTGGAAAAGATCCTTAAGATCAACCATAAAACCTAATTCCAGCACTAAACCGTGTCCCTAAGCGCCAAATCTGCGCATCTTTTAAATACCTCCAGGGATGGTGGCTCGATACCTGGTGATTCTCAGAACGCAGCCTTCATCCAGGGAAGGGTGAGGGCTCGCGAGCAGGGGGAGGCCTGCGTCGGTCCAGTTCAAGCCCTGCTGGAATCCCTGCGGTGTCCTTCCTTCGCAGGAGGAGATCCAGGAGGTAAAGGACGAGGGGAATCTGGATATGCTCTTCAATTCACTGGATAAGATCGTGGAGGAGGCAAAGAACCGGGAGGAGCCTGCATGGTATGGCTGGTCTGGCGGAACGCAGCCCGGGGAGCGCGTTTGTGTGGAGCCACGTTCCTTCAAGGGCAAAAATCGGCTCCCATGTGACGTGGGGGTCGTGTTGCTGCGTCCTTGTGCTGCGAGGGAATTTTTTTCAACCTCCTGTACCTGAAACAGCAACGTCACCGTGTCTAAAACACCCGAAAATAAGTTTTATCTGCGCTTCCCTAGGTCGTGTGTCTGTACTCCCTCAGCGCAAGGGGTGCTGCTGAGACCAGAGGGGAGGGAAACTCGCTCCTGAATCATCCAGGAGGCTGATGGCGCGTTTTAGGCTCAGCTCCTGTGCCGGGAGCAGAGGTGACATCGCCGTTTCTGGCTGGGGAGCCTCGCTGGGGGCCTCGGCACGATGCGGGGGACGCGCCGCCCGGCGAAAGCCTCGTCGCCGCCTCTTGTTTCTGCGCTGGGGAGGGGGGAGGTTCATCGCCCCCTCTTGCTCTCTGGTTGCTTCACATCCCAGTTTGTTCCCAGGCGCCCCAGCGGGATCCCGGAGGAGGACGCCCGCGGCGCGCTGGTGCCGTACCTGCTGAAGCACCGGGGCTACCTGCGGAGCGCCCTGAGGGAGAAGGAGGAGGAGAACGGGAGGGCGGCGGCGGCCGTGCTGGCGGGGAGGGACGGGATCGCCGAGCTGCAGCGGCTCATCCAAGCTCGCCAACGTGCCTGGCAGGTAGAAATAAACCCCCCCCCCCGGCTTAGAACCCCCCTCCCTGGGCGGCAGCTGACGGCAACGCCGCGTTTCAGCCCTCCGCTGGCCGGGGGGCCGCGGCGGGAGCCAAGCGCTGCTGGCGCTGGCCCGGGCAGGTTGGGTTTCCCCCCCCGTGGGGTGTTCCCGGGGGGGGACACTGGTGGGTTGTGGGGGGGACAGCGCTGGGGGCGATGCTGGGGTTTATCAGCTGCGTGTCCTGAGCTTTGGGCGCTGTGGGGGCGACGCTGGGTGTCCTGAGCTTTGGGCGCTGTGGGGGCGACGCTGGGTGTCCTGAGCTGTGGGGACAGTGGGGGCGACACTGGGTGTCCTGAGCGGTGGGTGCTGTGGGGGCGACGCTGGGTGTCCTGAGCTGTGGGGACAGTGGGGGTGACGCTGGGTGTCCTGAGCTTTGGGCGCTGTGGGGGCGACGCTGGGTGTCCTGAGCTTTGGGCGCTGTGGGGGCGACGCTGGGTGTCCTGAGCTTTGGGCGCTGTGGGGGCGACGCTGGGTGTCCTGAGCTTTGGGCGCTGTGGGGGCGACGCTGGGTGTCCTGAGCGGTGGGTGCTGTGGGGGCGACGCTGGGTGTCCTGAGCTTTGGGCGCTGTGGGGGCGACGCTGGGTGTCCTGAGCTTTGGGCGCTGTGGGGGCGACGCTGGGTGTCCTGAGCGGTGGGCGCTGTGGGGGCGACGCTGGGTGTCCTGAGCTTTGGGTGCTGTGGGGGCGACGCTGGGTGTCCTGAGCGTTGGGCGCTGTGGGGGCGACGCTGGGTGTCCTGAGCTTTGGGCGCTGTGGGGAGAAGCTCTCTGAGGTCAGCGGGGGCTGTTTCCCTTCCAGGAGATCATCCAGGAGCAACGAGATCTCCTCCTGACGTTCAAGGAGCCCCAGTGAGGACATGGGGGTCGGGGGGGGTTTATCCTCGGCTCGGGAGCGGGGCGGTGCGGATCGCCTTCGCCTCAGCGGGCTGGAAGGAACCTGCGGTGGGACGGAAGAGCCGGGCTGGGCTTCCACAGCGGGATCAAAACTCACAAAGAAATCGAGCAGAACCCCCCAGGATCTTGGGGAGCCGACGCCCACCTCCTCCTCCCCGCTCGCCTCAAGGGCAGGGGGAGGATCTCACCGATCGGCTGGACGCTCACACACCCCCTCAGCGCTCTGCCAGGCCCGGCGGCGGCTGCCTGAAGCCCCCTTGGTGGCCTCGAAGGTGTTTTCAGAGGAAAACCGGGAGCAGCTGGAGCGCGAGCGGCCCCGTCGGGCTCTTCCGCCGCGGTTTCGCCGGGTTTTTTGTCAGCGCCTTTGTCTTTAAACAATCGTCCACCTGTCGCAACAGTCGTGTCAGCAGCTGCTTTATCGCCTCAAATTCCTCGTTGCACTTGATTCTTTTTTCTTTTTTTTCCTGGGTATTTCCCAACCCTTCCCCCCCTCAAAGGCCCCGGGGACGCGCCGTGTGCGGGGAGGTTCCAACGGCCTCGCCTCGGCGTCGCGGGCGCGTGGCGAAGGGATTTCATGCGTTCCTGTGCCGGCTCCTAGAACCAGCCTGCGCTTGGCTTTACCCCTCGGGATCATTCCTGAGTTTTCCAGCCGGAGTTTCCCAGCCTGGGCTGCGGGGACTCGCTGGAGGCTGCCTGCTGGGGCCGTAGCAAAGCCCCACGAGGGAGATGCGGCTTCAAACTGGTCGTTCCCGGGGGCTGGGCAGGTGACGAGGAGCGTCCCCCCGCGCCTCACCGGGGCTGACTGAACCGACGGTCGAGGGCAGCGGGTTCTCCGCGCCCTGCGCCGTGGGGGAACGCGACTCCTGAGCCCGGCAGCGGCGATTTTCCCCCGAGCACCGGCCTCTGTTTTCAATTAGAGGCCGCCAGAGCCTGCGAGGGGCTGCCCTGGGCCTGTTTCCCTCCTGCTGTCAACAAGCCGCCCCTCGCTGCATTATAACCGAAATAAATCGGAGCTGTTGTTCCCCCGCTCTTGGCTCCGGCTGCGGGCGCTTGGCCGCCGCACCCTGTACTTTAGGGGGTTGTTTGACAAAGGCTCTGGCTTCAGCATTTCTCTCCTCCTCCGCCCTAAAGCCTCCGGTTCCGCTTTCCCTGGGATTTTAGAGGATTGGAAAGTCTGGAAAGTGGTCAGGATCCCAAAGAGGAATGTCACCCCAGGCGGCCCTGGGGGGGCTCCCGCTGCTGCCCTCGACAGGAGCGAACTGGGGAGGTGGGGGAGCGCCCTGAGTGCTGCCGGGGCCTCGGGGAGAGCAGGGGGGATGGAGGACCACGAGCTGCTGCTTCAGCTGCTCCGCTCCCACCTCTGCTCGATGCCTGAACCCCGCTTTTTCCTCTGGCAAAGCCCCGTGGCGGGGTTTGAAGAGGTGCTGAACCTCTTCTGGGGCAGCCTCTGCCCGTGGGACGCGGCACCGGGAGCTGGTGGAGCCCGTGGGCACCTCTCCTGGGTCGCGGCGGTGCCGCGGAGCGGGGGGGCACGAGCTGGCGTGGCCCCGTCCTCCCCTCCCGAGGCAAACGCTGGCCAACGCGTTGGCCCCGAGCGGGAAAACCCCGTGGGTTTGGCAGGTGACACCCCGAGCGCGGCAGCAACCCCGCTGGGAGCCAGCAGCGGGAACTGGGACGGCCCCGGCGGTGACTGGGAAGCACGGCGAAGAGTCCCACCAGCGCCAGGGTGAGGGACTGGGGGTTGCCAGGCTGGCAGGGCTGGGCCCACCAACAAATCCCCACTGGCCCGGGGCTGCGTTTCCCTCCCTGTGGGCTCTGGCTGGTGACTGGGGGGGAACCGAGTTCGCCCCAAACCACAATTGCCGCCTGCGCTGGCGGCTCCCGGCCCCGGCGGATGTGCTGGAAATAGCCCTGGCGGGGCCGCGGGGCCCCTCCTCGGCGGTGGCAGCACCCTATAAAACCGCCCGGGGTGCCGGGGGGCTGCACCCAGCCCGGCGCCCACGCGGAGAGGCACCATGAAGGCCCTCGTCCTGCTCGCCCTCCTGGCCCTCCTCACCCTCGGCCTCTGCCGCAGAGGTACGGGGGGGGGGGGTGGGGGGTGAAGGGGAGTGAGGGGGCCTGCACCCCGAGAAAGGAGCTAGAGGGAGCCGAGGGGCTCAGGGAGGGAGTTGCTGAGCCTCGGGGTGGGGGGGGGGGGGAGTGCGGGGCTGGAGTGGGCTGGGGCTCAGAACTCCCTTTGCCAAACTGGGAAGGGGGGGGGGGGGGGGTGTCTGGGTGGGATGAGAGCCCCAAAGGAGGAGGAGGGCGAGGGCCCAGCCTTGTCCCCCCCAGCCCCTCCTGAGCCCACCCTGACCTCTCCTCAGCCGCCGACCCCTCCGTCAGCGCGGACGACTCGCCCAGCTCCGAAGGTGAGTGCCTGCGGCCGCATTCCTCCCTGCTACCTACCCACCCCCCCCAAGGGATGGGGACCAGGATGGGGGGGGGGACACGGGGACACCCAGCCCTCCCTGACCCCCTTGCTGTGTCCCCGCAGCCTTCGTCTCCAAACGCGCCAGCGCCGCGATGGTGCGGAGACACAAGAGGAATTACGTCTACGGCAGGTACCGCTGGGGACCACGTCCCCCTGCCTGGGTGGCACTGAGGCGGGGGGGCTCGTGTTCCCCACCCAGCAATGAAATCCTGGTTTCGGGACGGGGGGGGGTGTCCCCTGCCAAGGGGCTGGGGACCTTCCGACGTCCCCCCATCTGTCCCCAGCAGCGTCTACGGGGCCGTGCGGGACCCGCTGGAGGCCAGGCGGGAGGTGTGCGAGTTCAACCCGGACTGCGACGAGCTGGCCGACCTCATCGGCTTCCAGGAGGCGTACCGGCGCTTCTATGGCCCCGTCTAGATCCCCCCCCCCCCCGACCGCCCCCCAGCCCTGTTGGGGCCCTGCAGGTGCTGGGTCTGAGCCCAGAGCACCAGCCCCACCCCCACCCCCCCCACCCCCACCCCCTTTTACCCCCCTGGCTGTTAACCACGACGAGAAATAAACGCACGAACGATGTGGGCAGCTCCTTCCTAAGGCGGAGGGTGTGGGATGGGGGTGAGCCCGCAGCCGATGGACCCCACGTCGTCCCCCTAAGGCTGAGGACCCCCCCCCCCCGCCCCGGCTTCTTCCTCCCTCTCCCACCACCCAAAGGCTGCGGGGCAGAGCAGCGTCCCCCACTGCCTGCTGCCTCTCCCCGGCAAGGATGAGCCCAGCGCTCGCACCGCCGTTATTCCAGTTTAATTTAAAGCTGCTTGGCCCAAGCGGAGGGTTATTGGGGGGCAGCGGGGCCGCGCCCCCCCAGCGCCCTTCCCAGCGGCAGGCTTTCCTCTGCAAACCCCCAGTCCCCTCCCGCCCCACGCACCTTGTGCTGGGGGCTGCTGGGCTCCGTCTCTCCTCTCGATCCCCCCCGCACCACCTGCAACGTTGCTGCTGGGTCCCCGCGCGGGGTGACACAGCTCCCCTTCCCCAAAGTCACCTCCTGCACGGCCCTGGCCGCAGCTCCTGCGGTCCCATGGCACCAGAGCCCTGCCCCACGCTGCCTGGCTCAGCCAGGGCACTGGGGCCAACTCCACACCGGGCACCCACCGACCCCTGGTCCCCCCTCACCAGCCCTCTGCACCCTCACCCTGAGCCCAAATCCCTTCGCTCTGCCTCCAGCCCCAGGCCCCGCAGCCCCGGGGCACCCAGTGCCTGGCACTGAGCAGTGGCTGTGCTGCACTGGGGCCGTGCACGCTGCAGCGCAGCCATGCAGATGGTGTCAGAGCTGTGCACGCTGCGGTGGGGCCATGCACGCTGCAGCTGGGCCGTGCACGCTGCAGCAGGGACATGCACGCTGTGTCAGAGCTGTGCACGCTGCAGTGGAGCCACACAGACGGTGTCAGAGCCATGCACGCTGCACTGGGGCCACACAGGCTGTTTCAGAGCCACACACACTGTCTCAGAGCCATGCACGCTGCAGCAGGGCCGTGCATGCTGCAGCAGGGACATGCACGCTGCAGCAGGGCCATGCACATCACACCAGGGCCACCAGGGCTGCATCTCAGGCCCTGCTGGGCTGTGACAATCCTGGCTACAGACACACACCCCCACACGCATGTGCGTGCACAGACTCACACACCCACTCACGCACAGGCACGGGTTCCTGCACTGAACCTGCTGGGAAAGGGGCTGGGGGGGGTGCTCCATGGATTTGGGGGGGTCGCACGGCCTGGGGCTGGGCGCCTCCATGTGGGGCTGCTACGTGGGTTAGGGATAGTGTAAGTGCGGGGGGGTGCCCTCCCTCCTCGATCAGTAGGATTAGCCCTAGTTAAAAGGTGTGGAAACAGGCACGGGGCGGAGGTTGGCCCAGCTTGGCTGGCCACAGAGGGACACGGGACGCCCCGACAGCAGGACGAGGGGGCTGAGCCCCTCACCCTTGAACACGGCACAGGGGGGGAGGCTTTGGGGGTGCCAGGACACCTGCGTCCCACAGCCCCCGCGCTCCCCCCGCAGTGTCACAGGTCCTTACAGCGCCCAGCCTCGGCGGGGATGCTCGGGGGACCGACAGAGCCGCCCGGCGCCCGCGGCAAGGCAGCGGTGAAGGCGCCGATGATGGCGGCGTTGCCCAAAAGGGCCAGTCCGGCGGTACCGAAGGTGCCGGAGAAGCCGGGGACGGGCAGGCGACCCTGCAGCCAGGCCTGGCGCGAGCCCACGTCGCAGAGGATGGCCTCCAGCTGGAAGTGGGTGCCCAGCACAGCGCAGATGTGGAAAAGCTGGTGGCTGTGTCCTGCCAGGGTGAGAGACCCGTCACCCCTGGGCGCTGCTCTCCTTGCCCCAGCTCCCGCTGCAAAGGGGTTCCTTTGGTGGAGGGGGAGGGCAGGGGACTGGAGCCGTGCTGGGAGGCACTGGGGGGCTGCTGGTGCTCACCGATGTAGTCGAAGCGGCCGGGCGCCAGGCGCTCGGGCAGGTGGGAGGCGAAGAGGAAGCCGGTGAGCAGCGCCAAGAGGAGGTGGTGGCAGTACCCGGCCGCAGCCTCGTTCCAGGCGCAGTTACCCCAGGAGCAGCAGAGGAGCTGCGGGGAGGCGGGTGAGCACCCCTGGAAGCACCCTGAGACCCCCATTTCCCTCCCCCCGGTGGTGGCACCCGGGACACCCCCGACTCACCCGGTAGAAGAGCGGGATGTTGTCGTAGAGGAAGGGGTACACAAAAGCCGCCGTCCGCAGCACCTTGCTCAGCCGGGGACGCTCCAGTTCGGGGAAGCTGTGAAGGGGGAACAGGGCTGGTGGGGGGCGGGGGGCAGGCACAGACCCCTGTCAGCCCCCGCAAGCGAGGACCCTGCGAGCACCTTGGCTTTGGGCCAGAGGCACCGCCTGCGCAGGGGGACACCCATCATTCCCCCCCCCGAAACACTCTGCAGGACCCCAAAGCTGAGGAGCAGGAGGAGGAAATCCCCAGCCCCAGTTTCCATCCAGCTGCGGCACTGGCGCTTCGACCCCAAACATACCGGGAGTAGCAGGAGAGGCCGGTGCAGACGAAGGAGTTCAAAGCAGCCACGGGGACAAAGCACCGGTGCAAAACGCCACCGACCCAGGGGTCTGGCATCGCGTAGGCGCCGTAGGCAAACGCGCAGCCTGCAAGAGAAATGCAGCATCGTGGGGCCGGTGGCTCCCCGTCCCTGTCCCCGTCCCTGTCTCCATCCCTGTCTCCGTCCCCATCCCTGTCCCAGTCCCTCTCTGCAGCGGCTCACCCAGGCTGTAGAGGCTGAGGGCTCCGTAGTCGCAGAAGTAGCAGATGTGGCGGGCGCGCGCCGACATGGAGCTGAAGGTGTGGGCGCAGCTGGAGGCGAAGGGGTAGAGGCAGACGAGCAGCAGGTAGAGGAGCAGGGGCCAGTGGTAGGGCTCCTGGCAGAAGTCCAGGGAGGACGACAGCACCAGGAAGCGCCACACGAAATACCTGGGGGCACAGCATGAGCTCCATCCCTGTCCCCATCCCCATCCTTGTCCTCATCCTCATCTCCATCCTTCTTTTGTCCCCATCCCCGTTTCCAACCCCTCCTCATCCCCATTCTTGTCCCCATCCCCATCTCCATCCTTCCTTTGTCCCCATCTCTATTTCCATCCCCATCCCTGTCCCCATCCCCATCTCTGGCCCTGTCCCCATCCCCATCTCCATCCTTCCTTTGTCCCCATCCCTGTTTCCGTCCCCTCATCCTCATCCTTGTCCCCATCCCCACACCCGTCTCACTTCCCAACTCCATCCTTTCATCATTCCCATCCTTGTCCCCATCCCCGGTCCCGTCTCTAGCCCGTGTCCCCAAGCCCATCACCGTTCCTGTTCCATCATCTCCGTCCCTGTCCCCATCCCCACCAGGTGGGTAGGAAGTGTGTCCAGATGTTGACTGTCTCGTTGGTCATCTGGAAGGAGCTGAGGACACAGTCAAGGGCTGAGCTCTTGGGGTGCCGGTACCCTGACATGATCCCGTCCTCCCAGAAGATCTGTGGGGACACCAGGGCTGGTCAGGGGACACATGGCAGGGGGAGCGGGGCAGCCCCAGAGAGCTGCTCTGGCTTCATGGTGGGTGGGGAAACTGAGGCAGGGTGGGCTGGGAGGGTCTCACCCGTTGCTGGGTGGGGAGCCCCGGTGATTTGGAGGAAGGAACTAGGCGGGGTGGGGGGAAACCTGGGGGACCATCACGCAGCCGCACGTACCCGAGGCACCTGATGGACCCTGAAGATCTGCGGCAGCTTTATCGTCAGCATGGCGGGGCCGAGGCGCTCAGGGCTGGAGGGGTCGGGGTGCTGGGCTACGGCCCATGTCCTGCGGAGGTGGGACAGGACCCACTGGGTGACGAGGACAGGGCTGCGGGAGCTGGGACAGCCGCCCCCCAGCTTGGCTCTCCCAGAGGTGCCACCAGCAGAGCCCGCTCCCCGGCCGACCCTTCCAGAGAGCTGCAGCGGGGCGGGATGGGGGGTGTGAGCAGGATCGGGACCCCGCGGAGAGGGGGAAAAGCCCCACGGATGCCCTGCAGGCCCCCCCCCGAGTCCTGGCCCAGCCAGAGGGGCAGGACGAAGCAGGACACAGAACTCGGCTGTTAGGGAAGGGTTTCCCCAGTGGGGAAACTGAGGCACGGGATGGGGGAAGCAGCCCAGGAGCACAAAGGGAGTCCTGAGTGTGTGTGTCCCCCACCCCCAACCCCCCTCCAGCCCAAAACTCACCCAGTAGTTTAGAAGGGGTGAGGGAGAAATGGGAAAAAACCCCCAAACCAACCCAAAAGCGTCCAGAGACGCCTCCCACCACCCCACGTGGTGGAGCAGGAGCGCGGGTGGGACGGTGGGTGATGGCGTGGGGGGGGGGTGTCCCCTCCTCCAGCCCTGTGGAGCCCCCTCCTCGTCACCGCAGGCTCAGGGTCTGGGCCCCATTGCCGTCCTTCTCCTGGGGGGTGGAAAGGGGCCCAAGGGTCCCCCCCCGGCAGCTCCCGCCTGGTGGCGGAAGGGGCAGCCGGGGCCTCGCCGCGGGGGCTCCAAGGGAGCTTTGTGCCGGACACGTCGCCTGCCCGGCCACGGCCTTGCTGCCTCCACACCCCCCCCCCAAAATCCCCCCTGGATGTGAGACCCCCCTCGCCGTGCACAGGGGGGTTTTGCCGCCGGTGGGCTGCCGGAGGGGCCCGTGTGCGTCCAGCGGTGGAGGGACTGGTGGAAAGCGGCTCCAGCGTTTAACCAGCACCGAGCCCCTCGGCTGGGAGAGCCGGGGTGGGGTGACGGAGCCGAGCACCCACACGGGACCCCACGGCAAACCCCCCCCCCCCCCCAGGTGACACCGCGGGGTCAGGCCGGGGAGATGGAGAGAGGTGGAAAACGCAAACAAAAAATGGGGGAAAACGTCCCCCCTCAACCGACCTGACGGCGTCCTGCTGGCACAAGGCGGGCTGGCGGCGGCTCGGCCCGCGGGAGCACACGCCAGCGGAGGTGCCCACGCCGCGGCGGGACGCCGCCACGGTTCAGGAGGCGGAAGGTCGAGCCGTGAGCGGGAGCGAAGCTGCCCAAGCCCCCGTCTTCGGGGATTTATCGACCCCCGGAGGGCTCATGTTCCTGGCTCAAGCTTGCGGGGGTCAGGCAGGGCGCGGGGGGAGCCCCAGCGGCCCAGGACGAGCGGCTCGATCCCCCCCCAGCTCGGGAGGAAGAGCCGCGGGGCTGATCTGCATCCAGGGCTCGGGCGCTTTGGCAGCCCCGGCCAAGGGGAAGCCGCGTTTTTCCAGCCGGCGTTGCCAGGAGGCCGGTGGGAGGGTTTGGGGTTCGTTGCCCGTCTTGCTGCGTCTTTGCAGGCCCCGGTGCTGAGAAGCCCCCCCAAAATAACCCACATCAAGCACAGCAAACCCCGGGCGGGGACGTATTTGGGGCAGGGAAATCCCACCGCTGCGCGGGGAACGGCGGGCGAGCGGGAGGCTCCCGGCACTTCCCGAGGACTCGCCGCCCCACGGAGCAGAACCAGGAGTCCCAGCTCTTGGCTCGGTGGTATAAAGCTTTGTCCTGCTTCGATTTGGCACGAGCGAAGCCCCTCGGGTCACCTCCAGCACGAGGGCTCCGGGCCTGCCCCACACCACGGGGGCACCAACACGCCGAAAAGAGGCACGGTCCTCGCGGAGGGGGCAGGTAGCCCACCCACAGCCCCCCGCCAAGGCCAGGCCCGCTGGGCGCAGCCCTCCCGAGCTGGAGGAGGCGTTTCCGAGCCCTTTGGAGGGGACGGAGCCGGCAGCGCCAGGGGCCCCTTTGGTGCCAGCGCCGGCGTTGGGACGCAGGGCACGTCTCGCCCACGGCTCGGTCTCTCACGAGGGGCCGAAAGGCGGATTCGCCTTTTCACAACCTCCCTCCTCCACCCTTCCCGCTGCTGGCAGCCTCCAAAGGACTGGGGAGTCAATCATCCCGGTGCCTGGCTCGATGCTTCCCACCAGGAGAGCGAATAAAGGAGCTTTGGCGCAAGCGAATACCAGGAATGGAAGGTTTCCCCCAGCCCCGCTCCATAACACACGGCCTCCCCCCAGCTTCCCCAGTCACCAGCGCCTGGCACGGACCCTCCCGGAGCCTGACCCCAAGCGTGCTGCCCAGCTCTGCCCCTGAAACCAAACCCCTCA
This sequence comes from Leptosomus discolor, assembly GCF_034619465.1. Classification (NCBI taxonomy): domain Eukaryota; kingdom Metazoa; phylum Chordata; class Aves; order Leptosomiformes; family Leptosomidae; genus Leptosomus; species Leptosomus discolor. The sequence goes on from NC_141416.1 coordinate 2,417,230, forward strand.
AACGAACATTTCAATCACTCACACTTCCCCAGCCCGGCGCCGCGGTTCAAGGCGAGAAGGGGCCCGATAAACCACGGCGGGGCTTTTTGCTGAGGGTTGGGGACGCTCCTGCGGGCGGGAAGGTGCTGGCAAGAGGGCGAACTCCTCCTGCCCCACAGGAGAGGGGAAGGGAACAAACGCCGTTGCCGTTGGAGGGGTAAGGGACCCACCTGCCGTTCGGCCCCTCAAACCAGAAGCAAACCAAGGCTACGCCTGCCCTCGCCCGAGACAAACGCCCTTGGGAGACGCTGGGAGTGGCAAAGCTTTTTTTTTGGTTTTTTTTGCCTTTTTTTTTTCCCTGAAAAGCAGAAAGTTTGGTCAGCAAAGCGCCCGTGGGAGGGTGGATTCGTACATCAAAAGCACCCCCCCCACCACCCCCGTCTCTGGGGCTGCGTAGGAGAGAGGCCGGGCCGGGAATCACCACCACAATCACCACAGACCAAGAGGTACAAACGTCTCGTATTTTATTAAGCTAGTCGATGTGTTCGGCTCACAGTCAAGACACGTGCCGTGAGAGCCCCCCAGCTCCACCTCGGCCCAGCTGGGGCCCAACGGCCGTCCCCCCGGTCCCCCAGCGAGAGCTCTCCAAGCACAAATCCACAGGCTGGGCTTTTTTTTTGTTTGTTTTGTTTTGTGCTACAACAGGAGGCCCGAGAGCTGATTGTCCCTCGCCTCAAACCGAGCCACGCTCCTCTCCCTGCCAGCAGCAAGGACCAGCGAGCCGGGGACCCTGGGCCACCCCTCCTGCCCTTCTCGCAGCCACGCTGGTTTCCCCATCCTATTTTCGGCCCCGGGCAGCCCGGCGAGCTCTGCTGGACGTCAAGAAGGAACAATAATCTGAGATGCAAGCGAAACTCCAAGGCGTTGGAGGTGGCATCGAGCCGAGCAAGGATGGGAGCAGAGGGAAGAGCTGCTTGGCACAGCCCACGAAACCACCGAGCAGAAGTCCAACAAGCACCAGAGTCACTGTGTCCTCCACCACCCACGGCCCGGGGACGGCCCTTGGCCGCTCCGCTGCCTCCCTGGGAAACCCAGCGAGCCTCAACCACCCCAAACTTGTGCTCTCCCAGCTTGGGGTCACCCCTAGAAGCTTCCAAGAGCTCAACACGGTGGTCACGCAAAGAACAACCCAACCCGACCCAAGAAAACACACAAAACCACGTGGCAAGCGACGCTTTCGGCCCACGAGTGTTGTTTTTCTTCTCGCTCTCCTCCCTCAGCGCAGCGGGCGTGAACGGGACCAGCTCGGAGCTGGTCTTGGCAACCTTCGAGCTGGTACAGAACCAGCAGCCCGGGGACGAGCAGGGGAGCAGAGCCGGCCCTCCCAAGGCTCAACCCTCGCGCGACGGCAGCTTGGCAAGTCCCTTGGCGGCTCGCTGGCAGCCACACGCCGCGGCGAGCTGCCGGGAAACCCCCGTGGCAGCAGTAAGCCAGGCCCCACGGAGCCTCCCCGCAGGCCTTCCAGTTTGCTTTAGCCCCGGGAGAAGCGCTGAGCATCAGCAAAGCCCGCGGCCGGGGAAAGGAGCCCTCCTGCTTTTGGCGTCGCGGTGGGGAGGTGGAAGCCCAACGCCGGCGTGGGGCAAACTGGCCCTTGGCCACGGGCGAGCTGTAGCGATTTCGACGCTGGGAGGAGACCCCAACCTCTTGTGAGTGCTGGGATTGGGGCTAAGAAGGGTTTTCCTTCACCCCAAACTTAAAGACGTCAAGTTGAGGCTCCAGGAGAAGGCAACACCCGCCCGAGGACAGGGCTTGCCCCCGTCCCTGAGGCTACGCTGTGGCGGAGCGTTGAAGCCTCCCACGGTTTCAGCTTCGTGTCCCTCTGACCGGGGCTGTGCGCCCCAAAACAGATGAACCCATCAGGTCCTCAGCCATAGTCGCGGGTTGTGGAGAGGAAGGAGGTGCCACAGGGCTCTTGGAGGGTGTTCCTGTCCCTCCCCGCTCGGTGCGAGGAGCTGAAAGACGCCACTGGGCGGTTGAGATTCCCGATGGACGGGCTGGGGCCTTTTCCTCCTCTCCAGGGGTGCAAAACCTCAGGGGAAGATGAAAACAACCCCCCTCAGGGGAGCAGGGCAGTTACTAAGGGGTGGCTCCGAGGAAAAGGCGGCAACAGCCCCGCTGCCTTTTGGGAAGAAGCCCTTTGAGTGCACTGGGTGGCCCCCAGAGCGGGCTCAGGGCAGGTCGGCGCCGTCTCCTCCCAGCCAGACCAAGTCCATCTACTTTCGTTCCTCCATCGCCTCCTCCGAAGGCGTCAGTCAGCTGCAGGAGCGCTAGCCCGCGCTCCCCCCCCCCCCGCTCAGGGGCAGCACCAACCTCGGCTGCCGGCTCTCCCCCTGCCCCCCGAGGAGCTGAGACACGCGGGAGCAGCACGACAGGGATCCCTTCGCTGCTTTTCCCCCCCCTTCCTCTCTTCTCAAGATCCAGCTGGGGCCAAGAGAGCCCCCGAGCGCCGGCGCCAGCTCCTCGCTGTTTGATTTCGGCCAAGCAACGCCCTGTTCTTCGCCAACGCCACGCGCCCTCCGCCGCCAGGAGGGAAGGACAATTCGGCCCCTCAGGACCGCGACCACAGCCGGGCTTCAGCTCGAGCAGGGAGGTCCAGCCTGCAACCCCTCCCGCTGCGTCTCGCAGCAAGGAGGGGGCCGGTTTCCTTAAGCAGCAGGGGCAAAACAACGCCCGTTCCACCAGCTCTCCATCCCCCCCCGAGCCAGGCTTCCAGCGAACAAGGAGCGTGGTTCACCGCAAGCGAGCGGCGCTCTCCAGGCCCCCGGAGAGGCAGACGGGGAGGTGACCCCGCTCTCCCCGTCACCACCCCGCTGCAGCTCGTCCACGGAAGGACAAGTCCCAGGAGATGATTCTCTTTTCTCTTCCCACCCCAGCAAACAAAAAACAACGAGCCAGACAAACAAATGGCTTCGATGAAAACCCCGGGCAGCACCGGAGGAGGAGTCACTGACGAGCTTCACGGCCCGTCTCGGAGCTCTGAGAACACCCAAGATGAGCCAGAGCCTTGGCCCTGCCGTGCTGCCGCCGTCGGCTCCTCGGCTTAGCCCAGAAAAGCACCACGAGTTTCAGGAGAAGCTGCAAAAGGAGGGAAACGCTGCCGCTCCACCCCCTGGCCCTGCCGCTCAGAGCGCAAGGCAGGGACCTCGCGGGGCCAGCTCCAGCGGGAACTTCGAGCTCGGCCTTTCCCTCTGCCGTCCCACCAGGCTGCAAGCTGCAAAGGAACTGAAAGGGGGAAAGACAGGAATCCTCTGGGGCTGGTGCTGGTTTGGTTTTAGTTTCTACCTGAAAACAAGGAACATCCTGCCACTCCAGCACACCGCATCCCGCTGGGAAGTCCGCACAGATCGGAGTGTGTTACTTGTCTTTCCATCTTACGCCCCTTTTGTAGCAGCTTCTGGCTGGCCCATGTGGAAAAAAAACCCCCAAAAACACGCAGACGTAGAAGACTAGTGGTTTTGACTTGCATAGCTGCTGTTAGGTCATGGGGAGGGATGGAGACATCTGCTCCTGGAGCAGGCCGAGACAGAGGAACCACGCCGAGGCCGTCCAGCCGATCGCCCACCGCTCTGCCGGCCCGGGAACAACCCGTTTCTTCATTTCCAAGCATCGGCGTGTGTCAGACCCAGGTTGCTGGAGCTGCTGTCGGGATGGAGGTCTTGAAAGGTCCCTCGCAGGTCACACGGGGAATTGGCTCTTCCAGCATCCATCCAGGTAGCATCATCCCTTTTTTCTTTTTTTTTTGGGGGGGGGATGCTAAAAGGACTGAAGAGTTGGTGAGCTCAGTCCTCCCGGGCAGCGGCGGTGGCTGCTCTGCCTCTGCCTGCCCTGGAGGGATGCGAGGAGAGGAGATGCGAACGCTCCGGGTTCTGCCACCCTCTCCAGCGCGGCGTAGCAGCAGCGGTGGGTCGGAACAACCAGCAGGAGAGATAATGGCTTTGAGATCCTCCTTCCTCCTCCACACCTCATTGCAAGGTTTAGAAGAATCCAAAAAAAAAAAAAAAAAAAAAAAAAAAGAAAGAAAAAAAAAAAAGAAAAAGAAAAAGAAGAGGCATTGGGTCCTTCGGAGGCGTCTGCTCCACCCCAGGGTCGCAGCGCTCGAGCCAAGTGGTTGAGCCTCGGCGGTGCTTAAATCCCACGCGACTCTCCTCTCTCTTCCAGCGACTCTGCTGGATTCCGCTCCTTTTCTCCAAGGCTGGAAGCCAAGAAGCGGGAGGGATTGGGGAAGGAGGGACAGAGTCGTCCTCGCCTCCCTCGAGCAGCCTGGCCAAGCTCTCGGAGCACGCAGCTTGGAAGGAGAGCAGGGATGTGCCCCAAGCCCACGGGGGCACTCCAGGCTGCTCGCTCCTGGCAGGTCACCGTCCCTTTGCACTGAGCCCGCTCCACGGGGGACAGGGAAAGGAAATAAATATGCTTGTTCAAAGAAAAAAAAAAATAAAGAAAAAAAGAAAAAAAAAATTATATTAAGAGCTTTCTCCCCCCTTTTAAATAGCAGAATGGCTTCCTTTGCTGACATTGGAAGAGTATCCAGAACCCCAAAGGAACTCTACTTTTTCTTTCTTTTTTTTTTAATATTATTTATATATATAAAAACTAAGAATTAAAAGGAAAAAAAAAAAAACTTGAAAAATAATTAATTCAAAAGGAGGGGAAGGAAAAAAAAAAAAAAACAACCAAAAAAAAACCCCCAAAAAACCCAGAACATCTGCTTTCCTGTCACCAGGTTGCCAAACGAGAGCGAAACCCTCTTTGGACCTTCTTTCCCGAGCTCGGGGGGGGCTCCGGTTCTGCTGCCCGGGTTTGGTTTCACGGAGGTGAAGTCCACGCTTTGGGAGCCGCCCGCCCGTTTCGGGGTGACCAAGCAAGCTTTGGGGAGGAACGAGGGGGGGGTGGGGAGGGGGGGGTGGGGGGGAAACCGAATGACTGCCCGTCTCTCGCCCATCTCTGCCGACTGGGAGAAGGGCAGGGCTCTGCCTCGGCCGCGCCGAGGGGCCTCTCTCTTCTCAGAGCAGTTGGCGCCGTCGGAGATGTACAGCCGTCTGGTCGGGATACAGGTGGAGGGTGTCTTGTGTGCGTGCCCAAATTGGGTATATTATTTTTTTTTTCCTCTTTTTTTTTCCTTTTTTTTTTTGTTGGGGGGGGAGGGTGGTGGGGGGGGGTAGGTATTTTTGTTATTGTTGCTGCTGCTGCTGCTTCTTCGTGGCGAAGTGTCGCCCGGATTTTCGTTTCCTTCGTTCAGACGCTGCACGTTCCGAGAGGGGGAGAGAAAGGTACACCAACCTGATGCCTTTCTGAACATCAGCCCATCTCTTTCCACTGCTTGTAGAACTCCAGAACATTTTTTATTTCTACACTGGCGCTGGCGGCTGCCTGGAGGGCAGACTGCAAGCAAGCAGAGACAAAACAGGTTATTTCCTTTTCTTGCCCTGTCGAGGAGGCCGCCCTTCACCACACCTGGAGATTCTCAAGCAAGAGTTTTTTCACGGCTAAAAGGCCCAATTCTCCTTCATGCTAAAGTTGCTCCGGCACGACAGGCCTGCCCGGACGTGCAAATCGCTTCTCCCACCTCCCCGCAGGATACTTTGCGCCACAAAAGCGTGACAAATCAAGGGGCCTTCAAGGAAACAGGAATCATGACTTATACAGTAAATTTGGGAAATCCAGGACAGCTATTACCCAAGGCAGAAAACACTTTTTAAAAAAAAAAAATACAAATCTCTTGCCAATCAGCCAGATTTTCATCTTGCCAGGCAGCAGAAAGGCTCAGCTCAGCCAGCCGAGGAGCTACGAACCTGCATGGGCGCCGAGAACGCGCTTGGGTCCTCCAGCTGAAAGCCCGTGATGATGGTGACCATCCCCGTGGTGTCGTCCTCTCCGCTCCCTTGGGACACTGTCAGTTGTCTGCAGCTGTCCAGTATCTTATAGAGATTCCTGCCAGGCAGACGCGAGGGAAACAGACGGGAAAGTCAGCGGGAAGGCCCCGTGGTTGTGCAAAGGGGTTTCGCACGCGCTCAGGAGGCCACGTGGAAAGGTGGGTTGTTCCCCTGCTGCCCGCTGAGGGCTTTTCCGAGACCCTTCTTGGCACTGAGCGTTACATGAGAGGCACAGATGGACGCCCTGACACCCTCTCCAGGGAGTTTTCTCATCAGCGACACAGAGCACCGAACGGAGCGAGCTGCGGGATGGGTCCCACCGCCAGCGCCTCTCCCCAAAGCCACCTGCCTGCCGGGAATCGCGCTCGGACATCTCCAGACGCTGTCATCTTACCAAGCATCTAAATCTTGTCTCTTCAATTTATGCCTCTCGAAGCTCTTCCCAACGTCTTTCTGGCAACGAATGTACCTAAGGAAAGGCGAGAGTCGCGGGGCTCACACGGAGGCCGTCGCACGGACTCTACAGCGGGTCCCACCGGACCCTTTCGCGCCGTTTCTCAAGCAAAATAACACCCCCAGGAATCCCCTGTGAAATCCCTTCCAGCGCCTCCCCTGTCTCGCCACCGTTGCTTGGGGGCAGGTCACAAAACCACCCGTGTTTCAAAGCCCCACCAGGCCTTGACGACGCGGTTCGTCTTCACAGGACCACCTGCAGCTCACCCGGGCAATAACGCAGCACAGCTCTCCCAGCACTCCCAGCACTCCCAGTGCATCAGCAGAAGGTACCACTCGGTTTTATACGCTGATCAAGAGCTGCAACTCCCTCCGTTCCTCAGAAGCAGCTACGTTTCACAGCCGAGCAGCAACTACAGCCGAAGAACCAGCTGCCAAACCCAGTACCTCACCATCCCTCGCGCCAAACGCTTTCCCTCGGCCCACTCCTCACCCTGCTCCAAGGGGTGCCCAACCTGCTCCCACCATTGACATTTTCCTTCACCCCCAAAACAGGCCCATCCCAAAAGCAAAGGCAAAGCGCTCTCACCTGTTTCCCTTTTTAAATTCCGCCTCCAGATATCGGATGCTGTCCCGGGCACCTGCGTTCTCCTTTTTCAGGAAGTCTAAGCCATCAATCACTAACAGGGAAAAAAAAAAAGAAGAAAAGAAGCAAAACCATCTGGCTTGCAGCTCTACTTCCGCAAGCTAATCCAGATGTGTCAGGAATTCCTCATCCCCCGTCTCTGATGCGCGGCAGCAGCGGCCGCCGCGGGAGGCGGACGAAGGGGAGGGCGAGCGGGGCCTCTCCCGTTCCGGCTGCTCTTCCCTACCCTGTGTCAGATTCCCAGCAGGGGCCACCCACAAAACAGGCCCCAAAAAGTGAGACGTGTGTTTCGGCTGCTCCAGCCGAAGGACAACAGCGGCAGGAGGGAAAGCCGCCTTCCTAGCAAGGAGGGGACGAGGGGAAGGCAGGCTGAGCTATTTGGGGAGTCCCCGTACCTGTTCGAGGGATGATGATTATGAACCTCCCGCTGGTGGCCAACTGCTTGACAACAGCCAGGTGCTGGCAGAGGGCCTGGGTGTCCGGGACAAGGTAAGGAGACATGGCTGACTGCGCTTTGGGCTGCTGGAGACTTCCTTCCAGCTGAGAAACCTCCAGCTGAAACAAACCCACACAGGCAGAGACAATTGCTTCAAGTTTATGCCGAAACAAACCATCAAACAGGGCGAGACTTGCCCTGAGAAGCTCCACCAGGCCCTTCCAACCTCCCAGGAGAGGGAGCAGAGGGCTGGGTGCCGCCCGTGGGTCAGAGGGAGGTGACTGTCCCACTCTACACTGCACTGACACGGCCCCACCTCCAGGTTTTGGGCACCTCAACACAAGGACACCAAACTACTAGTGTCCAGAGGAGGGCAACCCCGATGGTGAAAGGTCTCGAGGGTTGAGGAGCAGCTGAGGTCACTTGGCTTGTTCAGCTTGGTGAAGAGGAGGCTGAGGGGTGACCTCCTCACAGCCTACAACCTCCTCAAGGCGGGCAGCAGAGGGGGAAGTGCTGATCTCCCTCTGGTGAGCGCTCGGACACAAGGAAACGGAACGAAGCTGCCTCAGGGGAAGCTCAGACTGGACACTACGAAAAGGTTCTTCACTGGGAGGGCTGTGGGTCACTGGAACGGGCTTCCCCAGGGAAGGGGTCACGGCACCAAGCCTGTCAGAGTTCAAGGGGGGTCTGGACGACGCTCTTAGGCACAGGGTTTAGTTTCAGGCAGCCCTGAGGGGGGCAGAGAGTTGGACTCGATGATCCTTACAGGCCCCCTTCCAACTCGTGACGTTCTGTGACTCTTGTCTTTGCAGAACAGCCTTAGCGCCCCCGGGCGGGATGGGAGCCGAGAGCTCCCCCTTCCCTTCCCACTTCCAGACATTTCAGCCACTCCCCTGTCAGTTTTCAGGCCGGAACCAGCATCTCCTCCCTGGAACCAGCATCTCCTACCTGCAGTCGAAGCTGAGCCATATCTCTCATCAGCCTGTTCCGACGAGCCTCCTCTGCAGCCTGGTTACAAAGACAAACTTCCACATCAGTTAGCAGGAAACACACACGCCGACACCAGCAAGAGGGTGAAAAGGGGACACGTGAGTAGCTTTCAGGAGCAAAACTTTCACCTCCCACCAAAGACCCGTGACGATTACACCACCTAACAGTCACCTCCAGGAAACCGGGCCGAGAGCGTCAGCCCACCTCTGCCGACTCACCATGTGAAACTGGGCTTGGGCCTGGTGCAGCAAGTTGTCTTGCTCCGACTGGGCGATGCTGATGAAGAGCCCGAGCTCGGGGTTGAACTGCAGGATGCTGCCTTGCAAGTGGGTGATGAAGTGGCCAAAGCTCCGAATGCAGCAAATCCGGACGACGGACTGCAAAGAGGCAGAGGGACCATCACCCACCGCGGCTCCCCACGGGGGCCGCAGCCGGAGCCGGCGCCGACCCTGCAGCTCACACTCTCGGAAAAAGGCAGAAACCGCGATTAAAAACCAACCCAAAAGGAAACATTTTGGATGGAAACACGCTTCTGAAGACAGAGACTGCAGCGGAGGGCTGCAGGGAAGCCTACAGCTGGCCAGAAAGCTTAGAAGTGCTCGCAGCTGGGGCTTCCCCAGCTCAAGAAACCATCAACGGGCTCTCCCCGCTCGATCTCTGGCTCAAGCCCTCAAGTGCTGGGAAAAGGAAACAAAAGAAAACGACCACTTAGATCTGATTTTGGGGCAGGGACTACTCTTGGCTGGGTAAAAGCAGCAAAAGGTGAGCTCACGTGGGATGGGAGATTGCTCCGGCTGCCCTGGCAGCTTGGGGTGACATTCAAGACCTCAGCCAGCCCCCTGAACACGGGGGGCCCTTCCATCGCCTTCAAAGGGAGGGTGTCGATGCATTCCCCGCTCCGAAGGGAGCGGAGTGCTCCAGCAAGGCAAGAGAGGGGAACAATGGCCTTTTCCTGCACACCTCCGCTACCCAGAAACCACCACCTTGGCCCTCTGTGCTCGGGGAAGCGGAGGGAAGTGCTCTGCGAGGGCACAGGGTGCCACAAGAAGCGAGATTTCACCAATTTTTGCATTTATTAGAGAAGGATCCCGGGAAGTATCCCACAGCTCCAACCCAATTCCCTTCAATCAAGGCAGGGCGGAGGTAACAACTCTTCTGCCCAGGCAGGGAGGTTGGGAGACTTCAGGCAGCAAAGCTGTCAACGTGTGGCTGCTCCCTTCCCTAACGACTCCGACAGGGAAGGGGAGGCAGGCAGTTTTTCTGGAACACTGATTTTTGGATAGACAGATGACGGCAGCGAGCATCAATAACGTGAACCCACCTCAGACTCAAAAGTTTGATTCGGTTTGGGGTCTTTTTTTGGGAAGAAAGAACTAAATCTTCACCTGCAGAGCTAAGAGGCCGTGAATTAATTTCTCCCTCCAGAAAGGGCAACGCAGCTCGTGCCAAGATTCGGGATTTACCCCGACTCACCTCCTCAACCGCTGAGAAAATGGGCCGGTCCTGCTCGAAGTTAAACCTCTTGTGGGCATTTTTCAGAGGGGGAAGATTTCGTAGGGCCACATCTTCCGGGAGCAGCAAGTTGGCTTTCAGGTCTGGCAGCTCAGCACCGCTCAGAATGTCCTTGACTTCATTACACAGGGCCAGCCCTGGAGGGGACAGAGGGGAAGCACAGCAAGACACGGTGACGCGAACAACCGATGGGGGGGACAAAGAGGAAAACTGCTTTAAGCGCGCAGTCTGTAAGGATCAAGGACAGAGGCTGGAGGTTACGCGTGGACCCCGAGCTGGTGCTGAAGGTGGAACAAAGAGGCCACCCCCAATACAAAGAGGAACTGTCCCAAACGACCTGCTGAGGCGCATCCCTTCGGAACGACCGGAGTTTGGAGGGTTGGCTTTCCCGTTCGTTCCAATAGACATCTTTAAACTACGCTTCTCACGACCCACGGGGATCTTTAGGCTGAGGTACGGGGCACATCACGAGCATTTGGAGCTTCAAAACTAGTTTCCACAACTGCCATGACAAAAATCACGCCCTTACTCGTGGTCTCGACGGTAAATTCCAAGCACGTTGGCCACGCAGGGACTCCAGGCACGGAGGTGCCAGCGCTTCAGTACACACCAGCCACATATAACGCCTTAACGGAGCTAAAGGCTATGGGACAGTATTTAACTGGGACAGCATTTAACCACAAACCCAACACATGTCGCTTCCCACCGTGCTTATAACCAAACTGCTGGTGGCAAATCTCTTGCCCAGGGTCTGTCCCACACCATGGAAGTCCCCGACGCCTCGGCTGGCTCAAACACAACTTGGCCACTGCCTCCCCCCAGTACCTGATTCCTGCAGGTCTGCAGCAGAAGGCAGAAGGTTCAGGAGCACGGACAGCCTGTTCCACAGGCTCTGAGAGCTCTGCAGGAACGAAACACAAAAGGCCACAGGAAATGTCAAGACAGACGTACGCAATAACCAGAGCGCTTGGGCCTTCCAGCATCTTCCCCAGACCTCAGAATGCTTTGTGAAGAGGAAACTTCGCTACACTCCTCAGCTCAAGATTATCTTAATTCAGCTGGTGGGGTATTTAATGTCACCTTCTGTCTGGGACTGGGCCAGCAGCTTCCATCTGCCCTTGGCATCCCAGCCCAGGGGGACCGAACGGACGCAGCCTTGGACTCGACACCGAGCCCAGCTCCCACCTGAGCACACATGATGATGAGATCCGTGTTTGTCCTCAGCCAGTCCAGGAACACCTTGACAGTGAGAAGCAGCCCTTCGTTGGTCACAATCTCGAGCTTCTCCTGAAGGGATCGCTCATTCCTGCAGGATTTGTTACTTGAAATGCTTTCCTCAGAGTCAGACACGTCATCTGGAAGAGGAAGGGAACAGCAGGATGGGGGGCATTAAACCCCTTGAGAAGCCAAGGCCTGCTGGTACGAGAACAGCACCGGGCTGGTAAGAGCGGAGCTGAAGTGCTCGGTGCCTCCACACACCCTCACAAAACCAGTTCCCCATCGCCTGTGCTGCTGCTAAGAGCGCATCGCTGTTCAATTTTCTTCTTCGTTGGGAGAAGATCGCCAAAATCTCCCTGTGAAATGTCTGACAAACCCCTTCAGCCCTGCAGCCGCCTCCGAGACGCTCCCTAACAGAGCAGGGGGGAGCAGCACGTGCCGGCACGAGGCATTTACTGCCGAGAACAGCCCCAGCGACCGCTGGTCAGGTCAGCAAGCGCCAATCTTTGGCCCTGTGCCAAAGAAGGAAACAGCAGGGCTATTTTCTGAGCCAGGGTCCAGGTGATTTTAAGGACTGACTACGCTTTGCAATCCTGGAATTCTACAGCCCCGAGGATCTCGAAGCCGCTGCCAACGAAACAGGAGCGCTGGCCAGTGACCCCAGGGGAAGGCAGCAGCAAGCTGGGAATCCACGACGCGTTTTGCTCCAGTCCCTTATTTTAATTGCGCCGTCATTCCTCCCTATTAGCACCGCAATCAACATTCAATCAACTCTCAGAAGCAAAAGGGAGGAAGTCATTTATTCAGAAACCATCCCCGCCAGAGCGTTGAGGCCATTAAACAGCCCGAGTTTTGAAACGGCACAGCTGAGGCAAGGAGAGCTCAAAGCTAAAAAGCACGTGGGCTAATTCATTCCACCTCTCATTTTTCCTGCATCCATAAAGGTATCACGACCACGCTGTTCAAATGCGTGCCTGGAGCTGCAACATCTGTGTAAGCCATTGAAGGAAAATGTTAAACAGACCAAAAATCGCTGGTTTCTTCCTTTACTCTTCAAGCGGCTACGAAGCAGTGCTGGGAGCCGGTAAACACTAACGTGCTCTAATACTCCCCCTTCAAATCCTGGCCCAGGCAAAGTCTGAATCCTGCCAGTGCTGCAGGCCCACTGAGTTTGGCAGCACGATGTAAAAATGTTTCCTTGCTCCAGGGAAGCTGGGAGGAACGACAAACAAGACCGAACGGGCCCACGTGGTTTTATCTGAAATACAAACAACTCCCCGGAGCGCATCAGATCTCCCTTTTCCAGCTGTTTGTCCCCAGGACGTTACTCAGCGGTGTAAGCTGCGCGGTAACAGAGACGTTGCAGCTCCACCTGCTGTGCATCCGCCGGCCCCGAGCGCTCCGCGGGGCAGCGTTCAGAGGGAAAGAGGCCCCTCAGCTCCTCTCGCCCGCACCGAGGTCACGCCTGAGGGGGCTTTGCAGAGCTCGTAACGTGACATCTCACGGAGAACTGCCCGGACCACCCCTGCCCTGTCCATCACCAGAAGCACTAGTGTCTCATTACAGAGATTTCACACGGGGAAAAGGGAAGATAATCCACATTTTTAACACCTGCTGGAATTATCCTCTGTCTTATCGGAGCTGCTCAGCCTGTTGAGCAGAATAACTATGAACCCTGGCTGGCTGCAGGCCTCTCCTTTGCTCAGCGCACACGCTGCTGGATGTCAGGGGGGAAAAGGAAAGCTCTTCCTTCAGGAACCACCCAACCCCAGACCCGTCCGCTATTGGGCAGCCTGCTCTTCCAAACCCGGCCGAAGGAGAACTTGCAGGGTGAGAAGGGGTGGATTTTAGCCAACAGACTGCTACAGCTTGTAGTTTCCTACGCAGACCTGCAACACCCGGTATTTTGAACGAGGTCACTGCTCCTTACCTTGCTCTGCCAAGCCGGGCTTCTCCAGATCTCCATTGACACAGGGCTTGCTTTCCAGCCCGTCCTTCAGGACGGGAGGGTCGCTGTTCGGTTTCAGAAGGATGTTGCTGAAAGTAGGAGCCAAGCGAAAGCAGCGTTTGGTCTGAAACAGCTGCGTGGACATGGCCTGGAGATTGCTGGCTATGCTGGCGTCATTAGTGCTCAGGGAAGCCGGCCCATTGACTGCTGGATCCAGAGCCTCCATTTTAGAGATGCTCTGGCTCTTGGAGTCCCCCATCCCACTGCCATCCACACAGTTTAAGGCCTCTTTGGGCCCGCTTTTGCCTCGGCCGCTTCCCTCCTCCCCCGGCTCATCCTCCATGTCCTCCAAGTCGGACCGAGATTCTTGGCTGTTCATGTCAGAGTCCGTCTCCACATCAAAAGCAGCTTCTGCTTCCTCGTCGCTCTTCTCTGAGCCACTCTCTGAGCCGTCACTGCCCTTTATGGAGCCCTGGCTGGAGTCAGAGTCAAAGCCCTCGCTCAGGTCGCTCTCGTCCACCTTCTGGGGGTGGCGGCGGCGACGCAAACAGGAGAGGCGGGAGTATTTCTTGCTTTTCTTGCAGTCATTCTTCCGTTGCTCCTCGCTGGGCTGATGATTGGCCAAGTCAGCTTCAGCCTCCTTCTCAATCAACGCCTCCCGCGGCTCCTGGTCATCTGCAGGCAGTTAGAACGAGACCACAAGTTAAGAAAGTCCCGACGTGTCACACAAGCTGCTGGCCAGCCCTAAGCCTGGGGAACCAGGAGTGCAAGTGGCAGCCATCACTTTTATTACTGTCTTTAAGCAGAGGACAAGTCATGGCAACCCTAGAAGAAGGACTCGCTTGCTAAAAGGCACCCAGAAAGACTTGGGAAGCCTGGATTCCTCCTGCCCAAGCCGTGCTGCTCCGTTATCAGGCAGCCTCAGTGCTGAATGCTGTTAGACCAGCACAAACCAGGCAGCTGAATCTTACATCTTTTCCCCAGGTTCCGACAGTCCGAGAGCCGAATGAGCCGCCAAGGAGGGCGAGGGCAGGTGCCGGGCAGCTTGATCAAACCAGCCACCCCACCCTGTCACCAGACTGAGCTGACCCAAGCCCTTCCTTAACCGACGCGCTCACGGCCTTTCCAGCAGCCGTGACAACTCCCAAAGCCGTGCAGGGGAGGAGTCACCGTCCACTGCTGCTTTTGACCGGGAAAACTCTCGTCTTGCCTTCTGTGAAATATCACAAATTTCCTCTGTATCACAACTTCCCTGTGTTTGCAGAGGAAAGACTCAGCAGTTTCATTCTCTGCTCAACGGAAGGTGAAGATCTGGTTTTGTCTGAGCAGAGATGAGGGATGCTGAGCAGGGCCGGCCTCCCTTAGCCACTGCTCTGCCCAGGGTTTCACCCGAGATCATCTCCCCAGTTGAAGAGAAGAGTCCAGTAAATAACAGCACGTAAGAGACAGAAAAGCAGCGCACGTTGGCGGAAACAGATGATGAATGAGCTGCCAAGAGATACTGGAAGAGAATTCCTTCCAACAAGGAGAGCAGCATTTTCACCCTGGGATGATTCTGAGTGTCTAAGCAGAGGCTGTCTCAGCAGATGACCCACCTCTGGGGATTTCAGCCCAGCAGTTGAGGCCCACGATGTCTCTACCACCCCTTGGGCACTACACTACAAACCCCACAGCCGGGGGATTCAGGAGAGAAAAGGAAAAGCCAGCCCCACAGGCAGGGAACTGGGGAGACCCAGCTCATGCCGGCTGTTCTCTTACCTGTGCCGTCGCTCTGAAAGGCCGGGACGGGATTTTCCCCTTCTTCTAGCTCCGCCTGGAGGCGAATATTGACGTGATTTATCAGGTGAGAGAAGAGGGCCAGCGTGAAAGCGATGGCTGCACTGTACTGCTTTGAACCTGCAACAAGAGGGCGCAATGAGGTGGAGGAGCCTGACCCCCAGTCCGACACACGCAGGCCAATCCAGACAACGTCTTCAGCCTAACTGGACTGCTGGATGTTTATCACCAGATTTCTGAATAAAGCACTGGTTACCTGCCCTCTTGAGGCTGTGAACACTCATAAGGCAGATGATCACCATGCGAAAGATCAGGAGATCAGGAAGGAAGGAGTAGCCGCTCTCATACTCTTCTTCGTCTTCGCTAGTTGAGCTCAGATTAGGAGGAGAGGGCAGGTAGAACAAGCACAGGTTGAAATCCTCCAGCACAGACTGGCAGAGGGATGTCAGCTCCGAATCCAGAGAGCTTAACAAGAGGGAAAAAACAAGCATTATTATTATTATTATTATTATTATTATTCAAGACTCAAGCTGCTGGCAATGTCTGCGTGGAAACCGAACCAAAACCAGCAGCCAGGCTGTCCCTTAGCACTAGACAGGGTGAAGCACCAGGGAACACGCTGCAAGCAACAACAGCTCTGGGAAGCGAGTGAGATTAATCAGATCATGTTTTCCTCTCCCAAGCTGCTAAACGAAAGACACGGGATAACTGCAGCACCTCCCTGCAAAGAGGTGCCTCACCCAAACGTACGACGTTCCCCCGGGAGCTCAGGAGCAGCCGTTAAGAGACCCCGGGCACCGGAATGCTAAAAGCAGCACAAGTTTCAGACCCCGTTAAAACCGTGACATTGCAGCGCACAAACTGGGGACTCGACTTTTCCCCCCCTCCCATGTCTCTAACCTGCAGCCCTGCAAGAATATTCCAAACTCCTCTGTAGCTACGAGCTGCTTCAAAGGAAGCACCCACGGCGTTCAGCATAACGGGCTACGGGAATATCCTCCTTACAAAACAGACCTGTCTGCAAAACATCCAGCAAATCCTTTCCAGGGGGCAACGTGCTTGGGAAATGGAAGTCATTTCCAGTTTTCTTATGTGCTAAATGCGTGTTAAGCAGATACTAAATGAGCCCTGAAGTTCCACTCCAGTCTAAGTCAGTATCTGAAAGTTAATCCCATACCGGGCTGCGTTAGCAAAGGCACAGCCAGCACGTTGAGGACAATTGTTGTCCCTCTCTCACGAGGGGATGTCTGGAGTCCTGCATCCAGTCTCGGGGTCCCCAGGACAAAAAAAAAACCAACCAAAGACGACACGGACGAACTGGACTTAGTTCCAGCAGAGGGAAATAGCGAACAAGGTGTATGAGGAGAGGCAAAGGGAATCGAGTTTGTTCAGCCTGAAAGACAGAAGGCTTGGGGGGTGTAATCTCCTGTTTTCCGACGCCACGCAGGTAGTTACAGAGGACTGAGGGAGACTCCTCAGTGGTGCACGGCAAAAGGAAGGGAAGCGACGGCTACACGCTGCAGAAAAGGAAAACGAGACTAGATACAAGGGGGGAAAAAAAAATTTCCACAGCAAAGGTGGTCAAGCCCTGGGAGGGCGACCAGAGACGTGTGGAATCTCTGTCCTTCGATCCATTCCACACGCAGCTGGACGAGGCTCTGAGCAACCTCATCTGAATTCACGTTTGAATCTACCTTCACAGCGGACCCTGCTTTGGGGGAGGACTGGACCCCTAGAAGGTCGCTTCCAACCTAAACTAGTCCGTGAGGGGTTTAACCGTAGCCTGTGTACAAGCCCTTCAAAACACCTGCTCCGTTTCAAGCAGCAAGAGGTTAATTTACCACCTCTTGCAAACCTGCCAGCAGAGACAGAGAAAACCCAAGGAGAAAAAAAAGATCCCAGAGCTGTACAAAGCTTTCCATTTATCCCACCACCAACAGGTGATGCTATTTGTTTCCCTGAACAAGGTGTTTGGTTACAGATTTCCGAGCGCAACGAACAGCCCTGCACACGCGCAGGCTCTTTGCTCTCCCCTCAGCCTAAATCCAGCGCCCGCCAGAAAACAGCGTTTGATGGCTGAACAAAGCCAGAACGCGCCAAAGGCGTAGCGCAGCAGAGAGCTGAGCTGCAAGGCTGAGGAGTTCAACATTCAGCTACCGGCTTGATTTAGCCAGAGTCGTGAAGTATTTAACCCTTTGGAATTTCAGCCTCCCTTGGAACACAACCTTCTTTGCCCTGCGAGGTTGGAAGACTAAAATCTTGGGCCTTTTGGCAGAAAACCTCAGCACAGGCAGCGTTATCCTACAGGGAACAGTCTCTTCCAACTCTGAATGCCTGCTGCTATGAGTTATCAATAGAAGACAGAATCTGCTGTAACCTTACCTGCTCTTTGGCTGCAAAAGACTCTGCAGGTACATAAAGCTCACCAGCAACCTCTTAATGTCTTTGCCTCTAAAAAAAATTGAGAAGAAAACACTGTGAAGCAGGTACCCCGTCACAGAGGTGGGCTAGACTAACAGAGCTCCATCAATAGGGAAATCAGGCCTCAATTGAAAACGAAGTTCTGATAAAACTGGAGGAAAAAAAAAAAGACGACAGCTTATACACTTCTAAACTTTCACCAATACGCCTCAACCCTCATGGACAGTCAGCAGCTCCAGGGGAGAGGGAGAAAAATCTCTCACCTCCAATTCCACACCTCGCCAGCATTTAGCTTTTCCCCTGAAATTGCGACCTGAGAGACCAAGAAGGGGATCTAGACCGGGGCTCTCGCAATTCGGGGAACAGCCCCCTGCCTCGAATCGGCCGTCTAACAGCTCCCACTTCCCAGAGAGACACCGCTCTCAACCCAGAGGCCGGCACTGGTGGCATGGCGAACCCTCAGCCTGCACCCCTCGCCTTTGCTTTCCCCTCTCACCTTTTCTTGCTCGGAGACAACTTCCTGGTTTCACATTTCTTCAGCTGGTGATACATCTTGGCTGCTTTGTCATACAGCCGCTTCAGGTTCCCGTAGGCACCTTCAAAGGACACTTCAGACTGGATACTGAGACACCAAAGTAGGACACATCCAAAGTTACTTTGCCACAAGGTTGCTCAGGTTTTATGGCTCACTACAAAGTTACCGAGGCACCTAAGCACGCAGACAGGTACCTACTGCTTCTGTTCCAACACGCTGGGCTACTTAACTCCCACCGATGTCCACAAACCCCACTTCAAGGTGCACCACAGCCCCCTCTGCGACGTTAACGCACCTTTCCACATTTGTGCCTTAAGGCCACGTTCAGGTAACAACTGAATTCCACCCACCTCGCTCAGCACCTTCACTCCCCTTCAAGCCCGGCGCTCTGCCACAGCCAGAGGGTCTCAGAGGAAACCCTGCCCTCCCACTGCAGCCCTGCGCACATGTCTTAGTGCCCAGCATCACCGTTTGCCTCTTCCTTATCACCAGCCTCGCTCGAGGGTGAAATAAACCCACCTCCCTTCCCCTAAAACTCACCCGCTGACAGCAGCCACAAGTCCAAAGCAAAGGAGAAAAGAATCTGGCACCGGCAACCACGGTGCACCGATTCCCCGCGCAGGACGCCGAGATCCTCGCGGACACTCACCAGCGTAAGTAGCAATAGGTGGCTTCCACGTTGTAGTACTTGCTCCCCGCCAGCGTCCCCAGCTGGTTGAAGGGCATGCCTGGCACGGGAGAGAACAGCGGCAGAATTCACGTACCATTCCCCAACGGCCCTGCTAGAAAGCAGCTCCTTTCCCTCTCGCTCTACTTCCACCCAGGAGGGAAGGGAGGAGATGCAAGCAGTGGCAAAGCTGCAGCACAAAGGTCCGGATTACTCGATCCTTTCACCACCCAGGGTTGGGTTTTTTTCTGTTTTAGAGTGGTTTTTGAGCCTCCCCACCTCCCTGCCAGTTACCTACATAACAAAGCAGAGCAAACAGTGCCTTGTCCTCCGTATTAATAACGCCACGGCCTCGACTCTGCATTCCTCGACACAGGCATCACCTGACCAGCGTTTAAGAGCTCTGTTCCAGCTCACTGTGGTACATAAATTCTTGTCACTTACTGGTCTTTGGGATCAGCCTATCAAACAAGTCAGTGAGAACACCCCAAAGACAGCACAGAGAAAAGTTTCTTCTGGAATTGCACACTTGAAGAGAGGACAGGCCCTCAGCTCTTGCCACAAGGTGTTCTCACACGGCAGTCGCTTCTGAAGGATGTCCTGGGTTTGGCTGGGACAGAGTTAATTTTCTTCCAAGCAGCTGGTGCAGTGCTGCATTTTGGATTTAGAACCACGGAACGGCAGGGGTTGGAAGGAACCTCTGGAAATCATCTAGTCCAACCCCCTGCCAGAGCAGGGTCCCCCACAGCAGGTCACCCAGGACAGCGTCCAGGCGGGGTTTGAGTATCTCCAGGCAAGGAGACTCCACACCCCCCCCGGGCAGCCTGTCCCAGGGCTCTGCCACCCTCAGAGCAGAGAAGTTTTTCCTCACCTTGAGGCAGAACTTCCCGTGCTCCAGTTTGTGCCCGTTGCCCCCTGTCCTGTCACTGGGCACCACCAAGAAGAGCCTGGCCCCATCCTCGGGACACCCACCCTTCAGATACTGATGAGTGTTGATCAGGTCCCCTCTCGGTCTTCTCTTCTCCAGGCTAAAGAGCCCCAGGACTCTCAGCCTCTCCTCGCAGGGGAGATGCTCCAGCCCCCTCCTCATCTTTGTAGCCCTCCACTGGACTCTCCCCAGTAGCTCCCTGCCCCTCTTGAACTGGGGGGCCCAGAACTGGACACAGCACTCCAGGGGTGGCCTCGCCAGGGCAGAGCAGAGGGGCAGAAGAACCTCCCTCCGCCTCCTGGCTTCTTCATGCCCCCCAGGGGAGACCACTGGCCTTCTTGGCCACAAGGGCACGTGGCTGCCTCCTGGGTAACCTGTTGTCCACCCCAACCCCCAGGTCCTTCTCCGCAGAGCTGCTCTCCAGCAGGTCAGCCCCAACCTGTACTGGTCCATGGGGGTTCCCTCCCCAGATGCAGGACCCTCCACTTGCCCTTGTTGAACCTCATCAGGCTCCTCCCTGCCCGGCTCTCCAGCCTGCCCAGCCCTCGCTGAACGCCAGCCCAGCCCTCTGGCGCGTCAGCCGCTCCTCCCAGTTTAGCATCACCAGCAAACTGGTTGCGGGTGCACTCTGTCCCTTCAGGGACACAACGTGTACAAGTTACTCCTGGTGAGATTCCAATTGGACACAAGAGGAAAGTTTTTCACAATGAGAACAACCAGCCACTGGAATAATCTCCCCAGGGAAGTGGTGGATTCCCCGAAACTGGGTATGTTTAAGACTCAGCTGGACAAGGTGCTGGGTCATCCTACCTAGAGCGTGCTTTTCCCCAAGAAAGGTTGGACCAGACGATTCTTGAGGTCCCTTCCAACCTGGTATTCTGTGACTGTCTTTTCTTGGGTTTTATTTCTCCCTCTTTTTGTTATATCCCTCTCCATTACAATTATTATTATTATATTTTATTATTGTTATTACCATCTTTTATTTCACTTTAGTTATTAAACTGTTCTCTTATCTCAACACACAAGTTTTACCTTTTTTTCCCCGATTCTCCTCCCCATCCCAGGGGGAGGAGTGAGCGAGCAGCTGCGTGGGTGCTCAGTTTCTGGCTGGGGTTAAACCACGACAAAGTGGCAGGAGAGGTTTTTTTGCAGGGGCAGAAAGAGGGAGATGCCCAATAACGCTCTGCTCCGGCAAGGGACAGATGGATCCTCCCTCGGCCAGACAAGCACAGCTTTACCACATTCATGGAAGCCTGAGCTTCTCAGAGGTTATCTGATGACTAAGTCGAGGTCACTGGTGAAGAGCACCTTTGCTTTAACTCCCCTCTTTGGCTCGCCAGCAAGAGAGATTCTCAAAGAGGGAAGTCTTTTTAACCAGAGGATAAAACCAACCTCCTCCTAGCAGCAGGATATGCTACACTGGGCAGGTTTATCACAGAGCACTGGTTTTAGGCTGCAGCGACACGATTTTAATAACTCAAAATTCGCAGGAACTCACCAATTTGTGGTGCGACAGAAAGGGCTTGATAGTAAAACCGCTCAGCCAGCAGCTCTGTGTCCACACCTGCCAGTTCGTTCTGATAGCGAGCTGAAAGAAAACCACACACCGCGCATCAGAACCCAGCAGGCAGCGTCTTCTCTTCCCTTCCGCAGAGAAGCAGTTTCCCTACAGATTAAAAATACCGCAAAACTAGAAATACTGGCCCAGTCCACAAACCCATCAAAGAAGAACCGCTCTTGGCACAACAGAAACGTGCAGGGTTTGCCAGGCCCATCTGGAGCACTTTTATTTCAAACTGCTCTATTCTGCCCATCCCAACCCCTGCCACCTCACAGGGGATAGCCAGCCCTCAGGGCTTGGGGCGGCGCGTAAGCAAAAGGAAGAAATTCTTCTGCTCCGTGTGTTAAGCGATTCACTGATCCTTGAAATCACTCAGAGTTGTGCTCCACTTTCCAGTCCCTCAAACCGACTGTATTTTACCACATTCATGGAAGCCTGAGCTTCTCAGAGGTTATCTGCAGAGTGTGAAATCTAAAGTCAGCTGGCCTAATAAAATACCTGGCTGTGGCTAGACTGGACTGCAGGGGTTTTATTATTTTAATTTTATTTTTTTTTGGACAGCAGTACGGGTTTTGGAAACCTCAGGTGAAAGCATCGTGAAGAGGTGAGCACACTTCTATCCCACCAGCTAGGTAAGTCATTCTTACTACCCCCGTACGACATTTATTTCAATGCCATTTTGAGGCTGATTCACGCGCCACACTAACGCCAAACAGCTTCCAGGAGCGTGAAGGCTGCTGCGTGTCGAGCCGCGCTTCAAAGAGCTGTTTTTCACACAGCGACACGTTTTCTCGCTGCCTTCTCTCTCACGTGCTCACAACCAAGAGGCTGCCACGCTCACCACACACTTCAGGAGGTCGTGACTGTGGGGCAGACACGTCTGCTATCAAAAAGGGTGACACGCCGCCGGACGCAACGACAAAGCACCCGGGGTTGGGCAGTGGCTCGGGACGGAGTCACAATGTTGTGTAACAAATCTGATTTCCAGCCACGCTGGTGCTGACGACCGGCGCTCCACAAGGCTGAACTGAGCAGGGCTGAACTGAGCATCAGCCCCCTGAGCTTCCTTCACGCTGTCCCAACAACGCTGATAAAAGCGAAGGCTTCTGTTCTTCCACAGCCACGGGAAGAGCTGCTCCTGCCCAGCAAACTCCTCATCTACCTGCCCAAACACAAAGCTTCTGCGGTGGGTAAGGGTTCACTTTGCCACGAGGATTCCAGCTTATACCAGTCATTAACAACGGTGTCAGAAGGAAACCAGGGTCTGCACGTAGCTATGGCTGGTGACTAACCCCGACGGACTCGGCGCCGTACAAGCCCCCTCTTTTGAAGGGATTAAAGGTTGCCCTGAAAGACGATGCTGCTCTTACCGAGATCGCCCAGATAAACCAGACATCTGTGACAGGCCATCTGTGCCCACTCCATCTCCTTCTCCGAGGCAGACACGGGTTTCTTGCAGCCTACAGGAGAAATCAGCAATCCCACACGCGGTCGGGTAAAGGCTGCGGAAAGACACACGAGGAGCCCCCGCCTCCGCCCGCGACACCCAACGTTTCACCGGATGGAAACCACGACCACGTGGTCAGACGGTTGGTTGCCATCTGTGGCACTTTGTAGACCAGCACTGGCTCACTCTTGTTGTCAAAATTGTGGAAAATAAACGTGGAAAATCCATCAGTAGACGCTGCTGCTCACCCACTCCCCCTTCAGTTCCCTGCTGGCTGGGGGCAGCGCACGTCACTGCGTCGCCGACGGTCACTGACTGTCACTCGGACTTTGCCTACAAGGCGTGCCACAGAGCTGGCTCCGTTTGCACCCAGGTGGGAGGACGGAGGCCAGCTCCCGCCTACTCATTGCCTCAAAACTGGGATCGAGATTTAGGACCGGCCCATGGAAAAAAAAAGGGAGGAAGAGAAGGAAAAGGAGGAAAAGCGCGGACAGGAAATCCGCGTGGCGGACAGGGCAGCTGCAGCCGGTCAGGAAGAAAACGGCCTCCGGGCAAAGCTGCCTTCACGGTCAGAGGGCTACAAAGCTGGTGAAGGGGCTGGAAGGAATGTCCCGTGAGGAGCAGCGGAGGACTTTGGGCTTGTCTAGTTTGGGGAAAAGGAGGCTGAGGGGCGACCTCGGTGCTCTCTGCAGCTTCCCGAGGAGGGGAAGTGGAGAGGGAGGTGTGGAGCTCTTCAGTGACAGGACACATGGGAACGGTTCAAAGCTGCATTAAGACCGGACATGAGAAGCATTTCTTTACTGAGAGGGCGGTCAAACACTGGAACAGGCTTCCTAGAGAGGTGGGCGATGCCCCAAGCCTGTCAGTGTTTAAGAGACATTTGGACAACGCTCTTAATCACTGGCTTTAACTTTTGGTCAGCCCGGAATTGGTCAGACAGCTGGACTAGATGGTCACCGAAGGTCCAGCTGAAACAGTCTAATCCTGTTCTACGCTGAACTCACCAAAAAAAAAAAAGCATACAGGCAGTGGAAAGAGCGGAAAGTGTCAAAAGCAAGAGGGGAAGGCTGCAGCCAGCTGATCTGAACTTAAGCCATCAAACATGACTCAGTTCCCGGGAGGGGCTGCCCTTGGCAAGACGGGGCTCCCCATCAGCACCTTGTCCCCAGCCAGCAGGGCCACGGTGCAGCCGGGGATCGGGAGGCAAAGGCTCCCGCCTCGACGCTTCCTCTCCAGAGAGCATTTACTGCCACCGGGCAGACCAGTGTCACGGATTCAGGCTGGCTTCAGTCCTCCTGTTGCCAAGGACTTCCACTTTCTGGAGGAGAAAATTCCCCTCAAGCAAGGAAGATTTTTAAGACCAGTCCAGTTGCTTCCCTCTTGGCTTAGTTTAAAAGAGTGACAGTGAAATCTGGAGGCTTAATGACCCGTGAGGAATGGTTCCCACGTACTAACAGGCAGCGTATGAGCTGCACGATGCAAACACACCGCCTTCAAACAGGTGTCTACCTACACTACTGGACCCATCCTCCCTTCCTTTTTCGCTCTGAATCCTCTTGTGCCCATTCATATAACCAGCAGGTCGTGTCCACCCTAATTTGTAGATCATACAGGGTCTTACACATCCATCTTTGGTCCCATCTCTGTGATCCAGCTACACACCCACCTGCTGCATCCTTTTAATTCAAGGGTCTAAACACACTAAGGAACCTGACCAAGGGGAGCCTTTCAAACACAATCAGGCACCACAGGGTACAAACCCATCTGGAACGTGCGTTTGGAGAATTTATTAATTCTGCAGCACCGAGACACATTTCTCAAAGCAACAGTTGCCAGGGACATCTGCCTTTTACACCGACATTTCAAAGCCAATCATGCTACAATTGTCTCCCAGAACTAAGAATAGGACACCAGCAAGTAAAACGTTCTATTGCTAAAGACGTACTAACTTCTCATGCCGGTTTCTGCTGTCCTCCCCCCTGCCAGGTCGATGAAACCCTCGCTAACACAGCCCACCAAACACACAGAGGTTCCATTTCTCACCTGGGCCCACCTGAACTGAAACATGTGCCTTGAGGCCCGGAGCAAACGTGAATGAAGTACTACAAGGTAATCGAGGCAGCCTTAAGCTCCAGACTGTGAATGCTCTTATTCTTCCTCCCTTAATTTGAGGTAAGACCCCCTCAAACCACCCTGCATCTAGGGGCACGCTCAGAGGCCGTTACCCGGACAGTGAACACACCTCACTGTGCCACAGGAGCTTCCTCTGTTCTCAGCCCGAGATTCAAGATTAATTTCAAAGCCACACTCAGGACAACTGGGAAATACGTGGAGGGAGCACAGAGAGAAGGGGCCCCAAGAGGAGAAGCAACACCTTACACCTAGTGAATAGGATGTCCTGACAAAAACCCGTGGGTGTCAAGAACCTATTCCCCCAATGGCCCGTTCGTCTGCTTTAATTAAGCTTTTAAAAAACCCTCTCCAGGGAGGCAGAAGTGCTCCTCAATTTTCCAGAAAAATCTGCCATCTCCGAGCACTTAATAAGGAATTTTTTAACAGCATTTGCTCCCTGTTCAAAACCCTTCTTGCTTCCCTAGTTTAGTATTCAAAGAAACAACACAACAGCGCCATGGAAAAAGAGAGGACAGACAGTCTGTTCTACACAGATAATTGGTTAATCAGAGGAAAAAAAAAAAAAGATAATCCCTTGAATGCCAAACCCAAATGGACTAGCCCAAGGGGAAGCCACCTGTCTGGGGTCAGGCCTCGCCCCCCAGTCCAACAGGGAGCACTAACCGATCAGCGGGTCCGTCACGTGCGTCCAGTCGATACAGCACTGGAGCTCCAGCTGGTAGTGGGACTGGATGTAGAGGAGGAGGTGCTGGTAGAACCCAATGCCGGCCACTAAGTGAGTCCGGTACGCGCACTCCAGGGTGCTGCGGCTGTGAATGTGCTGCAGGGGAGAGAAACGAGGGTGTGTTACTGCAGTGCAACCTGTAGGCTGGCCCAGTATGAAGGCAGGCAGCGGGGAGCTCAGCCGGCACTGGTTTGGCACAGTTCTGTGCCTCCTGGTGCTCAGCAGCATCCAGTGGGATTTATTAAAGGTCAGCACCAAGGAGGGGAAATACTGGCTGCCCCAACAAATAAATAAAATCAAGGTGGCCGGTTAAATACACCTTAAATACATTCAGATCACCAGGAGAGGTTCATGGCATTAGGGAACACAAGCGTCGACCCTGCGGGTATTTCCCAGCGGCCGACTCCAAAGGCAAGAAAGCCATCGTTCTACACGGAGATACACATCTTCCGAAGATGGGAAGACAAAAATTAAGCAGATTATGTTGAAATATCCTCTGCAACGGCACCTCTCGCAGCAGATCACTAAAGCTGACCTGCCCACAGGCGGACAAAAGGCGTAGGTCAGCTCCCACGACTAAACTCCAGGAGCGCCTGCCCGCCCGCCCTGCGCTCACACCCCAACTTCTCCAAGCAAACTTCCAGGCTTTTAACTTCGTTGCACAGCCAGAGCCCCCCCTCACGCCAGAGCCACAGACACCTGCCTTTTTATTTGTTTTAATGAGCTGGATAACTTCATAGTAAACTTTTCTCCAGAGCAGCTCTTCTGCTTTTCTTCCATAATCCACCGGGTGCAGGAACATCAGCTTCACGCACAGCTCCCGCAGCCTGAGACAGACAGCAGAGAACCCACATTTAGCTACAGCAGCTTCCAACACAGCCGCCCCGCCGTGAGGAAGGAAGAGGAAAATCTGAATTCGCTGCGATGGATGAGCTGGGCCATCTGGTGACGGTACAGCTTGTCTCGCTCCCACACAGGAGCATCTGGAAAAGCCACACACCTCGGCTCAGCGGGCCACCAGCAACGCCCCAAATTGCAGTCGTGTAAAGAATTGTCTGGACAGCTTACAGAATTAGCAAGAAGAACCATCCCTGCTAGGCACCCTCTGAACCTGATAAAAGATTTCACACATATATAGGAAGTTTCTTCACCAAACAGGTTTTTTTAAAGGTAATTACAAGGAAAACACTGGCCAACGTGAAGATGACTTCTTTGTATGACAAGGACACCCAGGAAAGCCTCCAGCCATGGACTGGATGGTTGGGTGCTGCTCAAATACAGATCTGAAACCAGCCTCTGCTTCAAAAACAGGGAGGGATCCCAGGTCAACTGGTGCCCTGCAAACGGGACACACCATGAAACTGCAGATCCAAAGCCGCCCCGCGTTGCTCCACGCGGATTTTCCCCGGCCCAGCGCAAAAACCCAGTGCCCTGCCCGACTTACTTGTTCCTCAAGCTGATGTTCTCCGGCTTGAACACTTCTTGATAGGCTGCCTTATTGCCAAGGATGAGATCCAAGCGATGAACGGCCTCTACCACCGCGCTGCAAGGGACCACAGAAGAAGAGGTTCAGAGCAGCAGGTTATCCGGGATCATTTCACGAGCTCGGTGATGTCGGCACAGAACCACACCAGCCCAGTTAATTCCATTATGAGCAAGCCACATTATACCACCGCAGCTTATTAATTGATTTCCTTTCTGCCCTCTATTTCAAAAAGCAGATGGGAAGAAGAAAAAAAAAAAAGCAGTGACATACGCTGTAACGATTTTGCTGCAAATCAGCTGTTTGATCACCAGTTGCCGCTGCCTGGCCGGGCAAAAACGTCAATTATTTCTGCAGTAGCAAAGTCAGAAACGTCCCTGGACACGTTGGCAACTTTTAGCCTCAGCAATGACATCACGCTATACGTACGCTCAGATTAATTTAAATATCTTGAGTTCCATGAATAAAGAAATGGTTGGATTTCTAACAATTGATGTTTTGACAGGGTAAGAGTCAAACCCCCACCAGCTCCTGTTTCCTTACTAACTGGTTTATGAAAGACAACTCACGTCATCCTCATTTGCCAAAACTTCCTGATCTTCATTACAGTGATTCATTGATTAAAGCCCTCTGTGATAACAGGCAACGGGGATAATCAAAAACAGCCTAAAATATGAAATTTGTTACGAGATTTTTTTTTTTTTTTCCCCTGAAAGCCAGAGCAAGCAACCTCCAAACCTGAGTCATGCAAAAAAATACTTCAGTGAATCACTGCCCACGACTCTCCTCCTGGAGGAGGAATACCACACCGCGTGTAAAGTCTCAGGCACATGGAAGTTTGTAGCTGGGAATAAATCAGGCTACAACTCCAGAACGTTGCAGTGACATAAAACCAGGGACTTACAGAAGCATCAGCGCTGACAGAAAACACCCTCATCGATACCGCACGGACAGTTCGATAAAGCAAAGCCAACCAGCCACGTTCAACCCTTCCTACCAAGGGAGGCCACCTCGAAACCTCTGCCTGCGTCAAGCCTGCGTGTGAGGGCACTAAACCAACTCGTGAAATTCACTTTTTCCCCCGCTGTTGACTCCACGTGGTCCTCCAAGAAAGACGTTCTCCAAGCCAGTAGCTCTCAAACTCCACGTGTGCTTGTTCTCCCCCTCAACTCCACATCCACCTATGCCTGTCACCCCTCGTTTGCTCCGACACCTTCACCGCTCCTGCGGCTGAGCCCGCCGCACACGGAGAGCTCTGAGCGAGAAGCTGAAGACCAGCCCGACGCGCCGCCAGCGCGGCACAAGACAGAGCCGAGCAGAGCGCGTTTCCGCAGGGCAGAGCGGTTCAGATGCCGCTCCCAGCCGGCTCCCCGTCCCCTGCAGAACGGGAGCTCCCTCGTCGCACTCCCAGCCCAAGGCGACGACGGAACCTTCTCCTCGCACACCAACCGTTACCAGACGGAGCACAGGGCGCTCGCAAGAGCACGCGAACCCGTGCGCTGCGGGGAGGAGGCTGAAACCACCACCACTTCCTTGAGAACTACAGACATCACTGCAAAGTAACTGATGGTTTCGTACACCAGCCCCTCGCTACGAAGGCAAATCTCCTTTTACAACCCCCCACACACACCAAAAGGAGCCTCCCTGAAGAAAACCCAGGAGGTTCAGGAGCTCAAAGAGGAAAATGTCCCATCTCACGCTACGGCACGGGAAGCCCTTCACCCCGGGGTCACTGCAGAGCTCGTTTGGTTTCAGTAAACCACAGCGCCCGCCAGAAGAACAGAAGCGTAAGAAACCGGACTGCCTTACACAACGGCTTGGGAGACCAAACCACCCGAGCTGAACCAACTTCTTCCTAAATAATGATGAAGAAAACCAAGAACAGAGTAAGAACCGCACACCAAACTCTGCTGCTAACCTTGTATCCACAGCCACTTCTGCCTCCTAACACCTTTCCCACGAGGCCTGAAGGACCTTTGCACATTCTAACGACAACAGCAGGTGAGGCAAGTAAAACGCTTTGCGAGTTACAGGTGACAGGCGAGGAGTACGAAGCCTTCATCCACGCTCACAGCGTAGGGGCGGTGAGGGGGACACACGACCAACAAGCCCCCCTGCCCCCCTTTAATTCCCCCAAACCAGATCCCCACAAAGCAGCAGGCGTTAAACACACCCTTACTGCAACCTGCCGCTAACTCCCCGTCGCTGCATCCCTCAAAGACCCTCTGCAGCGAGCGCTGCAGCAGCAAACGAGCAGCGTGGCTCCCAGGGAACGGGTTTCTTTCCTATGCAGAAGCGTGGCCAGAAGAAAGGGGAACTGCTGATTCATTTGATTGCCAGGGAGCAGCACAGGAAAACTGTGATCCTCTACTCCCAAAATAGGCAGTCTCTGCATCTCGCGCACACCTCAAGGCGGGAAATGATCTCACGGTGACCACGAGCACCCACCGCCTGCACCCGAGGCCGTGGTCAGCCCTCGGGGGGGGGGGGGGGTGTCACACGCATAGGTGTGAACCCCCAGATCCAAATCCTCGGGTGCAAGTTAACTGTATGCAAAGCCTCAGCACTGACTCCTTCTCCTGCCACTTACTCAACTCAGATTCCTTCACGGGCACACGGGCCAGGTTCTCTCACTGCTCAGCAGCTCACACGCCAGACGAGCTGCTTTGGGTTTTTTTTTTTTTGTATCTAAAAAAAAAGGGGCACAAAACCTCATCTAAGAATCGTCCCGAGTTCAGCAGTGACAGAAACGCATCTCGATACCGTGCAGCACAACCCCCACGAAGCGACAGGAACCACCCAAAAAGCAGTGGCCAGAACCCCAAGCTGCAAGCAGACAGACAGCTGTTGGGCTGGCAACGGCGGCAGCGGGCAAGAAACGCGATGGAGCCGTTCAGGAAAGCCTACTCGCACGCAGCAGGCCTCCAACGCCTGCCCCACGTGAAGCTCAGAAGAGTTTCCCTCCAGGGACTCTCTCAGCAGGGACACTGGGGGGGGATTTCACCTTCCCCTCGAGCACAGGGAGGGGGAGGCATCCCAGGGGGGTGTCTCCCGCACAACCCTGCTTCCTACAACAGTCAGGGATGAGCACGTGAAGACACCGGGTTGCTTCTGCTGCTTTTTATGGGTTCATAAGGAAACAAAACTGGTGACTTGAAAGCAGCAAGGTTCATCTTTTAGGATGTGGGTTCCCGAGCCGTAAGGCAGAAGGCAGACCCCGCGCTAAAAACGTCTTCTCATCAGCACGAGCTCCGTGGTGCTGCTGGAGGAGGCAGGAGTGAAGAAGAATCCGTGAGGGGCAGCGATGACCTGCAAGGATCCGGTGTGAGGGAAGGGGACACGGCGAGGACAGAAAGGCACAGGAGGCAGCCTCACGTCGAAAACGTCAGGAAACACCAACACGGGTGCTACAGACCGCGCACGGGTGAAAATGCCACTTCGCATTTGCGCCTCGGGCGGCTCGAGGCCACGGGCTGGGGGATACTCTGCAGTTAAGGGGCCAAATTTTGTCCCAGCGCCCATTTTTATACCTGCTGGGTTTAAAAGCTGCTTTCAGACGGCACACCAGAACCACAGGGGAGGCACATCAGATGCCAGTCTATTAAAAGAAGCCAGCGCAGCACATCGTGCCAAGCAGGGTGGAAATGGTCCAACGCAAAGTCCTCTTCGGCCGCGCAGACACCGATCTATCGCTTTCCCTCTTGGCCGTGAACATTCTGGGACGGGGCAAGACAGCGGGAGAATTATTTGTCCGCTCTCTGTTTCTTTATTTAATCCATCACGAAGAGCCACCGTCTCTGAGAAGACATTTCTCAGGGAAGAGAACTGCAGCCGTTCGTCTGTGTGCTGGCACGTGTCAGTGCCCCAGTAATACTGCCCAGAACAAGGCTGGCAGACAGGGATAGGAACGCAAAGCCAACGAGCTAAGAGTTACCCAGAATCCAGAAAAGAAATCTGTAAAATAAACCCTATGCTAAAACACGCACAGTAAACCAGCAGCCAGGATAATCCAGTTGCCACACTCTGCGGTGAAACTTGGGGATTATTAATCCAGGAAGAGATCAAAGACTATCACGAACAGTGACGGGCAACCTCATCTCCGAAAAGATGGTCCCGTGGCCAACGTACTGACCCAGGACCACGGAGACCCGGGGTTAACTCCCGCTGCTCTCCCAAGCGGACACAATGCTGATCCCACAGGAGCCCAGTTTACCGCTGGGACTGGGACGGTCCACCCGGGATCCAAAGGCACTCTTTAAGCCGAGGGCCAAAAGTTCCCCGGGACAGTCGGCCAGCACACAGAGTACAACGTCCTTCTCGGAGGACAAGAAGTCACCGCTTCATCTAACTGAACTCCAGGCTGAAACAGAGAAGACTCGACAAGAGGCTGTTAAGGCACAAAGCTGGCCGAGAGCGCCATCAGCTCCACGGCAAGAAAATTTGTGGCCACTGCAGATATTATAAATCCCGCCTGCAGATCACAACACTTCCAGCTACGAGAAGAGCTCGAGTAAAATGTAAAAATGCCATAAAGCAACTGCCCACCTTATTCTGCCATAAATTTCAAATTTCTGCTTCCTGGCCCTGATGACGAAGCTCACGCCCGGGCGAGGGCCGTCCCCCCGTGAGCCCCAGCAGCACGGGGAAGGACCACGTCTCAGGCGGGCTCAGCAGCGCCCACATGCCCAGTCCACAGTGACCACCAAGTAAAACACGTCTTAAACCCACGGCGAAGGTGGTTTACACAAAAATCCGTCCTATTCCACGAGCAGGAGCACACACATCCTCTCCGGGCCTGTCCACCCCACCTCGGGGTGGCAGCAGGCAAGGTTTGGTGCTGCACGACCTCAACTACCAGCAGATGTGGGAAGCCACCCCCAAGATCAAATGGGGCAACAAATGGGGCATCAAATGGGGTGACAGGGTGACGGCAGACACAGAGCTCCGCAGCCCTGGAGGCGCTTCCAGCACGACAAGGCAGCCCAAGCCTCGGGCGACCCAAGCCGTGGCGTTTTACCACTGCCCTCGCCAGAAGAAACGCGCCCAGGGGAGCTCCAAAGCGCAGGGAACGCGCCTGGACGAAGCACATCGTGGAAACGACCAAATGGCAGCAACTACCACCCAAAGCTGCCATCGCTGCTTTGGAGTTCTGGGCAAGGATCTCGCCAGGTTTCTCAGAGGGAGGCAAAGCTTGCCCTGCTAGAGAGGAGGGCAGCGAGGTTCCCCGAGATGGCACCGTGTCAGTCAGCAAGACAAAAAGAAAAGGGACCCTGACAGAAAATCCATCTCTCGCCTTCATCATTTTGCTCGTCTTCGAAACCCCAGGGTCGCTGCTGGAACTCCACTACGGATCTGCTTTGCTGATGGAAAGACTGAGACAGAAGGGGAGAATTTCTGGGTCACAAGACAAGTCATCAGCAGAGCAGAGGCCAGGCACCTCGTCCCTGCTGGGCTGAGCTGACCAAGGCCATCATTATCGCCCGAATCTTGTCTTCCGACGCTCCTTCCAACGCACAGTGCAGAGAGGTGAGCGAGAGTGGAGTCACAGGGAGGGTTTTATTGGGAAGATCCGCAGCCAGAGCAGTCTCGGCCTCCCCACAGCAGGAATGTGCCCCGGCTCAAGCCTCCTGCTCATCCCATCCTCTTCTCCAGCACTTCCCACATCATCCCCCTCTACTGCCAAAGCCAGGGACCCCTCCCCAGCCCCCCTCATCTTGCCTTTATCCCACTGCATCCCCACACCTCCTTCCCCCTCAGCCCCCATCATCTCCTACCACCACCTCCCCGAATCCTGCACAACTCCTTCCTCCAGCCCCCACGTCCTGACCCATCTCCCTGGGTGCCCCATGCCCCCTTTCCCCCAGTGCCCTTCTCACCCTCCCACCTGTCTTCTTCCTCCCGTTTCTCCGTTGTTCTCCCATCTTGCCTGGATCCCCCACAGCTCCTCCCCCCACCGCCCTTTGTTTTGACTCCCCTCCCCTGGATCCCCCACACCACTGCCACCCCCCACCCTGTGTACCGCTCATCTTCTCTGGATCCCACACAACCCCCTTCCCCCTGTTCCCTTCCCCTCAGTCTTCCCTCAGTGTCCCCCTTCTCCTTTCTCTTAACACTGCCCACTTCCCCTGGATTCCCCCCAGTTTGCTCTACCTCAATCTTCCCTAAATCCCACCATCCCCTTCCCCCCCAATCTTCTCTAAATCCCACCATCTCCTTCCCTCGCTTCCCCCAGTCTTCCCTAAATCCCACCATCTCCTTCACCCACCTTTCCTGAATATCCCTCCAACCCCCTTTGCCCTGGTTCCCCCTCATCTCCCCTGGAGTCCTCTCCAGGTTCCCCTCCAATCTCCCCTGGACACACACACCCCCCCGCCATTCCCTCCTCCCGTTAATCCCCAGTCTTCCCTCGCTTGCGCCATCTCCTCCCCGAGCCCCCCTAAACCTTCCCTGAATATTCCCCCACCTCCTTCCCTTCAATCTTCCCCAAATCCCCCCAGTCCCCCTCGCCTCGTTCCTCCCCAATCTCCTCTAGGTCGTGCCGTGTGTGTGTGTCCCCCTCAAACCTCCTCACCCTTGTCATTCCCAGTCTCCTCCGGATCCTCCCCATCTCCTGCCTTCCCTCCTGGTTTCTCCCCTCCCCAACCCCCTCCCCTGGCCCCCCCAGCACTGTCCCCCCGATCGCCCCCCAACCCCCTGGGCGCTCCCCAACCTCCTCCGGACCCCGCCCCACCTCCTTTCCTCCCTCCGCTCCCTCCAGCTCCCCCCGGACCCCCTCACCTCCTTGCCCCAGTCCCTTCATCTCCCCTGACCCCCTCCACCTCCCCTCCGGTCCCTCATCCTCCCCCCGCCACCCCCTCCCCCGACGCCCCTCTCCTCACCGGTACAGCCGCTTGGTGTGCAGCACCTTGGCCTCCGGCTCGCCGCTCTCGCCGGTGGCCCCGCCGCCCTGGCTCATGGCGCCCGGCGAGGGCAAGGCCCGGCCGGGCCGGGCACAGCCCACCGGCCCCTCAGCACCGGCCGCGCCGCCGCCGCCGCCGCCCCCGTCCCCGCTCGGCCGCCATGGCTGCGCGGCTGCCCCCTGCCCCGCGCCGCTCTCGCGAGACTTGACGGGAGAGCGGCGGGCAAACATGGCGGCGGCGGGGCCGGCCTCATCTCGCGAGACTTTGTCCTCTCGCCCCCCCCCTCCGCAACCACACCAGCACTTACTGCTGGCAACATGGCTGCCGCGCGGCGTCATCTCGCGAGAGTTCCGCTACCCACAGGCGCGCGGCCGCTGCGCCAGCACTTAGTGCTGGCAAACATGGCGGCCGTGCTGGCTTCAGTCAACCGGCTGTATTGGTCGCCCGGCGCGGAGCCGGGCCTGAGGGCTACTGGCCCTTTCTCCTGCGGGCCTGGCGGGCCCTCCCCGTGGCTGCCCCACGCCACGGGCCTGGCAGGAGCTGGGGGGGGCGAGCACCCCTCCGCCTTGGCGCCTCAGGGCCCCCTGTGGGCTCCTCCAGGGCCCAACCCTCCATCGCTGTGGGGGCCGTGAGCTGGAGGGGACGGTGGGAGGAATCCCCCCCCCCCCCCCCAGTCCTGGGGACCCCTTCGTGCTGCCCCAGCCGGGTGCTGCTGGCCGCGGCGAGGGTTCCTCATCCCTTTGGGGCTTCGCCTCCTCGGCACGGCCATGGCTCTCGCAGGGAAACCCCGGACAAGACGGCCCTGCCTGCCATGGCGGACAAGCACTGGGGCTTCCCCTTCTCTGCCAGGCCCTGGCCCTGCTGCCAGCACACCCCCCCCCCCCCAGCAGAGAAACCCCCTGGAAGGGGGACGCGCTGCCCTGCTCTTGCCCCTACGTGGTGGCTGCCCCACGTCACGACGGGGCCCAGGAGCTGGGACGGCGCTGGGGGTTCGCCCGTGGGCCCCGCGCCGTGTGTGGGGCGAGGCTGCTGCGCCTGCCCCTTCCCGCCCGGCCCCACCTCAGCTGGTTAAACAGGTTTGAAGTCCAGACGGGTGGCGGAGAGACCGTGGAGGCATTTCGCAGGCTCCCAGCCCAGCCGCCGCCGCCGCCGCCGCGACGTCTCCCCCAGCCCTATGGCCCCCCGTCGCTCTCCAAGTAAGTCTCCCAGCGAGGGGAACCCGGTGCCACCTCCCTCCTGTGTCCCGTGGGGCTGGGAGCGGGGCGATGGAGATGGGCGACGCACGGGAAGCTGCTTTAGCCACGCTCCCTTGCGTGGACCTCAGAGGAAGCCCCGTGCCACTCTGTGCCTCAGTTGCCCCGTGCCTGTGGCCAGGCCAGGGCTTTTTCTGGGGGTTGCAGGAATGAATGTGCCCAGAAGGGAGA
Source organism: Leptosomus discolor (assembly GCF_034619465.1). Classification (NCBI taxonomy): domain Eukaryota; kingdom Metazoa; phylum Chordata; class Aves; order Leptosomiformes; family Leptosomidae; genus Leptosomus; species Leptosomus discolor. Next base: position 2,452,340 of record NC_141416.1, read on the forward strand.
AAGAGATTTGCATTGCAGTAGGCTCCCAAGCCTGCAGCCAGCAACATGTGGGGTGGGCTAAGAGAGGGGGATGCGCTGCTAAGAGGGAAAAACGTGGGATTTCTCCCTGACTCTCCTGCTCCCCCCAGCAAGCAGCACCCGGCAGCCTCCTGTGCCTGCCCCACGTCGGTCTCAGCTACAAGAGGCAGCAAATCTGGCTCATCCTGCCTTTAGCTGTGGTTCCTACACGCAGCCTGGCCGGCTCTCCCCAAGCGTGGGGGCTCGGCTGATGCTGGCACGGGACAGAGCCACTGGCATTGCCCAGGCAGTGTCCAGCGCCCTCCAGTCCCAAGGCTGGTGAAACCCCAGCATGGTTGGCCGGGTGGGGAAGCAGTTCCCAGGCTGCTGGACCCGCACACCCGGGGTTCACCGGGCGCCCAGCTCTGGGCGCTGGCGCCCATACGCCCGGTACCACGTGCCCTGATCCCGCTGCCGTGGGCTGGGAGCACTGGCAGGGCGATGGGGAACACCGGGGGTGGCGGCTGCCCCCCCTGCACCCCGCGCTGTAACGGGGGGCTGTGTGCACCACCCCAAACCTCTCATTTCTGCTGGGGCTTTTTTTGGGGGGGGGTCTTGTCTCCTTTCTCCTGGCGCAGGGTGAAGTGGAAGGGCCGGGAACCCACTCCCCTCTCAACACCCCAAAACACAGGAGAGCTTCTTGCCAGCCCCCAGCGGTACCGAGCCGGCCGCTCTCATGGCTGCCCCCGAGCCCAGCTTGCCCCCTGAGGAGGTGGCTCTGCTGGAGCTGAGGGAGGTGGCCCTGCCCACCCCCCTGGACAAGGTGCCACCAGCCCCGGACGAACGCCCAGTGGATCCTGATGCCACCCTCCCGTGGGACCGGTGCCAGCCCAGTGCCCAGCCGGAGCCCGTGGAGATGAAGAGGCGCTCGAGTCCCGAAGGGGGTCGTGAAGACCCCGAGGAGGCCTCTCTCCGCTGCCCCCCACCTGAGGCCCAAGATGAGGAACCCCCTGGGCTCCCCGTGGTGGCGGCCCACGTCTTCGTCCCCATCAGCCCCCAGTGCATCGAGCGGACGCCCGGCAAGCAGAAGCAGCCCCCCGCCCCGTGGCCCCCAGAGGAGGGCAAGGGGGACCCCGCCGTCCCCCCCAGCCACAGACCCGACAGCCTCCGCCACAAGCAGCTCTTCCTCCCTGGCAGCTCCTCGCGCTACAGGGACCTGCTGGGCTTGGAGGGGCGAGCGGCCAAGCCCCCGACCGAGCGGCCGCGGTGCCCGTGTGCCGGGAGCGGCGGCACCGGCAACCTCAAGGCCGTGGCCTCGGCGGCGGGGGCGCTGCTCCTCTGCCCCTGCCTCGTCTACGGCGCCTACGTCTTCCTGCCCTTCGACGCCCCGCTGCTGCCCACCATCGCCGCCCGCCTGGTCTACACCCTCCGCTGCGCCGCCTTCGCCACGTTCCCCATCGTTCTGGGTGAGCCACGGCGTTGGGGTGCAAAGCCCTTCACCCCCCACCACTGTGTAGCCCCCCCCCCCCCCGGGGGAGCGGGGAGCTGAGCTGGAGCCGGGGTTTTTTGGCAGCTCTGGGGGCTCCCAGCAGGAGCAGCAGACGGAGTTTTCCTCCCCTCTTCCCCTCCCGGCTCCTCTTCCAGCCCTCGGGTCGGAGTTTCACCTCAGCCCCTCTCTCTGCTCCCTCTCTCCAGGGATGATCGTCAGCGGCATCTCCCGCCTCTGCTCCTCCTCGCTGGAGCCTTTCGGGGAGCTGCAGCAGGAGGTGGAGCTCCACCGCACCTACGTCTCCCAGTCCATCCAGCTCTTCATCCTCTACTTCTTCAACATGGCTGTGCTGGCCACCTACCTCCCGCAGGAGCTCCTCAAGCTCATCCCCCTGCTCACGGGGCTCTTTGCCATCTCCCGGTAAGTGCCACCTTTACCCCACCGGCGTCCCGGGGGGCAAACGGGCTCTGTCAGCGCTGGCCAACCCCTCCGCCTCGGCGCACGCCCAGCCGACAGCAGCCAGGAAAGCCGAGGAAGGGTTGTGGGAAGAAGGCTTGTTCCGTCCCACTCCCCGTGGGGGTCAGAAGTTCTGAGCGAAGCTGGGGGCTCGCCCCCGCTGAGCCCGGCGCCTCTCTGTGATCTGCGAAAGAACCCCGCAGTCCCAGTGGATGGTGCAGCAGGGCTGTTGGTTACAGCTCTGCAGCGCTGGGTGCAGCGAGGGGCCGGTGCCCCAAGGATGCTGCACCCCGAGCCGCGGGCATTGCCTCCTATTTAAAGCAACAAAACGGACATATTTACCTATTTATCACTCTGTCCCGCTTCGGGTGTAAGTTAGATCTCCTCCCCCTTGCACAGGCGCAGTCTTCCCCTTCGGGGGTCTTTTGGTGGTCTTGGGGAGGAAGTAAGAGTTCCTCGAGAGTCTTCATCATGATTGTCCTTTTGAACCCGTCCTCCAGAGTGCGCAGTTCAGGGGCAGCTGGGCAGGGTCTTCCCCCCGCGACCACAGCTCAAGGCAACATCCCCCTCCTCAAGGCAACGTCCCCCTCCTCGAGGCAACGTCCCCCTCCTCGAGGCAACGTCCCCCTCCTCGAGGCAACGTCCCGCTCCTCGAGGCAACGTCCCCCTCCTCGAGGCAACGTCCCCCTCCTCGAGGCAACATCCCGCTCCTCGAGGCAACATCCCCCTCCTCGAGGCAACATCCCCCTCCTCAAGGCAACATCCCCCTCCGTGGTCACAGTCTGTGGCACAAAGACAATTCCTCCCCCATCCCCATCTTCCCTAAAACAATGAAACAGGCCTTCGAGTGATCAAGACCCTACTTAAGCCCCGCCAAGGGCAGGGGCTCACACTCTTGTTTACCAAAGACAAGGCTAGCGAGCTCATATTGCAGAGACTAAAGCATATCACATATTTCAAAAAGAATATTTGGCGATATTTTCTACTTTCCCGTATCACCTGCCCTCTCCAGGTTGGTTTACTGGCTGTCCTACGCCATCGGGCGCTCCTTCCGCGCCTTCGGCTTCTGCATGACCTTCCTGCCCCTCCTGGCCATGCTGCTCTGGAACCTCTACAGCATGTTCATCCTGGAGCCCGAAAACCTCCTGGCCGTGGCAGCGCCGAAGCCCGAGGACCGTTCCAAGGAGAGTGGAGCCAAACTCCGGTACTGGGGGTGAGGGAGGCCCCGGGGAGAGGGTGCCTGAAGCTCGCGGGGCTGAGGGGCTGAGCCCTCCTCGCTGCCCTGCCTTGAGTCCCAAAGGTGGAGGGGGGCAGGTCCTGGGCTCAGCCCCAGCAAGGTGGGGGTTTTTTTTTGCTGGGTGCTGGGGGTTGATGGAGCTGGAAAAGCCTCTCTGCGCTGGGAATTTCCTGCAGGAGGGTGAACAGGGCCCAGAGCGAGACGCCGGTGAGCTCCGTCGCGCGAGGAGGGGTTGGGATGGGATTTGCCCACCCTCCTGCTGGGGCTGCCTTGGCCCAATAAAGCCCTTCACCAAGCGGCTCTGTGGCTGGTTTGGGGAGGGTGGGTTACGTCCTCCCAGCCGCCAGGATTTTGCCCACGGGATGCCACCATCCAACCCCAAAATGATGGAAAGAGGGGAGAAAAAGTACGTTTCCCCAAGCCATCCATCTCCCAGCCCTGCGTCCTGCTCCTGCCTGGTGCTGTGGCGGGTCCCGCCCAGCTCGTCCCTCCTCCTCCTCCTCCTCTTCTTCTTCCTCCTGGTGGAGAGTTCAAGCACCTGGTTCACAAACCAGTCTGACCAGTAGGAGGGAGGGAGCCCTGCCCCGAGGAGGAACGCGGGGAGAAGCCGGGATGGGTGAGATGGCACCGGGCTTGCCGCTGCCGATCCCCCCCCAGGCCGGGCACCCAGCCTGCACCCCGGAGCCCTCCGCAGACCCGAAGGGACCCCTGGGAGCCCAGCCCCGTGCTAAGGCTCATTGTCTCAGTTCTCTGATTCTCAGGCATAACCCAAATCACCTAAACCCCGCCCCAAATAAAGGGAAAGCGCCTCCCATCCCTGGATCTGCCGAGTGTGGGCTCCTCTCTCCTTCCACCCCCAAGTGCTGTGTGATGGGAGCAGTTCACCCAGTGCAGCCCAGTCAGAGAATGGGAACAGTCACAGAACAGCAGAACCACGGAACGGCAGGGGTTGGAAGGAACCTCTGGAGATCACTCAGTCCAACCCCCTGCCAGAGCAGGGTCCCCCACAGCAGGTCACCCAGGACAGCGTCCAGGCGGGGTTTGAGTATCTCCAGGCAAGGAGACTCCACACCCCCCCGGGCAGCCTGTCCCAGGGCTCTGCCACCCTCAGAGCAGAGAAGTTTTTCCTCATGTTGAGGCAGAACTTCCCGTGCTCCAGTTTGTGCCCGTTGCCCCCTGTCCTGTCACTGGGCACCACCAAGAAGAGCCTGGCCCCATCCTCGGGACACCCACCCTTCAGATACTGATGAGTGTTGATCAGGTCCCCTCTCGGTCTTCTCTTCTCCAGGCTAAAGAGCCCCAGGACTCTCAGCCTCTCCTCATAGGGGAGATGCTCCAGCCCCCTCCTCATCTTTGTAGCCCTCCACTGGACTCTCTCCAGTAGCTCCCTGTCCCTCTTGAACTGGGGGGCCCAGAGCTGGACACAGCACTCCAGGGGTGGCCTCACCAGGGCAGAGCAGAGGGGCAGAAGAACCTCCCTCCACCTCCTGGCTTCTTCATGCCCCCCAGGATGCCGTTGGCCTTCTTGGCCACAAGGGCCCACTGCTGGCTCCTGGTCATCCCGTTGCCCACCTCAACTCCCAGGTCCCTCTCTGCAGAGCTGCTCCCCAGCAGGTCGACCCCCAGCCTGTACTGGTGCGTGGGGTTGTTCCTCCCCGGGGGCAGGACCCTCCACTTGCCCCTGTTAAACTTCACGAGGTTCCTCTCCGCCCGGCTCTCCAGCCTCTCCAGCTCTCGCTGAAGGGCAGCACAGCCTCCCGCTGGACCTGCCCCTCCTCCCAGCTTCGGATCGTCACCAAATCGGCTGAGGACACGCTCCGGCCCTTCCTGCAGGTCGCTGACGAATCTATTGGCTAGGACAGGCCCCAGCAGTGACCCCTGGGGAGCACCGCTGGCCACAGGCCTCCAGCGGGACTCAGCCCCCCCGATCACACCCCTCGGAGCTCTGTCCTTCAGCCCCTTCTCACCCCACCTCCCTGGCCACTCGTTTATCCCACACTCCCCAAGCTTCCCTCCGAGGATGCGATGGGAGACAGCGTCAGAGGCCTCACTAAGGTCAAGGCAGACCCATCCCCTGCCCTCCCCTCACCCACCCAGCCAGCCACACCACCACAGAAGGCTCTCGGGTCGGTCAGGCACCATTTCCCCTCAGTGAATCCACGCTGACTCCTCCTGATAATCTTCTTCTCCTCCACGTGCGTGGAGATAACGGCCAGAAGGAGCTGCTCCATCCCCTGCCCAGGAGCGGAGGTGACGCCGACTGGCCGGTAGTTTCCCGGGTCCTCCAGTTTGACCCTTTCCAACGCGCTCCTCCACGGCCCGGGCTCACGCTGACCCCACAAGCAAAGCCACCCCAGGCTTGGTGGGATCAGGAGCTGATCCAGGGGCCGGGAGCCTCCCTCCTCCTCTCGGATGCTGTTTTTGGACCGTGGTTCCCGCTGAGCTCCAGCACCTTTAATTCCTCGCCCGTAGCGCAGGGTTTCCACGGGAAACTGCTCCTAGAAATCCACTTTATTTGGTCAAAGACAAGTCGGTGATGGGAGAACCCAAAACCCAGCGCACCCCCAAGTGATGTGGGACCTCTGCAACCACCGAGGGGGCCACAGACCACGCTCGATCCATGGCTTCGAGCACTTGGATAGCACCTCCGAGCCAGCCCTGCCGAGCCAGCGGCTCCAGTTAACGGCGAGCAAGGCGACACCAGCCCTTCACGGGCTGACGGGACGTTCCTGAGCTCAAGCAGCTGCGGCAAAGCAGCAAACGAGGGTTTCCCTCTTGTACCAGCAGCTCTCCCCGAGGCCAGCGCGGCAGAAAGTGCCTCTTGGGGACCGAGGAGCCCGCGAGCCCCCGCTGGGTAGAGGGGGGGCTGTGCTGGGGCGCCCCCAGCGCAGTGAGACAAGCAGCAAAAGGCCCCCCTGCCCGCGGGCGCCGCTCCCCAGCCCTGTCCTCCAGGTCTGCTCCCGGGTTGGAGCCCCACAAGCGACCCTGGAAGTGGCACAGGGCAGGGCACGGCCAGTCCCAGCCCCTTCCTTGGCTGCAGACGGGACGACAGCGGGTTTATCCCTTGGGAGAAGGAGGATTTTTCCCGCGGCTCGAGGCAACCCTGAGCGACGCTTCCCCCCCCCATCCCCCGAGTCGCTTCCCTTGGCTGGATGGATCAGGGCAAAACAGAGGAAAAAGGAGAATCAGATGCAGGATCTGGGCCGTGGGAGGGAGCAGGGCAGAGGAATGTGTGATGTGGGCAACTGTGGAAACGTTGCCCTGGTCCCCTCCGAGGCGGGACAGAGGGGAGGACAGGGGAGCGCAGGCGTCGGAGCCCCTGCAGCGGCCACGGTCGTTTCCTGGTGCCAAGAAGGATCCTGGGGGTCTCTCCAGGGACCTTCCCGCTCAGTTGATGGGCTCGTACTCAGAGTAGCGTTTCCTCTGGGCAAAGAGGACCGTGCAGCTGCCCACCAGGAGCATCACCACGGGGGTACCCAGTGCCACGGCCATGATGGAGATGATGAGGGGGGAGAAGGTGTCCTCGGGGGGCTGCCCGAAGCCCAGCAGCGCTGACCTGCAGGAGGGGAGGAGACACATCAGCCACGGAGACGGGCATCAGCCGTGGCCCACGGGTGGAATATCAGGGGCTTTCTACCCCGAGGGGGTCAGATCAAGATTCCCTGGCAGGATCCCACACGGGGCAGGGGAGGGTTTCTGAGACTGGCGGGAGGGAATATGTCAATAAACTCGCAAAACTCCTTGCGAGAGGATCCCAGGAAAACGCAGACTTTCGAAAGGAGACGGTTATCAAAGAGAGAAACCTCTGACCTAAGCAGCTCCCCACCCTGCAAGTTGTTAGTGCCGGGGAGAGCATCCTCCCACCCACAAGAGACCCCACTCACCAGCTAAGGTAGCGTTTCTCCTGGTAAACCTTCCCTTCCTCTCCCCCAAAAGAGATGTTGACGGCGCTGACGGTGCAGGTGCTGCCTACGCTCTCCCCAAAGTAGGCGTGGGCGATGCTGGTCACAGGCAGGCTCCAGTTAGCCGCTTGCAAGCCACCAGACCGGCACTGGATGCTGTCCTCGCGCTGGGGGGTCTGGGAGCCGTAGGCTGTCGCCTTCCACTGCAGGAAGCTGAGCGTGGAGCTGTCGTTTCGGGACTCGGCTATCAGGGAGAGCGTCTGGTGGGGAAGCGAAGGCAGGAGATGGTCTTCGTGCCAGGGGGGAGCCACGGTGGGGAGCCGCAGGTTGCCCAGGCCGCTTGCCCCGGCTCCCCGCCTCGTTCCTGCAGCAGGGGGACGCCCCCAAGCCCAGCGCTCCCCCCCCCCCCCCCGCCCCGCGCTCACCTCGAAGACGGTGGGCGCGTACTCATCGTCGATGGAGCGCGCCGAGCGCAGCTTCCGCCCCACCCCCGGCTCCTCCACCGTGGCCACCTCCAGCGCAAATCGGGAGCCGTTGCCCCGCGGAGCCACCCCAGCCAGGACAAACTCCACTTTGGAGCCGTTTGCCGTGTGCAGGAGGCTGGGCAGGGGCCCGTCGCGGCCGCTGGCCTCGTAGGCTGACACCTGCCAGGGGACACGGGTCGGAGGGACGGCGTGATCAGCGGCTGGGACGCCGAGGAGCAACGTTCCCTCTCCGCAAGGTGCTCGGGACGTGACAAGTCGCTGCGTTCTCCCAGCGCAGCCCCTCACCCCCGGCTCTGCCCCTCCGGACTCACCCGGAACGCCAGGCTGCCGTTGGAGAAGCTGCCGCTGGGGTCAGCGGCCGGGACGCCCGTGAACTCGGCCGTCAGGGCCGTGTGGTTCAGGGTGTGGTTGACGCTGTCCCAGGAGAAGTCAGAGAGGTCGTACGTGGGGTAGAAGAGCTCTTCCAGCGTTTGGGCCTCGCTGTACTCAAACACCTAAGGAGAAGGACGGGGAGAGGGGCCGGGAGCCGCTAGCGGGTGCCGTGGGCACCACCGCGCTGTGCCACGGCCCCCAGGCTGCCGCTGCCACCGGCGAGAGGAAGGAGAGCAAAAAGGAGCTGCCTTGGCCCAGCATCTCAAGGCGCCGTCGCAGCTCAAGCCAGAGACAACCAGGGCAGGCGTGTGCAAGGGGCCGTTTCGCCGCAGCTGGGAAAGCTGCCGACCAACCTGCTCCGCCCCGAGCAAGGCCCCGCGTCCCCTCCGCCACGGGGCAGCTCTCCCGGCGCAGGGCCGCCTTCCTCGGCGGTACCTTGGTGAAGACAACGGCGGTGGAGTAAACCACGCTGCCGGGAGGGTCGATCCAGATGGCGCCTGCTGGATTGGGCGAGAGCAGCCGGGTCCAGTCGATGCCCAGGGAGCTGCTCCTGCTCTTCGTAGCCACCAGCAGCACCGTGGGGGCCCCGATGCTGCTCCAGACGTAGTGCAGGGTGTCGCCGGGCCCCACCGCCCGCACGTGGAGCAGGTTGACGGAGGAGTTGTTCCAGCCGGGGTTGTACTGCATCGACACCTGCGGAGGAAGGAGAGGTCTCAGGGGGACTCGGTCCTGCCCAACAATTCCGAAAGCTTCCCGCTCAGCCACGGGCACGGGAGCTGCCTCGGTTTCCCCTCGGCTTCCCAGGCGACGAAGCGCCGGCGTGGCCCAAGCGCGGCCACGGAAGCTCGGTCAGCGTTTCGCCTCGGCACAGCTGCTCTGCCCGCAGCCACGGCGCTCCCGCAGGATCAGAACCCTCGTGGGGACACGAGGGACGGTGGCAGGTGGCACCGGGACGACGGGGGGTGGGCAGCGCAGGGTTCCCCACGCACGGGTTGGCGGGACAGAGGGAGCGGTGGGTTCCCTCCAGCCCCGGCCGGAGCCGCAGGGATGGGATTTGCCCGGCGTGGGGCGGGGGGAGCCGAGGAGGTCCCTCTCCTCCCCACACCCGGCAGGTTTAGGCCACGGTACCGACCCCACGGGGCCCGGGAGGGCTCCAGCCCAGGCCCTTCCTCCGGGGACACCGACCCCCCGCCCCGGGTGGCAACGCGGAGGGAGCAGGACGAGCCCCGGGACCCCCGGGCCCCCCCCCGGCCCCGCTCACCCGACGGCCGCCCCCGGCGCCGGCCCGGCCGCCCCCCGCCAGCAGCACCAGTAGCACCAGCACCACCAGCGTCGTGGCCGCCATCTTGCGCCCGCGCCGCTCACGTGACTCCCCCCCCCCCCCCCCCCCCCCCTTCCAGGCGCCCCCGCGGGGAGGCTCTTAAAGGCGCCGCCGCCCTTTAAGCAAAAGCCGAGAAGACCGTGGCGGGGGGGGGTGGGGGGCGGCTCCAGCCCCAGTATCGCAGCCCTGAACCCCTCCCAGGGCTCCCTGGCAGCACCCGGGGGGCTTCCCCATCCCCCCCCCCCCCCCCCCCCCGGTTAAACGCACAGACAGACTGAAATGACGTCGGTTTATTTTTGAGGCCACCAGGGAGGAGAAGTTACAGTCCCGAGACTTAAATTAAGCAACAGCTTCTCCCCCCAGCGCAGGGGCACTTAGAGCAGCCCTTTCCCCACCTTCGTGGGGTTCTGTTTGTCCCCCCCATCCCTCCCCACAGCCTTCAGCCAAACTTTTCCCCAGCTCAGCCCCGGGGCCGGGGGGCGCTTTCCCCCGAGCTCTTCCCGCCGCCGAGGCCGAGGGGTCCCGGTTCTTCCCAGCGGGGACTCGACCCCCTCTTTATTCCTGGGCCGCCTCCGGTGCGGCAGGCTGCTTGCTTTGATCGTCGCCCTTCTTTTTATGGCCCGAAACGATGTCATCGATGCGGAGGAGGAGAACGGCGGTCTGGGGAGAAAGGCCGCAGGCGGGAGCTCGTCACAAAGAATAAACCCCAATTTACCCAGTTTTCACCCCAAAGACCCATGGGTTGAATGATTCTCTCGGCACAGCCCAGCGGAGAGGACACGGGGCCCAGCCCAGGCAGGGGGGAGCAGCCAGGGGCTCCGGAAAACCCGACCCCCCTCGTTTCTGTCCGACCTTTGATCCGGGACCAGCGAGCGAACACCTGAGACGGGATCTTGTAACCGGGGGGAGGGCAGCGCCTGCGGGGCCACGCAGACAACCCCAAGGGCAGGAGCCCCCCAGGGCCACCAACTGGATCCCAGCACGTTGCTGGTGCTTTATTTCCCCGGCACGGCACGGGCCGTCACTCGGAGCAGCTCGTCCTTGCGAGCCCAACCCCTCTGCGCAGTTGGCAGAAAAAGGCGACAAATTTTACCCCCAGGATGAGAAAAATCAACCCCGGAAAGCCTGAGTGTGGGCTCCCACGGGGCGCTGCAGCCCTCAGGGCACCTCCTGCGCTGGTGAGCGCTGGGTGTGCGGTGCTGACCCCCTCCCCCCGAGCGCACAAGCCGCAACATTCCCCTCTCCCCAGAGAGGCCACGAGGCTCTGGAGTTCCCGACCTCCCCCCTTTACCTCCACCGCGGTTTTGTAGGTCTGCAGTTTGACGGCCAAAGGCTCCCAGATCCCCAGGTCCTTCATGTCGACCAAGGCTCCGGTCTCACCGTTCACCCCCCACGTCTGGCTGCCTTCCTGGGTGTGTTTTGCCTGTGTGGGGGGAAGGAGGGTCAGCACCGCCGGGGCACGACAGCAAATCCACCCTCTGGAAACTCAAACTGAGCGAGGCCTTGGGCAAGCAGGAAAAGGTCATGAGAATTTTCTCAGTTTTGGAGTTTATAGAGGAGCACGTTACCGAGCAGCACTCGAAACACTAAATGATATCAGGAGTTGGACTTGGGAGTTAGCCTCCCTTGCGCCGTCCAACCTGATCTCAAAGAAAGATTGATTTTGTTCACCCTCATGGTTTTAAACTCTGGTACCTCCGACAAGCCATTTAATTCCGGTTTTGTGCTTCCCAATTTGGCACAAAACTTCACTAAAAACACCTGCAGCCCAGCTAAACGCACCAAACCCAACGACAGCCTTTCGCTCGGATCCGTCACCTCAACGCAGGTTTCCTTGGGTGGAAAAAAAAAACCCTGCGGCAGCTGCCGAAAAGCTGCCCCCTCAGCGGCCTGCCGAGCCGCCCCCACCCAGGGCACTGCTCCGGGAGGGCGACCGAGCCGAGGGGCAGGTCCGGGCGGGAAAGGGCCGGGGCCCTTCGGGTGACCCCACGCCTTACCCTGAGCGAGGTGAGGACGCGGATGGTGCTGGCGCCGCAGTTTTGGATGAGGGTGCGGGGAATGACCTCCAGAGCCTGGGCGACGGCGCGGTAGGGCCACTGCTCCACGCCCGTCATGCCCTTGGATTTCTCCGTCAGCGCGTGGGCCACGGCCATCTCGGTCGCTCCCCCGCCCGGCACCAGCTGCGGGTCGATGAGGACGTTGCGACACACCTGCATGGCGTCCTGCAGGTTGCGCTCCACCTCCTGCCGGGGGGGACACGGACACACACACACACGGGTCGGTCGGTGGTGGGGAACCGCAGGGCAGCACCGGCTGATACGGCCCCCGCCGCGGCACCACGGAACGGCAGGGGTTGGAAGGGACCTCTGGAGATCACTCAGTCCAACCCCCTGCCAGAGCAGGGTCCCCCACAGCAGGTCACCCAGGACAGCGTCCAGGCGGGGTTTGAGTATCTCCAGGCAAGGAGACTCCACACCCCCCCGGGCAGCCTGTCCCAGGGCTCTGCCACCCTCAGAGCAGAGAAGTTTTTCATCACCTTGAGGCAGAACTTCCCGTGCTCCAGTTTGTGCCCGTTGCCCCCTGTCCTGTCACTGGGCACCACCGAGAAGAGCCTGGCCCCATCCTCGGGACACCCACCCTTCAGATACTGATGAGTGTTGATCAGGTCCCCTCTCGGTCTTCTCTTCTCCAGGCTAAAGAGCCCCAGGACTCTCAGCCTCTCCTCACAGGGGAGATGCTCCAGCCCCCTCCTCATCTTTGTAGCCCTCCACTGGACTCTCTCCAGTAGCTCCCTGTCCCTCTTGAACTGGGGGGCCCAGAACTGGACACAGCACTCCAGGGGTGGCCTCGCCAGGGCAGAGCAGAGGGGCAGAAGAACCTCCCTCCACCTCCTGGCTTCTTCATGCCCCCCTGGGGAGACCACTGGCCTTCTTGGCCACAAGGGCACGTTGCTGGCTCCTGGGTAACCTGTTGTCCACCCCAGCCCCCAGGTCCTTCTCCGCAGAGCTGCTCTCCAGCAGGTCAGCCCCAACCTGTACTGGTCCATGGGGGTTCCCTCCCCAGATGCAGGACCCTCCACTTGCCCTTGTTGAACCTCATCAGGCTCCTCCCTGCCCGGCTCTCCAGCCTGCCCAGCCCTCGCTGAACGCCAGCCCAGCCCTCTGGCGCGTCAGCCGCTCCTCCCAGTTCGTGTCACCCGCAAACTGGCCGCGGGTGCACTCCATCCCCTACACACCCGTTTTGCCTTCGCTGCACCGCACGGCCCAGGAGCCGGGCTGAGGAATCCTGCACTCGCTTCCCTCGCCCACCAGGGCTGCTCCGAAGGACTCCCCGACACCGGGACAGGAGGGGAACGGAACAGGGGAGCAACTTACTGCCAGGATCTCCTTGCTGGCTCCCCGCAGAACGATGGTGCAAGCCTTGGGGTCTTTGCAGTCAGTGATGAAGGCAAAATACTCGTCTCCTATTTTTTTCACCTCAAAGAGCCTGGCTCCCGTGCCCACGTCCTCCTCCCGCAGCTCATCCGTGCGACTCACGATGCGGGCGCCGCAGGCCCTAGCACACAAACGGGACGGGTCAGCCGCCGGCAAGCACGAAGAGGGGAGAAAGGGCGAGAGGAGACTGGAAACTGGGGGGCCCAGGCGGCACGGAGGGGCCCCAGCCAGGAGACGGCGCGTACCTGGCGATCCTGTTGTTGTCCGTCTTCCTCACCCTGCGGATGGCGGTGATGTTGGCTCTCATCAGGTAGTGCTGGGCCAAGTCTGAAATCAGGTTTGGGCAATTTTATCAAGGAATCTGCGGTATCCCGACAAACTTGGTGCCTCTACTTTAAAGTACAAAGGGTTATGGAAAGAAAAACCTAAACGTAGCTCCTGAAACCACGGCTACGTTACCGCGCAGCCTCCCATGGTTTGCCAGACCTCGCTTGTACTTTGGTATCGTTTCCAAACACTGGAAAAGCAAAATACTATTATATTATTAAGTGTCCATGTCCACAAGGCAACCTCAAGAACCAGCTTCGACGCCTGCCATGTAGAACCATTTGCTAGGAAGGTAAAAAACCCAAACAAAACCAGGGTCATGTTCAAAATCGGGTTGGTGGGGGGGTTTGGGTGGGTTTTGGTTTGGTTCTTCCGTCTGGTGGTTTTTTGTTTTGGTTTGTTTTTTAAGCCACTGACCGGTGCATTTAACCCAGCGTGAACCTCGGTAAGATGAATCCAACCCAAAGAAGGATCCCACGTGTTATTACCAGAAATTCCTTTTTCAGTGATGACCAGATCCGGCTTGACTCTCATCAGATCCTCGCAGATCTGCTGGATGTACTCTTCCTCCATCTGCAGGATGCGGGCAAAGTCTTCCTCCCGCGTTATTTCAATATCAGTCTGAAGAGAAAGGGGGTAAAGGTCTCACTGGATTCCTCCCAGCCCTTCCCCGAGTTAGACACAGATTCCCTGGATTGAGTGATCCCAACTCCTCCAACATTGCCTGGGGAAGAGCCATGGAGAACCTCACAACAGCATCAACAGTATCTCCAGCAGGACTTTACCTGGCTCTCTCCTTTCTTGTACTCCAACGAGCAGTCCAGGAGGACGATGCGCGGGTTCTTAATCAGGCGACGCATCCTGGGATGAGTCACGTCTTTATTCACCATGATTCCGCGCAAAACACACGAGTCTTCGCTAAAACCACCTGGAATCTGACATCAAAGACACAAGGAAGGGAGAAAATGAGGCAAGTCAGTCCCCTCTACCCAACCCTCTGCGCTCCTGAAACTCTCCACCCCGGGTCCCGAAAGAGGGAGACTCCCAAGTAACCGCGATGCAGCCAGGTCCCGATCGGAGTTAATTTAAGAGCAGGATGACTTAAGGCAAGTGAAAACCCACGGAAACTGCTTCAGAAACCGCTCCCGTCCCACTGCCTGGCAGCACGTGTTTGGAGAAAGGGGCACACCCGCAAGAACCGGGTCAGGACACTCTCACCTTTTCTACTTTGGCGTATTTTTTAATATCGATTTCCTTTCGGCCGTTTTCTTCAAACTCCACCGTCTTCACGGCGTCCAGAGCGATGCTACAGGCCAAGTCAGACCAGCGGTTGATGGCCTTGGTGTTTATCGCGCTCTTTATTATTTTAAGCATCATCTCTTTGTTGTTCACGTCCACTGGAGTGCTGGGACAAAAGAAAGACCACACAGTGCACCGAGTATTACTCCGAGCTACAATCTCCTCCCTGGGTCCCTCTGTGGTTACATCCCCTCGTAGTTTACTGCTGCAATGCCCCGAGGACTGATCTTGAAGCAGTACAGCAGCCCCAACCCCCTTCTCTCCAGCTCCCCCCAGCCCACACGTACCCAATTTTCTTCAGAATACTGATCATGTCATCCAGAGCCTTGCGATAAGCCCCGATGATCACAGTCGGGTGCATCTGCTGTTCGAGGAAGTGTTCAGCCACCGACAGCATCTCTCCGGCTAAAAAAAAAAAAACCCAGCAAAACCCAAAAGCAAACATCAAAATGTCCCAGATGATGGGAACAATCAACAGTCCAGGAGAACAGCGTGCCAGCAACAAGCATCTGCTACCCCGTGCGGAGAGCTCTAAGGTCATCTCGACCTTTGTTTATAGTTAACTCGGGGAAAGAACGCAGCTTTGGAGCCGGTCACTAAGGGTCCAACGAACCCGGCGTTCTCTTCCATGGTAAAATTACAAAAGGATCCATTTTAGGGTTGGTAACTAATGAGTGTCTGTCTCATTAAGGCACAATTACTGGGCTCTGATGAGCCAAAGTGCCAATTTCAGCCCCAACCCCTTATAAGCAGCGTGTCTCATTCCCTCTCCTTACCCAGGATAATGACCGACGTGGTCCCATCGCCCACCTCTTCGTCCTGCGTGCGGCTGATCTCGATCATGGACTTCGCAGCCGGGTGCTGGACTTGAATCTGCTCAGGAGAAGGGGGAGGTTTTGTTCCAGAACACTAAAGCCAAAACCCACGTCGCTCAACGGCACCACCCCGGCGCCTTCCGAACGGCCAAACTCTGCCCAGCTACGGCAAAGGTTTCTCTTCCTTTCTGAGACCAACAGGAAGCCCTTGGGTTTCACCGTGTCGTGTCTCCCACCGGTTTTCAGGCACAATGACTTTTGTGATGGTGTTGCACCAGAAAGACAACCACCATTTCTGGGTCTCATTTTTTGGCATCGTAAAAGCAGCTCCAAGGCTTTGATGCGGGCGCCTACAGCTACCGTTACCACAGAATTTACACCAGTCTTGGAAAACCTCCAGGAAAACTGACCACCCTGGGATCAAACCTGCTTTTCTGAGGAGAAAAACAAACCCTAAAATCAAACATCAAAATTCCCCAGATGACGGAACAATCAACAGGCCCGGAGAACAGCGTGCCAGCACGCTGTTTCTGAGGAGGAAAAGCATCTTCTTGAGTTATTTAACTCAACCCCAGTAAGCCCCGCGCTCGGCACTGCTGGTCAGCACTGGCTGGCTCTCAAGACAAACGCTGACGGACCACAGCCCCGCTGGCAGCTGCGTTACCGTATTCTGGAAGATTCCGACCCACACGTTACGCAGGACAGTCCTCTAGGAGGAACTTACTTCTCTAAGAATAGCGTTGCCATCGTTGGTCATCACAATCCCACCCATGGGGTCCAAAAGCATCTGCAACCGGAAGAGAAGCGGCGTTTGCACTGACCCCCACCACGTGCGGCGGCTCTAGGACGTGGCGCGGGTGGTTCAGGAGAAATTCTTACCTTCATCATAGCTCGTGGTCCTAAACACGTTCGGATAATGTCAGCAATAGTCTGGGAGGAACAAAAGAAATGAGGAGAACAGGAGGGTGTCAACAAGTCTAAAAAAAAAAACCCCATAATCTATACGGAACAAGCAGCCCCTGCAGAACTGGCAGCGTCGGGTTAATGGTGGGACTTAGGCTCTTGAAGGTCTTTTCCAACCGAAATGATGCTGTGATTTAAGTGACCCAAGGCCTCTGGAGTTGCCTCAAGTTCAGGATTGTGTGGGAATGAGAACACAGGGGGTGCACTGGCACCACAAGGCATCGTCATCGAAATCAGATCTCAAAACTCGGACGCGTTCAGGTTTTGCAGAGAAAGAGGTTCGGGGGAGTTAAACCCCTCCTTCTTGGGTTACGTTGCCCCTATTGTCAAGGAAAATTCATTTTCTATGCTGCTTCTACTCTGGATTCATACAGACTAGCAAAAACATGCTTCAGATCCAGTTTTCCCTCCTAAATATACAAGTATACAGGTACGTATATGCACACACACCTACTACGAGAACAAAGAAGCAAACCAGCCTGACGTGAGAACACGGTACCTTAGCAGCAGTGATGTTCCCAGTCTGGACTTTTCTTCCAGACTCACGTTTCATATTCTGACCTAAAGCACAGAAGAAAAAAAAAATAAAAATATATATAAAAATATAACTTTATTCTGAACTTACTAAGAAGCCCAAGCCTGAAACAGCGACGCCGACAGTGCATCAGAGACCCTCGGTCACACCCACTTGACATGCCCAGGTCTAAATTAAGAGTTTAAACACGGCAGCCACTGTGCAAAGCGTATTCATAGGGGAGGGTCAGTGAAACCCAACATTCCTTATTCTAACAGAACTCCTGATTAACACCATCATTCAACTCTGCAACCCTGACATATAACCTATTCCCCCAAGAAAAATCAAAGAGCGGTGACTCGCTAGAGCCTGCACAAAGCCCAGCAACTGCTGCACAGGAGCTTTCAGCCAAAACTCCAAAGTCACAGATGTTCACACGCTGGTTTCAAGTTTTACACGCTCGCGTTGCTCGGCCTCTGGCACGTTCGGGTGAGCTGCCACGGCCGTACCACAGGCTCACAACCATATTTGGGGACGGGCTGTCAAAAGGGTCTGCCCTAAAGCTTGGTGCTGCTTTGCTTTTGATTACAAATCTAGACTGAATGAGCTCAGACCTACTTCAGGAGCGGCTGTTTAGGAATATACATTTATAAAACAGAAGAGAGGAAGCAACAGTAAAAGCAGCTCCCAGGATAAGGTGAGCAGGGCCACAGCGACGAGGCCCTGGGCTACAACAGCATCCCTTGGGCTAACTGTGAGCAGAGGAGGTGGAGAGGCGAGAACGAGAAACCCAAGGAGAAATAAACCCCCCCAGGAAAGGAGTCTCCTATCGGAGGGTGGCGGGAGACTCACAAAGCACATGGGGCTCCAACGGGACAGCGCAAAGCAACGTGCTCAGAAACACCCGGGGAGGAACACAGCGGAGGGACACCGAGACCTGCCAGCAAAGGCTTAACGAGGAGCGGGGGCTCCGGTGCCCCGAGACCCCCCGCGCAGGGAGCAGCGTGGGGCTGGGGGGGACACGGGCCCGGCCCACCACGACCGGGCAGTTGCCTGTGGGGCCGGGGGGGAGCTCAGGGCGTACCGCGGAGGGGAGGCGGGTACCCCCCGGAGGAGCGGGAGCCCCCGGCCCGGCTGGGGGTCTGTGAGGAGGGGACCAACATGGCGGCGGGGAGGGGGAGAGGGGAAGGGGAGAAGAGGGAGCCCTCCCCTCGCCCTCCAGCCTCGGGAGCCCCCCGGGGGGCCGGGGCCGGCCGGCGGCGACACTCACTGAGGACGAGGACGGGGCGAGGGCCCATCATCGCGGCGGCTCGATCGCGGCGACCGGCGCGGAACCTTCTGGAGACAGAGACCGCGAGGCGGCGGCTCCCAGAACTGCCGCCTCACCGTGCCGCGACACCCTACCCCGCCTCCCGCCCGCAACGACCAATCCGAACCCGCCTCGCGGGCCGGGCGTCCAATAAGAAGGCGGTGCTCCGCCTCCCCGCAGCTCACAGCAGGTTCGGTTGTAAAGCGAGACCCCGCCGCCAGAGCACAGGGCCGCGGCGCATTAGGCGGGGCCGCGTGGTGCTGCGCATGTGCGGGCTGCCGGCGCCAAACTGAGGGACGATGCGGGGGGGACTCGCCGCAGGGAGGCTGGAGGAGCCACGGGCGGGGCACGGGGCACCCGCTCCTGCCGCGCTCTCCGCTGCGTCTAGAAGGCGTCGCCGCCGGGATGCGGCGGCTCCACGACGAAACGGGGTCTCTGAGAACGGCACGTGGAAGGGAAGTCCTCAACTCTCCCCCTTCCCGCTAGCACCGTGGTCTCGCCCATCCAGCGCCGCGGTGCACCATGGGAGTGCCCCCCTGCCGCGGGGCACGCTGGGAGTAGTAGTTCCTGAGGCGGCGGCAGCCCTCCCGCTCTTCCCCGGCTGCGGCCCCCGCCGGCGTCTCGGTGGCTGTAGCGGAGCTGCCCGGTGGGACCTGAGACCCCCCTCCCCAGCGCCCCGCAGGCTCTGGTGTCCCCTCAGAGCGGAGCTCCTCGGCCTGCAGCTGTGAGGCGTCCCCACAGCAGCCATCGCTGTCGGGGGCATCGTCAGGCCCATCCAGTTGTTCAGTGTTAATTAAATGGGGGAAAAGTGGCCTAAAACCAGCTCCCTTTGCCCTTTCGCAGCCCCTGTGCGTTGCAGTTTCCAGCTTGTCTGTTGGGGTTTTTTCCCTCTCAAGCTGTTCTGCCCAATAACAAGGCTTTGTCATCTTCTCTCTTGGTCACCCGCTCTCTTCCAGCTCCCATGGATCCACCAACTCTAAGCCAGGGAGAAAAACATCTCGAAGAAGTAGGTTGGATGCATTAACCTCTGATAATCAACTGCTGCTTGAGTCAGCCTCTTCTTTGGCAAAAGCCCTAAGCTTCTTAGGCCAAAACCAGATATTTTCCCGGGATTTGTGTGAGGGGTTCCCAGTCCATCCTGGCAAAGCGTGTTGAGGGGCGAGAGAGAGAAGCCCAGCCGACGGTTATGCTGCCTCAGCGCACGTTGATTTAAGCTCTGTGCTGCCTTCGCTCGTCTGCAGCTCGGATAAAGCTCAGTCTGCAGGCAACTCCCTGAGAAACATGGCAACGGGCGACCTCGCCCGGCTTCCTCCAGTGCTGAAAATCAGGCTTTCTGGTTTGTCACTCGTTTTGCAACAGGGAGGTCAGGACGGTTCCTAATCTGTCAGTGGAGCCCCTGTGGCGTGGGGTTAGTTAAGCAGAGCGTCCCTCGTACCTGAAGG
The DNA here is from genome assembly GCF_034619465.1 of Leptosomus discolor. Classification (NCBI taxonomy): domain Eukaryota; kingdom Metazoa; phylum Chordata; class Aves; order Leptosomiformes; family Leptosomidae; genus Leptosomus; species Leptosomus discolor. The sequence continues at coordinate 2,471,702 of NC_141416.1, forward strand.
TACGGGTTTGGGGTCTGTGTGCTAGGAGAGGCGTCCCACCTGATGTTTGAGGAATTTAATTCCTCCCTCCTCTCATCCTCTTCTCCCTCATCGCTCTGCAGGGCCTCTATGCGGTTGGCGGCACTGGGGAGCTGGGCAGAGCTGCTGGCCATCGTCGCCTTGGGCGTGCTGCTGCTCCTCGTGGAAGCGCTCTTCCGAGCCACGCTGGTCATCGGGCTTCTGCTCCATCTGCTTGTCACGAACTGAAGGCAAAGCAGGGAGGGCGCCGCTCGCTCCCAGAGCTCTTCAAGAAGGATTTATGAGGAGAATCACACCGACCTCGAGAACAGACGGGGAGAAACGTGAGCAGGAGCCGAAGGAAGTGGGGAGGTACGGCCGCCTCCTGGCTTGCTTCCTTGCTTGGCAGCTTTGTCGTCTTCTCTCCCAAAGCCCTGACATCAGCAAGGGGCCTCCGGCAACCCCAAATCCCTTCAGCCCACTCGCCCCCTTCTCTCTAAGGGGAAACTGAGTCCTGGCAAGGTGCGTTCCTTCAGCTGCGCCTTCCAGGGCATAAGCCTGTCCTGCCGCCGGTCCCTGCCGAGCTGGGGGCTCTCCCCGGGGGCTGCGGGGGGGGGGGGGGGGGGGGGGGGAGAGGGCAGCGCTCTCTGGCCTCCCCCGCGGGGTTTAGAAGCGGTGATTTTGGGACTACAATCTGGCGGGCGGGCTCAGACTACAGTTCCCAGCGAGCCCCGGGGCACCGGCGGGGAAGCCCGTTCCGCTCCGCTCCCCCTTCCGCCGCCTCTGCGCTGAGTCGCCCTTCGGCGGGGAGGGACGGTGAGAGCTCGGGGGGGCTCCGTGGGGAGGGACTGGGGGGGGGTCGGGGAGGATCCGTGAGCGGAGGAGCTTGGCGGCGTGTCCCCGGGATTCTGGGAGGGGGCAGGGGGGTGTCCTGGGATGGGTTTGTGGGGCTCGGAGGGGATGGACCAGGCGGTGAAACCGGGGGGGTTCTTGGCTTTGGAGCAGCATCTCTGAGCTGCTCTTTGGGGCTCTGGATGGGCGGGAGCAGGCCAGGGTGGGAACCTGCTCCCACAGGGAGAAGGAAGGGTCCTCTGGCAGTGGGAGCGGGGGCTCTGACGTGGGAGCAGGGTGGGTTTTGGTTTGTTTTTTGTTTTTTTTTTTGCATTTAAAAGCACTAATAATAAGTTTTCTAATGGTTTGCGTGGTCTCCTTGCCCTCGGGGAGGGCATCCAGAGGTGCTGGGCTCTGGGAAACGGGGACACGTGGCCTGAAGCAGGGACTTCTGGGGACCAAAAGGGCCGCTGGAGGGAGTTGGTGGAACCTCAGCGGCTGGAAATTGGAAAGAGTAATGAATGTTGGAAATGAGCTGGGACTTTCTGAGAAGAACAGAGAATTGGAGGGGAGAAGGACTAACTCTGTTGCGTAAGACAGTCCTTCGCAACGGCAATTCACTGTTAATTGCTAAAACCTCGTGAAACTGTTAATGGCCAAAGCTTTTGCTCTGAAAGTTGCTAGAAGAGGCTTTGTGATCTGAGACCTTTGGCAATTATGAGATGCAATAACAGGGAGTGAAACTTGCCGGGGGGGGGGGGGGGGGGGCTTTGAAAAGGGAGAAAACTGTTGTCTCTTCTTCTGTTCCTGCTGATCTGGGACGCTGCTGGGCCACTTGCATCCTTGCAGGGAAGTGTACCGGTATTTGAGGTGCAGTTGCAGACTTGGGTGGAACCAGGGTAATTTTCTGCCAGCTTGTGATAAACCTTTATCAATATTGCTGTGAAGTCCACAGCTTTCACGTCTCGCTACACGCGAAGGCCCAGATTGCCTTGGTTTAGTTGTCCTGTGTTCTTTTTTGCAATTAAATTATCAGTGACGTTCCATTTCTAGATGAAGCTCCTGATTCTCGCCGTGTTCGCCCTGTTCCACGTGGCCCATGGTGAGGAAGGCGCCAGGCTCCTGGCCTCCAAATCTCTACTAAACAGATATGCAGTGGAGGGCAAGGACTTGACTTTGCAGTACAACATCTACAACGTTGGCTCCAGGTAAGCCTCGTCCAGGCTGCTTCTTCGCGAGCGTTACGCGCGTGCGGCTGCAGGGTATGAGGCCCTTTCTAGCCTCCGTTGATGTGCTGTTACCTTTGGTCCCCCTAATTCTGAGCTTAGCGGCGGCACGTGAAGGTTTGACCCTTTTTCTTCCCGTTCCATCGTCCCTGCTTTCCCCTCGTGGCTGCTCTAGCTGTTGGTCCAGCGTGGTGTAGCGTTGTGTCTGGTGATGCTCTGCTCCCCGCGCACGCAGCCTCCCCTTCTTGGCTTTGTGAGCAATTTTTCAGCCCTGCTTTCCCGTCTTTTTTTCTTTTTGCTGTTTCTCTCAGCTTTGCCTTTGTCTTTCCGCGGTCTCCCTGTAACACACCTTGACTCTCCTCCCCGTCTTCCATTGGTGACCTTTTATAATTCAAAAATCAGTTCTTCCAGCTGCCGAATCGTCCCGTTGGAACTGTCATCCCTCGCTGGTGCAGCCCCCCGTGAGCACAATGCCAAGTCTAAAGATTCTCTTCTCATCCCTTTCTCTGTCGCCTTTAGTGCTGCTTTAGACGTGGAGCTCTCGGATGATTCTTTCCCCCCCGAAGATTTCGGCATTGTCTCTGGGATGCTCAACGTCAAGTGGGACAGGATCGCTCCGTATCTTTTCGTGTTGTGAAATTTCTCCCAACGCTCCGTACCCGCTCTCCCGTCACCGAATTTCCACCGTGCCTGGGCAGGGGTTTGAACGCAAACCTCAGTTCTGCGTGATGGTGCTGTGTCAAAAAAAGTTCCCGGCAAACAGGGCCAGGTCCCTGTGCAATTCAGCTGCTCGGGAAGGAGGAGCTGGTTCAGCCTTGGATGGGACTGGGGGTCTGTAACCACAGAGGACTCCCAGAATGTCAGGGGTTGGAAGGGACCTCTGGAGACCATCTAGTCCAACCCCCCTGCCAGAGCAGGGCCACCCAGAGCAGGTCACACAGGAACGCGCCCAGGCGGGTTTTGAATGTCTCCAGAGAAGGAGACCCCACCACCTCTCTGGGCAGCCTGTGCCAGGGCTCTGCCACCCTCACAGGGAAAAAGTTTTTCCTTATGTTCATGTGGAACCTCCTGTGCTCCAGCTGGCACCCGTTGCCCCTTGTCCTGTCACTGGCCATCACCGAGCAGAGCCCAGCTCCATCCTCCTGACCCTCGTCCTTTACATATTTATAACCATTAAGGAGGTCACCCCTCAGCCTCCTCCAAGCTCAAGAGACCCAGCTCCCTCAGCCTTTCATCATGAGGGAGATGTTCCACCCCCTCCATCACCTTTGTGGCTCTGTGCTGGGCTCTTCCCAGCAGTTCCCTGTCTTTCTTGAACGGAGGGGCCCAGACCTGGACACACTATTCCAGATGGGGTCTCACCAGGGCAGAGCACAGGGGGAGGAGAACCTCTCGACCTACTGACCACCCCGCTTCTAATCCACCCCAGGATGCCACTGGCCTTCTTGGCCACCAGGGCACAATGCTGGCTCATGGGCATCCTGCTGCCCACCAGGACCCCCAGGTCCCTGTCCCCTACGCTACGCAGCTCCATCAGCAGGACTGACTTTTCCACCAGGTTTGAGGCTCTTTACCTACGGCCTCACTTCTCTTGATGAAACCCAACCATTATCCTTAACTTAGGGCTCTCAGAGCGAGTAACGTGTCCCACACCGTGGTTCTGCGGCCTCTCAAAGCTGGTTACTTCAACTTCACCTCTGCTACCATCACATACCTGGCACAGGAGGGTGGACAGGTTGTGGTGAGTTGCCCCTTTGTAGAACCCTTGCCCACATCGGACAGCAGATCCACCTGACTGTGCTCTTTGAGCATCGGGGATGATGCACGTCCCCGTGCTCTTGTGCTGCCCAGGCTCTGCTGCGAGAAGGAAAGGTGGCAAATACCTTTTCCTCCCCCTGTACCTTTTTCAGGTTGGTTTCACCAGTGCTCCTGGGCAGGGAGGAATCTTGGCTCAGCGGGAGTTTGACAGGAGGTTCTCCCCTCACTTTGTAAGTACCTTTCCATTGGTAATTGAGAGCGTGCTGCAGGAACGGTGCGACCCAACCCGGTGGATTTTGCCAGTTTGTTGTGTGGTTTGGTTTGCACTACAGTCACCTGGAAAACTCCAGCAGGGATTGCAATTAATCCAGAAGAATTATCACAGAAAAAAGCAAAGAGTTTTCATCCCGGCTGCCTCTGTGAAGGAGCTGGCACTGTGGGGTTTGAGCCAGAAGCTTTGAGAGTAGATCTGATGGCTCGAAGACTCATCTGTACATGATTTCATTTAACTTCTTTCCAACAATTTCTCCTTCCAGCTGGACTGGGCAGCTTTTGGTGTGATGACCCTGCCCTCCATCGGGATCCCGCTGCTGCTGTGGTACTCCAGCAAGAGAAAGTACGACACCCCCAAGACCAAAAAGAACTGAGCAAAGTCAAAAGCCGCCAGCACCCCAGAGCTCAGGAAAGAACAAACATTAACCCACGCGGCACAGCAGGCGCGCTGGGATCGCCAACAGTCCCCCTGGGAAGCGCTGCCCGGGCTACGCTTCAGCCCCGTCGGCGAGAGGGAACCGAACGCTTTGACGCAGCGATGGGTCTTCTACGTTTTAAAAAAGAATCAGGCAACCAAGAAGAAACCAACTGAAAATCCCAAACCCCCTTGTCTGCATCTTGGGAGCAGAGACCCCTCGCTCGGCGCAGCCACAGCACCTCTCTGCCGCGGATGCCGGTTGGGGCGGGTGCAGCTCTACCGCGTTTCTGACGTCCGTGCCGCCTTCCAGGCTGCAGCCAGCCACGCGGCTCGTTGCCTGCTGTGCTCTTCTCAAACATACGAAGCCGCAGGGCCTCGCTCCTCCAGGCGCTGCCTGTCCTGCTGAGACATCCGTGGGAAGGAGCTCTGCCTAGTGACCTCCTTGAGAGGCTCGATAGAGCTGCGGCGTTGCTCGGTGGGGCACGGGAGGTCCCCGTTGGATGCTTGTTCTCTCAGGAGCCCTGGTGTGCTGCGCTGAGCAGTTCGTTGCCGTGTTTCTGGTCTTTCTGGTTGCTCTGTTAAGGGTTGAGGTGTGTCAAGGTAGGGAGGGTTTTGTAATAAAATGAACGCCATGGAAGCAGCCTGCCTTTCTTTTAGCAGCAAGTCCTGAGGGCACCCGGCTTCGGGGTGCGCAGTCCGTAAAACAAATCACCCTCGAATACAGGGAAGAGGGAAAGAAGGGGGCAGAAGGCTTGGTACCTTGCCTCAACTTCCCTGACAGCTCCAAGCCCTCAGCGTGAGATTTCCCTTCGCAGCTGTCCATAAATGCGGCTGCGTGCTGGGCATCGAGCTGTGCTTGTCCTGGGGGAAGGTGGCGGTGCAATGGGGACCTGCAGGGGGTGAGAGGGGGTTGAGCTCTGCCCTGAGCTTTGGGCAGGGAGGCAGGGGCTGGTCACAGGCTGTTGTCATGGTTTTCAGGCTGGGCCGGCCACTAACGAATGACAGACGCTCTCTATGAACCCCTCTCCCCTCCCAAAAGGAAAAGGAGAGAGAGAACAAGGGAGAGAGACTTTACGGTTTGGAAAAGAAAACTAAAACAGCTTTAATGAAATAATAACAATAAAAGAAAAGATAATAATAAGGAAAAAATGAAATATATACAGTATGTACAAATATATACAAACCCAATACCGAACCCAACTCCCCCCACCCTGATGACAGTACGTCACCACCACACCGCAGGGCTGGCACTGGGGCAGTCCCAGGCTGGACTGGGCAGCAGACAGGGACGGGATGCAGGAGCTGGACTCAGGCCCTGGATTCAGGGATGCATGGATCAGTCCTCCTCAGATGTCGGCCATCGAAGAAGAGCGAAGGGGAGCGAAGGCGCGAGACCCTCGTGATCTCTCAGCTTTACACTGACCATGATGTCTGTGGGGTGGAACACTCTGTTGGTCAGGTTTGGGTCACCTGTCCGGTTCACTCCTCCCCGTAGGTGTGACCCTTTTCACTCCTGGCACCCCAACACGCAGTACAAGATTTAGCAGTGACCTTGGTCGCCATAAGAACAAGTCTAAGCCAGGGCCTCTCTGCATCCCATTCCTTGGTACGAGCTATAAACATCAGGCCTTATCACTGCTGGGAGCAGTCACTGTCTGGAAAAACAGGCTGCTGTTTCAGAAAATGCTGTTAGTTAGAGGAGACTGAACTGAAAAGTTAAAAGCACTAAAGCAGAATTAGTTCTGATTTAGCCCAAACCAGGACAGCTGCGCTCCTGCGTGACTTGGCCCAGCCCGGTGTTGGACCCCAACTCAACAGCGTGGTACTGACAGCTGAGAACTGGGGGCCACGCTGGAGTGAACACTGCCTTTATCACCACAACGTTTCCGAGCCAGGATTCCTCATCTCCACCTTCGCTGCTGCTGGTTGCACCCTCGGTTTCACCAGCTGAAGGCCCCCAGGGCGCTCCCGGGTGCAGCAGGGAACTGCCTGGGCATTGGCAAAGCTTGGTGAAGGCCCAAGGAAATGCTGGAGGGCGGCCGGGCCCTGGAGAAGCCCGAGGAAGGTGCCAGGGAAACTAGAGGGAAGCGGGGCCCACGCTTCGCCTGTGCACTGCCAGGGCCCTGCCATTTTCTACCGCATCCCGGCGGCTTTGCCAGGTTTTTGTGTTGTGGGGGCCCTGCTGCATCCCACAGAGCTTCCCTAAGACTGCCTCAGTGAGATCCACCTCCCACTCCTGCGCGTCAGCCACGCACAGGTAGGCTCTAACTGGTCCCAGGAATCCCAACCAGAGATTTCATCTATTCCCAGGCTTAAAAATCCAGGCTGCGGTGGGATGACCTATCATGAAAGCAAAGAGGTAAAGACAGAGTAACTGAAGAAAACACCCATTTGTGTCTCTGTTACAGAGAAGGGAAATTTACAGAAAGGAGGTATTCTACCCAAAAGCCGTTGCTCAGATGAACGACGCTGATTGTTGGTGGGCAACCACATTGATCTGATGTAAGAAAAGCTTCACCGGGCTCGGCCCACACAGTTCACCACAGGATTATCTCCTGTAGCAAAGCAAGCTGTACTACGGAGCAATAGTATTAAAAACCCACAAAACCCCAACCAAACCCAGCAGCAGCGCTCCTGGAATTTTTTCAGCTGAGGATCTCCAAGTTCTGTTACATCTCACAACGGACTGTTAGAAGTAAAATGAAAACCACGTAGACTTATTTTACAACTCCAGTAAAACCAAATAAACTCCCATTTTTTCCAGCCAAGACACAGGGAGGCCATTTACCCCAGGTAACTAGACCAAAGCTTGTGAAAGAACAGATAAAAGCGCATTTCTGTTGCCTCTAACACCAACACAACACAGTTCAGCAATCCAGGGACCGTTAACGATGCACAGCCAAGCGAACAGCTAATGACCCGGGAATCCTGGCACGTGACCGCAGAACAAGACGACCAAAAGGCATGAGAAGCAGATAGAGGAAAAGCACGGGGGAGGAAAGAACACTTGAGGGTAGGAGCGTGGGTATCTCGGGAGAGAGGAAAAGATTACGTGAATGTATCAACAAGAAATGGGGTTTGCTGGTGGGAGCTAAACAGAGAGCAGTGTGGGAGTAGAATTGTTATGAGGCTAAAGAAGGAAAATGAGAGTGTTTTGGCCCGTTCCGTGCTCAGGATTCTCCTTGAGCCTCTCCCGGCCAGATGTTTTTAACTAACTTTTCTTCCGGAAGAGGCTCCCGCACCAAGAAGGCCTTCCTGATTTTCCACAGCCTGCTTCACCCGAAGGTTATATCGCTACAAGACTTCCACGGGATGGTGTGGAAACGCAAGGCAAGGTGAAACCTTCACCTCCTGCTCATGGCTGACTGCTGCGGGGGAGCGAGCTCAGAGGCATCCTACAAACCAGAGGCAAAAGGGAAGCAATCTGGCAAGCCGCGTAGCTTGCCATCGACAGGAGAAAGCTCGTGCTTTTAACCGTTAAGCCAACGACGGGGAAGAGAACTTGACGCCTCATACAAGCCTGAGCAGGCCTGAAACCCCGCAGAGAAGATTTGTACTGACCGCTTCGGACACAAGCTCAAAACACACGTCTCTGAAACCAGTTGCTGCTTTTTTGAGGGAATCAAAATCTCGCTATAACACGCCGGTAATCAAAATGTCACTGGATTGCGTCCAAAATATTTTGCTCTGTATAAAATTAGAGTCAGGAGTCTGCGGCTGCATTTATATTAGTTCCTGAACCCATTTCATTTACGGTCCCAGGCGCCGAGGCCAGTTGGCATGGAGCAACTTGCTTCTGCTTTGAAACTCATCAGCTTCAAAAACGACATCTAATTCAGCTACGGGGAATGGTCCCTGGCACATTTTCGCTCCGAAACGTTGTCTGGAAATGATTTGCAAGGACGCTATTTGGCCAAGAGCGAGCGGGCCGTGGAGCTGCACGTGCCTCGGGAAGGAGCCCTCACGCTGCACGCAGCTCAGGCAAGGGCTCCCGCTGCTCCGACGCCAGAGCAGAAAGTTCAAGAGCCGCTGCTGTAATGCAGTTTTTTTCCCAGCCTTTCTATCAAAGTGCCTGGTTTCTTACATTTCTGAGGGAGTCTGAGCTGCCTCTGGGACTGCGAAACCCTTGCTGAGAGTAACTTGCTCTGGCAGGAGAAATGCGGCATAGCTTGAACCACAGAGCAGTTCCTTTCACATAGGTGTGAATCAGAGTATTGTTATATGACCTGAGGGACTGGGGAAAAAAAACATTCTGAAGAAAATTACTACCAGCTTTGCCTCTTACCTGTAGAAGAACAGAAACCAGTTCAGCTTTTATCCCTGCAATGCCATCTTTCAGGGCCTGAACTGTATGGGGAGACCCACTACGAGAAGGCAAGAGCTCTTCAAAATACTCCCTTCAAAAGACGGCGAGTTATTCTCAGGTTCTGCAGCTTGTCAGAGATCAGTGAGCTGCGTCCCCTTGTGAGGAAAGCCCGATGCACTTTCCACAAGCGCTCACAGAACTGTGCCTTTCTGTAGGGGTGGTTTGTAACACGCTAAGAAGGTCGGTAAGGATGAAATGTGAAGAGAAACGTGAGAGAGAGACGGAGATAACACGGCAAGGGTTAATTTCCATCTCTCTCTCTCATATCCTTATTAGTGCTAAATATCTGCAACACAATTCGTCATGGCACTCCCTTTGGCAGCTGCTTGTTGCTAACTAAACACGTTTTCACATCAGATAAATCCACTTTAGTGCTGTCTGTGCTATAAACTTCTACCCTGAGCACCCACTCTCACTTCACTTCCAGTAGCCACCTGGGTAGTCAGTGAAACCTGAAATAAAACACGTGGTTTGCTCCCGAGAACCACTGACAGCAACTCGTGGTGGTAATGCATCTTGCATGAAGAAACACAACTCCATTATCAAAGGTAATCTGCAGATTAGGAACAGAAACACTCCTAAATCAGCTCGGAAACCTGAAGTTTCCATTACACTTTGTCCCAGAGCAACGAGAGCGCCAGTAACGCTGATTTCTGTAACAGAGCATCTTCCTGCTGCCAATAAGCACATTTCAGTGCAGAGCAGAGGACAGCCATGGGGCAGCCGGTACTTACGGTCACTGCGAACCTTTTCTGGACGGGAATTAGCGACTGAAGCAGAAAGGCTCTCGTTATTCTTCCCCTAAAGGATCCAGTATCATGTGAAAACAAATTCTTGAATCCAAACACTCCAACAAAAATAGTTCAGCGAGGAGCACAGAAGTGGCACGAAGGCAATCACGACACACGCCTTCCAAGCTCCAGGGCCCATCCTCTGTTGTTAATCTTTAGTTAATTAGTCTGGTTTAGAGAGCAGCCCGGCACACGCAGAAAAGCCAACTTCAATTTTCAAGTCAACGCGCTCGAAAAGATGCAGCCTGCCTTCGCCTTAGGATTTCGACGCCCACAGCCAACACAAAGGATGCAATTCTATTTTAAAGAAAAAAAAAAAATCAAAAAATTAAAAAGAAGAAATGCAAGAGTTTTACAGTCGAGCTTTCATGTTCTCATTACCTAAAACCGCAGCTTCTACAAGGTAAGACAGCGCAATTGGGAAGACCAGATGCAGCCCACACGCGAACATCTTTGCTCTTCTGTAGGAATTCCTTCATTTTATTAAAGGCGAATACCGACATCCTCAGAGCGCCACGTAACTACTCTGAGAAGTTAAAGCATTCAGAGAAACTCAGACTTCAACCCCAAAATTTCCTGTTTGCCTTTACAGCCTCTTTTACTACCAATCAGGTTGGTCATACTTGGGAAAGAGAATGGCCACGTATCGGGACAGAAGGCCTAGCTGGAACGCTACTTAGGACGCTCTCACGACCAAAGCCTGCTCTGTCCCAGCTGCACCGCTCTCCCGGTGGCTGTCTGCGCCTCCAGGCCACTGGAACAAGGTCAGACCCACCAGGCGCAACAATTTGGTCACAAAGTTCAAGCTCGTAACGTTCAAGGGGAAGTTCTAATTCTGCAAAAAAGGGCATTTGACAAATTGCAGGAATCTGATAATGATCTACAGAAAGGAGACGTCACACAGAGACCAAAACTCACAGATTCTTGCTAGCTGACATAGTAAAACCAAACCTCCTTTCCCCTTAAATATGACAACAATAAGAAGCTTTTCTTTCTCAGGAGGAAGAGTTACACCTCTGGAATTACGGCAGGAGAGCTTCTCTCTCACAAGTAACACCTTCCATGTCCAGAGCTCTCAGAGCCAGCTCCAGGGGAGAATCGTCCACAGAGTTCTCGAGTTCAGGAGATAACGTCAATCCTGTCTATCATGCCAACAATGGCCTGTCACGACAACGAGAGATGAAATAATCCTTAATTCAGCATCTACAAGCTCATACTGGCTTCAAAACTCATGAAAAGATACCACCAGTGAAAATAATATAGAACATATAGGTGGCTTCCCATCCGACACAGCCTGAATAATAGGCTATCACACCCCCCAGAGATTTTTCAACAGAATAATTAAATTGTTCTTCTTTCTAAAAATTTATATCTATGCATACAATCCTCTCCTCTATGAATTTCTACTTTTCTACCTACCACGCTCCTCAGCCATCACAACACTGCTTCGCTTTCTGGCTTGTGAGGATTGAGCAGACACCAAAGCTTTTGGGGATCAAGGGGCACTCTTCTCACAAACAGGCTCAACAGTGACCACGTCATAACGTCAGGAAGGCCTGGAAGAAGAAAAGGAAGATGTTTTCCCCCTCTCCGCTCACAGGCGTATCTTTAAATAGGCTTACAAACAAGAAGGGGCAGGGTGCTTAAAGAGATGCAGGTTTATATTGTCACTAAATCACTCTCTTTTTTTGTATTTATTCCCGTTTCAATGCTTCTTCTCAGTGCCGGGTAGAGCTCGCTCAGACCAGCTCACCTACCAAGCTCCAAAGGTGCACAGGCCAACAGCTGGTGGTCCCTCTTCTCCCAGTTTGGAGAGTTTGGCCAGTTAACACCAGCCAGCACCAAGAGCTCAGAAAACAAAACACACAAACTCCAACCACTGTTGCGAAAACAGGGAAGTCAATCCGGTCTTGTGCGGCCGGCACCGAATATGCGACAGACGCAAATCGGGAGACACAATAGTAATTGTTTATTTACAACAACATTTACAGGTTCTTTCGGATTGCCGGTGATAAATTAAAAGCTACAGGTATAACACAAGGTTGATCACTAATATAACACCACCACCACGCACTATACGCACACGTACACACCAACAGCAATAACAACTTGCCCGCTGTGGGCCCGGCCGCTTGGCAAATAGACAAGCCTGTGGAACAGGGATACAGTGGAACAAGAGACAGTAAAGTTGCAACAAACAAGAATCAAGGACACGCTCAGGGAAGCACAGAAATGCACCTGAGGAGAAAATGTGAAATATAGCCAGGGAGGAAAAGCATATCTCTCAGCGTTAGCTGAGGTAAATAATATCACCCCAATTTCCGCCCCAAAATCGGAACAGGAGCAACTCAGAACCATACCGACGACTGGATGGATTGACGAATTCCCTCCTTCTCCATCCCCCCGACTTGGGACACCCTGTGGGTAATATTATTTACCTCAGCTAACGCTGAGAGACAGACAAACTGGTGTCCCACCTCAGCACAGACGGGACAACGCGCCCTCAGTCACCCGCTCCCTGTCAGACCGCAGAGGACCCTCGCACCACGGTGCTTCTCAACAAGGCGAGAGCCTTCGGCCTCGCCAGCCCCCAGCACAGCCGCGCCCTCCACCCCACGGGAACACCCTGAGCTCAGGGTTTCGCCTTTTTTTTTCAGGATAGACCCCTGTGCTCTCCAGACCTTTCCCGAGCCCAGGAGAACGAGCCGCTGATCCCCCTCCACACATCCCACCTCAGTCCCTTCTTCCTCTAGCCCCTCACCCAAAGGGTTTCCCACCTCCTCAACACTCCCCAGAGCCTTTTTTTTTTTTTTTCTCCCCTCAACACCACTCCCTTTTCCCCCAGAAGCAACAGCTCGCGCTGCACCAAACCCCCGCCGTCCCTCAGCCCTCAGCTCAAAGGGAACCCGGAGCGGCCGGCCGAAGGGCAACACCACTTTGGGCACATTTATCTCAAGGAGGCACCGCCGAGCACAGGAGGACCAGGAGGCGAGCGGCCAGGCCAGGCCAGGCCAGGCCAGCCCCCCGCTTCCCCCCCCCCTAGCCCGCACCCACAATGGCGCCGAGAGCCCAGCGCCCTTCCCCACCGCCGCCCCGCCACCGCCCCGCGCATGCGCAAGGCAGCCACGCCCACCTCCCCCTCTCCCGCCTCGGCGCGGAGCGGACCTCACCCGCCCTGCGTCGTGCGCATGCGCGCTGCCGCCTACCGCTCCGGGGCGCGGCGGTGGCGGGAAGCAGCCGCTCGCCCCGCGAAGGGCTGAGGTGAAGCGGGGGCCGGGCTCGCCCCCACGGGCCCGTTTTTGCCCTCTGGCCGCGGGCAGAAGCGGGCGAGCCCCACCGTACCCCACCGCCGGTCTCCTCCCCGAGGCGCGGGCCCAGGCCGCGGCCTCCAGCCCCACCCTCCCTTCCCCCCCGCAGGCCCGGCGGCAGCGGCTCGCAGACAGTAAAGCTCTGCAGGCGGACAGCAGCGTGGAGGGATCGGTTTTTATTTCAAAAGACAGTAAGACAATTTTTTTTTTTTTTCTCTTGTTTTCGACTTCGTATCAAAACACTTGGTAGGGTTCCTTTTCTCCCGATTGGCCCCTAAAACTGCTACAACCAAGCAGCATGCTCCGACCACAAGCGACACGCCGCGAGCTCGACACGTCTCCACACTCACGCCTCACAACAACTACACGTCAGCAATGCACAGCAAGATGGCTTGTACCTTATTAAGACACTAAGAGCACTCCTGGCCAGGAGGGAAGGCCTCGCTTCCTTCCCTCAGGGTAGGCAAAAAAAAAAAAACCAACAACCAAAAAACAACTTCTCCAGGAAAACAAGGCTGTTGTACTGAAGCTGTTAAGTGTAACCCAGCAATGAGCAATAAAGCGTGGTGTGTCAGCACTTAGTGAAGGCAAATTCAACCCCTGGGTAGCCATTGGTTAGAGGGGCTGTGGCTTCTCTAAGCCTACCAGGGAAGGAAATGGCCAACAGTGGCGGGGAAGGGAAGGGAAACAACCCCTAGGAAGGTTCCATTGTTCAGATAACAGGCTTGGCTTTAATAAAAAGAAGAAAAAAAAAAAAAAAGTCTTCTTTCACCCAAGTTGCTTCTCCACAACACAGAGAGTTACCTTAAAGCTGAGAAACTGAACTGCTCTTTTGGCAAACAGCTCCTGGAAAGGAAGTTTTCCCAACAGGCTTCCATCCCTAGCCCAGCTACTCTAATTCAGTGGCCCACAGCCAGAACCGTCACACCCTCTTTCCTCCCCTGCCAAAGCAGGGTGGCCCAGAGCTGATTAACAGAAGGTTAATAGGGAATTTTAAAGCCAAGAGCTTTGAAGTGTAGCTCACCAACCTCACCAGTTATTCGGAATGTTTACAATGGTTGCTACAAAAAAAGGTAGTTACAAAATGTGTACATCTCAAACATGCTCCCCAAACATTATTGCATTGTTTATTTCCCTTAATAACGGTGTTTGAAGCTCTGCCCAACCTGATGGCCTTTAACCCTGAGGCGAAGGAGAAGATTTGTGTTTGGTCGAGTTGGCAACAGAAAGTAAACTCTGGTCCCCAAGGGTTAGAGGTCAGCAGCAGCTGGGCTGGCCCCCCCGGCATCGTGTGGCGGAGGCAGTGGCAGGGATCCATTACATCTCGTTCAGGTCTAGCAGGGTCTGGTCCAGCATTCTTTGCGTGCAGAGATGCTCCTCTTTGGTGGATTTCAGTTTATCTGGCAGGAAGCAAGAGTCAAAGAGTTACAACAAGGCAGCTTCAGCCAACAGAGAAACCTTCGCCAAAGAAAGCTCGCGCTACCCCCTTCCCAGCACGCTGCCGCAGCAAGTCCTCAGGCCGGTGGGTGCCTGGCTGGGTGCAGCTAGAAGCTCTGAAGTTACCTGGCTCATTTGTAGCCCTGGCCTCTCTCATTGCTGGTGCTCCCAGTCAGCACGGTCACGATGGACTTTTAGCCAGTGCTCTAGGCAGTGTTTGGCATGCAGGTGCCTCCAACCGCAGCTAGCTTTCCCCAGGGCTCCAACACTTCCAGCCAGCAGACCCCCCGTGGCCCAGCAAGGCGCCCAAGAGCAACGCAGAGGTAAACCACACTCAAGAAGTCACCCCCTGCCACTACAGCTGGTTGTGCCCGCCTTCCCCCTCCCAGCACAGGACCCGAGACGCCAAGCTGGGCACCGAGGCCCCAACGACCAGCAGCGGGGAGCGGACAACCATGCCTCAAGGACAGCGGGGAGGAGGCTGTTTGCAGTGAAGGGCAGGCAGGGAGCGAGGAGGAGCGAGGGTGCTGCAACTCTGCCCGAGACTACAGGCGGCTGCGCGGTCGATTCTCACATGTTCCTTAAGCCAGGAGGAGAGCTCAGATCAGCAACTAGCGCTCTAGGTAGGCTTTACTCCAAAGGTGAGCCCACCCATATCACTGAAGACATCCACACGCTGGGACACTGGACAGACAGGCTGTAGAAAGATGTCCTTTAGGTAGAGGCAGTTTCTCAAAGCTGCTCCCCAACCTCCCCAGGATCAGAAACCGGGCACAGAGCGAGAAGCAGCCTTCCTAGAGCACTAGCAACTGCAGCGTTTCGAGGTTCCCTGCAGGCGCTCAAGACCCAGCTTCACGCTGGGGATTTTTGGGACTGGCTTTCAAAGCGTTCATGAGCTTTCCCAACCCGTTCTGGGGCTCCGCAGCTGCGCCGGGGTCAGGCCCCGGGAATGACCGCTTGCCCCAAGCCTTCTAGGTTAGGACTCAACTATATAGGAAAGTACTACAGGTGTGCAGTGTCTTACAGACCACGAGGTCAGTCATTTATTGTTAGAAGCCATCATTCCATGCAGCAGGAAATCCTACAGTCGTTCCTCTAACAGTATATTAAGCCTTAGCACTTGACAGGCATCTTTTAGCAGACATAAGCCTAACTTCACCCCTCCCCTCTCTTGGTGGGTGCAGCCAGTCTGGTTCCACGGAGGAGCCAGGCAGGACCCCGCGGAGAAGTGAACAAGTCTGCTCAAAAACCAGCCCAGTCTGAGGGTTACTCCACCAAGAAGAGAGGTTAGCTTTATAAAAACAAACTCTTAAATAAATTAGAGGATAAATTCAAGCGCCCCATTAAATAGCAGCAATTGCATAAAAGGTGCAAGTCTGCCAGTCTTAAGAAAGATCAGATTTCACTGTGGTCCACAGCATTGGTGGTCGCAATAAGCTTGTTTAATGGTATTAGTGGGCCCCCTTCTCAGTCACACAGATCATGCAGCGTTAACTTCAGCTCGTTAGAGAGCAGGCGGTTTTTCTCAAGCTGGCTGTACAGGCGCTCTGCAGCAGCAACAGGATTAGGGGAAACAAGAGGAAGAGAGAAAAAGAGAGAAAGGGAAGGTTAGTAGAGGACCAAGACGAGCACATCAAATCAGCTGTCTCCATAACACGTGTCTCTGAGGATCAAGTCTAGGCCATTACACAGATGAAGCCAGGGAGAACAAAAGTTTGTCTTACTCTAACTTTTCAGCTCAGGAAGATCACGGAGGAAACCAAGTGCGGGCAGACATGGAAGTGCTGCCAAGGGCTTGCGAAGGCCAAGAAAGGAAGAGGAGAACACACCAGAAGAGGAGCCTGCAGGCTGGGCTGTACCCAGGTAAGGAGACACGGGATGCGCTTTCAGCCTGTAAGAGCACTTTGCAGAAAGAAGGAGTCCTACCACAGCTCAACCAGAAGCACCTTGCAGAGTGAACCACACCAAGCAGCAGTGAGATCGATGGGGTTTTAACAGTAGGACAGGGACACCAGAAGAACGGAAAATGACAGCACCTCCTACCTGACCTGGAGGACACTCCTCCCCCAGGACACACCTTTGTGCCGCCCTGACAACCCACCACACCTACGCCAGGATCGAAGGCAGTATCTGCTGCAGGTACAGCACAGAGGAAGTTTGGGAGCACAGGCTCTTATTCTAGGCCTGCCCCAGAACAGCTACACGAGCAGGGCACAAACTGCCCCTGCAGCTGACAGCCTTCACCTCCCAGCCAGTCCCTGTCCTCCCAGCCTCGCAGGGCTCTAGCGACCACACTCCCCCCCCCAAGGCTGGTCCCAAGTGCGTGTTCTCAGCAGTAACTCCAGGGAAAGGGAGAACCTCTGCCAGGACAGGCCCCCTCTTGGATGTCCTGTCAGGCAGCCTGTCAGCCACAACAGAGAACCAGTTCAGCACCTTATCTCTGCCCATCGACACAGGCAGGGTCCTCCCAGCCTGACAACTCCAATTCCTGCATCTGGGGGGATTCCAGGCAGTGAAAAATCCTCATACAACAGCGGCCAGCCTGGCAGAACTAATCATCACAAACTGTAGCGATCCATACGGCGTGCTGCCTCTGCCTGATGAGCGAGCACAAAGCACAGCCACTCTTGCTGGCCTTCGGCTCCTTCTCAAATCCTTGTACCACAAGGTCCCTAGGAATCTAGGGCACCCTCTGAAGGGGATCTACACCATTCCCCGTTACTTTCAACCTAGGAATATTTTGCTCTTGAAGAAGACTTGGCCAGGTAAGATTCAAGACACTGAGTCAAGTTGTTCACACGGAGCAGCCAAAGCATGTCCCCCTCTCCAGGGAGTCTCAGCCCAGTCCCTCCACCACGACAGACGCACAGAAGGGGTGAAGCTCACCTTCACCCAGCTACCCTCAGCTCCTCTCAGCCCTCAGCCCCTGCTCTGGCTGCACCTCACTCTGCAGGACAGAGGGCAGCAACGCTGATTGATTGTCCCTTCTTGAAGCCACTGAGGGACCAACCAACAGCCAACAATTTTTGTCCCACCACGTTCTAACTAGAAGTTGAGGGGAGTTGTGGTGTGGGGGACGGGTACACCCCATCCTGGCCTATGCCAGAGCCCACCTTGCACATCAGCTACTGTTGCTGGGGACGCACTCTCTGGCCTCCAGCCTGGCTCTGAGCAGGTAGGCTGGGTGCCAGTCTCCAGCCCCAGGTGATCAGGGCTGGTCCTGGGTCTCCAGAGTGGCAGAGGATGGGAGTGAACTGCAGTCAGAAGTCCCTGTGACTGGAGGCTGGTGCAACGGCTCACAGCCTTCAAGGGTGAGGTGCTGCTTGCGGACAGGGACCTGATGATCCACCCACGTGAGGGAGCAGATTGACTGAAGTAATTAGCATGACCCTTCCTAGACCTCAGGAACAGCTCAACACAGAATGTTTGCCCAGGTCTGCTGGGGCTAGATTCAGCGTTTGGCCTGTTCCCTTCTCCACCCAGCCCGCAGGGCAGCCTTACCAGCCGTCCTTGCAACCTGGGGAGCTCCAGGACCTGTGCCTCCTGGTCAGCTCATCTGCAGCACTCCTGAGCCAACAGCCCACCTCACGGTAACGAGCCTGCACAAGCCCAGCAATCCAGTCAGACCAGAAGCCTTTTAAAACCTCCCAGGGCAGAAGTTGCATCACCCACCCATCCCATCCATCTACCACCCAGCATGGAGTTCCACCAGGACAAGCAGGGAAAGGGCCTGCCACAGCCCAGCCTGCGATAACATCGCTTGCAACACCACCGTGCAACGGCAGAGCCACCAGCTCCACGCAGCGCGAGGCAGTAACAAGCCCACAGCTGACGGGACCTCCCCACGAGGCGGCTGTTTCACAAGGGTAAGAGCTGGCAACCCAACACTGGGCTGGAAACCTCCACACCCCCAGACGCTTGTGACAGAAGCCCTGCCCCTCCCACAGGATCTAGACCCCCCTTACTCCAGCTGCAGGTTTGGTTACTGAAGAGTTACAGGTTCTTGCTTTGGGCTCACAGGGCACAGAGTTACTGCTCCATACCCGGGGAGAGTCAGACCACCATCTACCAGAGCTTTCCAAGCTTTGAAGTGTCCAACCCTTTGAAATTCCTTGCAGGAACGCTCCTTTCCTTCCCCACCCAGACCCGGCAGAGAGCGGACAGCCCTGACACAGGAGAGTGAGAACAGGCCGGGGCAGTTCAGCATGTCTGGACTACGCTTGTGGAGAACTGAGCGACACAAACCTGAGGAAACCACGGGAGGTGGCCCATTTCATCAAAACTCTGTTCGTGAAGGGCTCTTCGGGCACTGCGGCAGATGAACCAACCCAGAAAGGAAAAAGCATTTGACAAACCGCCGTGAGGCGGCACAGACAGGGACGAGAGGCTGATCGGTGCTCACGACACCGGAGCAACTAGCAGAGTCAGACCCGCGGTGACACACGCCAAGTGTTTGCAGCCTGCCGGCTGCGGCGCTCGCTGTGAAGCTCCGTGCCACGCTCCCCGGGGGGGATCCCATCCCCCTCAGCCCCTGCACGGGGAGCGGAGGACTTCGCAAGCCACAGATTCCCTGGCTCGGGTGCCCACAGCCCTGCTGCAGCGCAGTCTCAGTTCGGAAGCGAGGGGCCATACATCCCCCCCCACAGCCACAGGCAGCACTTTGCCCCCAACCAGTCCTGCCCAACTGGAAACCAGCCACTTGATATTTATTAGCTTCCACACCCTGCCAGTGACCTAGTGCCTATCAGGTGTGGTGACTTCCCACTGCGAGCCAGCGTTTGGCAACCGATGCCGGTGAACACTACCGAGCAGGCAGGTGTAAGGAGTGGCTTCAGCCAGGCTCGAGGACTTGACGTCCTGCTGCAAACCCCAGCCTCCCCTTTGACCCTACAGAGCATGCGACATGCCGAGGCACCGTCTGTGGAGCTGCAATTCACATTTGGGAGCCAGTAAGACACCCAAAGGGAAAAAATCCAGCAGGTTAATGAAGTCTGTGTGTTCCACCAAGGGTGATGAGGGTTACATTGGTTTGAAATAGTTACTCTGAAGCAGCAAGTGGTCACTGGAAACCCGTTTCTCAAAAGCACCAGCCGTTCCATTCAATTTATACCAGAATTGTTTTCCTTAAAAAAGGTGACATCATGCTCGAGCAAGAGGCAAGAGAAATACAAAAGGAGCTTTATGGCTCTACACACGATATGCAGATGAGAACAACATACTCCCAGCTACACCCAGACAGTGAAAGGGCAGCCCCTCAGAGCACAGCAGTGTCTGGCACATCGGGTCAAACAGAGGGAGCTTTGTTTAGGAGCAAGTGCAGCATAACTGGGGGGCTGCTACTGCTGCCATCAAGCTTCAGTGTCTTTACAGCACTCGTTCCCAGGGATGCCCTGGGCACAGTAACTGGAAAAAGGTACTGGAATTCAGAGCGAGGTGATGAGAGCATGAAGGCAGGGTGCAGGTGCAGAACAAGCCACTAAGCAGAGAGGCAAATCCAAAGTGGAGTTTGGAATCGCAAGACTTATCTGTGTGAGACAGAAGGAGACACTAATTTTAAAAGAAGCTTCAGTGTTTGTGCACGGCAAACTTTGCTTAGGGAGCTCTCGGACGCTAGTGTTAAGGCTCTTCCTCGGCAGTGCCGGTACCTGGCCTCTCCTCGGTTAGTGGTAAGGACCGTGTGGAGCAGCTGTTAGCAGAACCCGCCGCAAATCCGAACAAAAAGCCGAGTAGCAAAGTTGCAGAAACGTACGAGTTCAGCTACTTCCACAGATCAGTTCACGATCCAGCCCATCTCAACTCTGTTAGGGCCGCTCCTAAGGAATCCACTGGAGCACTAGCCAGAGCCTCTTCCAGGAGGAACCCCGAGGCCACGGCCCAGTGGCTCCAGCAGGCAACTAAGCCACATCACCTTAGGAAGCCTTTCCCAGTGGGGCTGGGAATTGCACTCGTGGAGTTCAAGTCCGAACCCTTTCAGGCCAGCACAGCACTTCGTGTTACACATGCAGATCACAAGGACCTAGAGTTAAGAGTACGGCATGCTGCAGGGAAGCCTCCACAATCCTCGAGGCAGAGATCTGTAGAAGTAACCTAGACAACACAGTGCCATCGATTCTCCAACTAGGAAAGTCACAGCAAACCAAGCAAGCTCTGGCAGTCTAGCCTGCTGAAGCAAGAGGCGAACACCAGCCAGCTCATATTTACATGGAAGTCATGTCATTCAGGGCGTGGTCCAGTTCCTCACTAATTGCTTTGTACTTCAGTTTCTGGGCATAGAGCTCATCTAGAAGAGGTTTAGGAGGAGAACAAAAGGGAAACAATGAGGGAAGGCAGAAGAGTTCTTCCAGCACCCTGGGGCAGGAAAAGCAGTATGGGGTTCATGGAGAGAAGAAAATGAAGTTAGATGTGGAGCCATCACAACTCCGTATTAGTTGCCGACAATGAATGGGTGGGTTCCAACAGCCTGAGGACAGTCTGACCAGCAAGTGCCTTCCAGGATTACAAGCCAGCTCTGAGGGGAGCAGAGCCAAGAACTCAAACCGCATCAGCTTGTGAAAACAAGCTGCCCAGCTGGGTCAGCAAGAACCACTGACAGGAGGAGCAGCAGGGAAGGGCAACTCCATCCACTTGGGGAGAAGCTTGCTTACACCTAAGGAAGGCACAGATCAATGGAGGTGCTTTGTTCTCACCTTCAGTCTCAATATAAAAACCAGCTTGGGGGAAGTGAGTCACGTAACAGTCCTGGGCATCAGAGGAAATTCCCATCTTGTATACACAGCTGGCAGGGTGAGCCTAAAGGACAGGCCACACCGGTGTTCTCTACCGGATAACGGAGCAGACCGGCAGATCGCTCTCCTTCAGGGGAGGAGGCAGTCCCGAAACTCGTACCGATGCACTCCTCGAGCACTGTGCAGAGCTGGCACAGACTTCTCCCAGCTCTAGCTGCCTAGTACAGCTGGTAATGTTGTTAATGGCTTCACAGAGCCCGGAGAACTTTGTCAGTTGTCATAAACCAGGTCACTTCAGCAGCAAGGCTGGAGACCAGAGCCAATTCTCGATCAACGTGTTTCAAGGGGAGCACGCAGGGATTTGAAGGAGTTTTTGCAGTTCCCAATAAAAGCTTGCCCTGGATCATGAGGTGGCTCAGATTGCTGCTTGGCTGCAGTTCTGGAATAGCTCAGCTGACACCATTGCTATTTCTAGATTAAAAAAACCTCCAGAGTGACTCCAGACAGTAGGATGTGGCTTTGCATCTCCAAGACCTGGCACTAAACCACCACTGAGGCACACGCTGTGCTTGAGGCAGGAGGCTTCTAAGTATTGGTTTACCAGCACCACCACTCCAGCCACAGCCCTGGATTTAAGGGAGCCAGCCAGAACCTTCTCCTTCCATGGCTTGGGGAAAGGTAGGATTCAGCAATGGCTGCCCTCAGGAGTGCTCCTGAAGTATGGTGAAACCAGGAACAGGAGGTGGAAAGGAACCCATCCCAGGCACAGGTTGACCACCACACCGCATGGGTGGAGCTTCTGGTGATTTAATCTTGAACCAGGAGCAATACTGGGGAGGCCAAGTCTTCACAGGGGCTGTTTCAAGACTCACTGACTACTGTGGTGGACTTGCAGCAACACTGTCTGCAGCAGAGCGCCACGTGCACGAGATTCTGCACATAAGTATGTTATCGTAACTAATTCCTGTTGAGTTCAAGTGGTCTTTTTTCCTATGCCACTCCTTAAATTGGGGTTAAGCTGGAGAGCACAGGAGTCCAGTTACATTCCTGAGGGCATCACAACCAAGATACACCAGCTGCACTATGTGTCACTATCAGTCAGATGCAGCATGGGGTTTGGATCAAGAGCTTGAGGCCTGCTACAGCCCAGCCAGGGAACTGCTTTCAGAGTAGAAACACAGGGCACAACTCTTGAGCCCAGAGGCACCAAGCCTCACCTTAGAGATCAAGTTAGGTCAGGCTCCAAGTATGGAGGAGCAGAGCAGCGCCTCCATTCTCCAGCTCTCCGGGAGACAGCCTTCCTCAGGTCCCCTCACTACATATTCTTTGGCTTCCCATCCCCAGAATGTACCTTCCAAATCATCGATGGTCTTCTCCAGCTTGGCTACAGATCGTTCAGCAAATTCAGCACGGGTCTCCGCCTGCCAGACAGAGGCGAGGCAGTTAGGACAACAGCTTTGGGACACAAAGACTACAGAGGCAGCAGCCTGAGGACATGAAGTCTGCCAGCCTCCACGTCTCCCCGCAGTCAAGCTGAAGCCAGCTCACCCAGCGGGCCATCCCCACACGGTTACTCACCTCTTTGAGTTTATCAGTCAGGATCTTGATCTCTTCCTCGTATTTATCCTCTTTCTGAGAGTACTGTGGAAAAGGGAGGAGTCAGCAATCGGCAGCCCTCAGCAGCCCCACAAACCTCCCACTCCAGAGAGCCCACAGCTACAGAGGGAGACGTGAACTCCTCCCTGCAGTGCACGCACCCACAGAAGCTTCCAGCTGGGAGTTGTTCACATCCCTACCCTCACCCAACACAACTGGGTCAGGCAGCAAGTCCCACATCACACACGTAACACAAACTTGGGCGCAGAAAAATTTTCATCCCAGCAGCATAAACATCTTGGCTGACGGAGTCTGCCCCAAGGCAGGGCAGGGCAGCCAGACTTCCCGCACTCCCAGCTTCGACGCTCAACGTCAGCCCTGCACTGAAATCCGTTAGCTCTCCTGGGAGAGCAAGCACAGCTCTCCTCGCTTGCTCAAGGCTGCGGTTGCATCATCTCCATCCCAAGTGGGTGCTCTGCTGTGGCACACCCTCCGAGCAAAAGAGAAATGTTTCTGGCCCTTGGACAAGGAGCCCTAC
The DNA here is from genome assembly GCF_034619465.1 of Leptosomus discolor. Lineage (NCBI taxonomy): Eukaryota > Metazoa > Chordata > Aves > Leptosomiformes > Leptosomidae > Leptosomus > Leptosomus discolor. Next base: position 2,494,966 of record NC_141416.1, read on the forward strand.
CTTCTCAGCCTGAGCCTCAAGAGACTTGAGATTGTTGGTGACATTCTTCAGCTCTTCTTCCAGCTCGGAACATTTACTGTGGGGTTTCATAAAGAAAGGAGAGAGAAAAAGGAAAAGAAGTGGGAGGGAAAGACAGGAGAGACAAGAAGTGAATCCATGTGCAGGGAAGACCAGGAAGTTCTTTAGGAGACAGTCTGCGATCAGACTAGATGGGACCCTGCTTTGAGGCACTTGTGCAGAAAGCAAGTTCTCTTCCCGCCTCCGAGTTCCCATTTTGGAGTATCCTGCCAGCACACGCACAGGGCACTGAGCTGAGCAGCTGAGACGTGGACACAGATTTCTGCCGGACCTGGAGTCTTCACGCTGAAACTGCGTGTTTAGTTTGCTGCAAGGAGGGAAGCTGTTCTGACGGACAGATGGACAGCCACCACCACTCAGACAGGAATACTTATGGGCAGAGAGGACAGAACATTCCAGGAGAGAGAAAGACGCAGTTAAGCTGAGGGAAGGAGCGTAGCAAGGAGACCACAAGAGTTCTGGTTTAATGGTTCAAGAAGGGAAAGGTTAGTACCTTTTCTTCGGCAACAGACAGACACTTCAAGTTCTGGTCCATCACTCTGATCTGCTCCTGCAGCTCCCGGCAACGACTGTTAGTGACGGTCACACGATGGCACAAGCCAGGTGGGGGCAAGGGTCAAAAGAAGCACCAATAACACAATACCACAGAGCAAAAAAGGGGGTAGGGGAAAAACACAAAAAAGTCATGGTCATGACATGCATGTCTGGGCAGGAAGCACACTGCTACTGCTGCGTACACACCAACTTTGTTAGACAAGGCCCAGAGCACAGAAAGGCCCTGACCAGCTCCTCAAGGATCAGCTCAAGCATCCGGACACGTGAAAGGAGCCCAAACACCCCAATTTGTGGGTCTGCTCTAAGCAGAGGAAGCCCAGCTTGCTGCTCAGCAGTGCAGAAGCCTGTAGCAGTTACTGCAAATATTTTAAGAGGGCAGAGACCAACCTCAGCCGCGGTTCTGCCCTTCGACATCCCACGTGCCACTTCAGCCCCCGGCCCGGGAGGCCTCTGCTGTTTTAGGACAAGTGCTGTGCGCTCACGTGCCCCATCGCAACGTGCGAGGATCTCGTGGCCGTACGTACAAAGCAGTGGTGGTGACTACCGAGTGGGAAAGGATTCCCTGGCCTTGCTAACTAGGGATTCTCTCCATGCAAAGGGGCAGAACATCTCCACTACAAGGCAAATCACATCAAACTCCGCATCCTCAGCGGACCTAACCCTGTTCCGAGGCAGAGAGCGCTTCCAACTCTTTCATCTGAGGATCTAAACCCACCCTGTGCTTCAGGCCTTGTGTAACAAGGTTAGAAATGCTGTGTTAGTTCCCATGCAAAGGTAGATGTGCCAGTTACATGCGAGCAGATTACTCACGACTCTGCAAGCTCAGCTCTCTCTTCAGTACGCTCCAGATCTCCTTCTATGATCACCAGCTTCCGAGCAACCTGGAAAGGAGAAATGGAGTTAAGAGGAAGGAAGACGATTTTTTTTGTCCTTGTGGCCCGTGCAGGGCAGTAAAGGGAACACCTGCAGGAGCCACTGGAGCCGCCAGAGTCTTTTGGCTAAGGGGAACACTGATGTAGCTCTGCTCAGAGCCAGGCTCTCCCCCCAGGCTTGCTGAGGAAAGGCCTGCCAGCAGGAAGAGGAGCCGCCTCTCCTGGCCAGAGTTCGCTCCACCAAAGCATCCGAGGCTCTCACCTCCTCGTACTTCCTATCCGCCTCTTCTGCAATGTGCTTGGCTTCCTTCAGCTGGATCTCCTGCAGTTCCATCTTCTCCTCATCCTTCAGAGCTCTGTTTTCAATGACTTTCATGCCTCTGCCCAAAAGAAAGCACAGGGAGGGGAGATGTACGAAACCACCCTGTACAAGCCAGCGGTGTAATGAGTTTCAGAGCGTTCACGGTGCTCCCCCAGGGCCACGCTGCTTCCTCGTAAGCCACGACACCTCTGAGAGCAGAGGGGAGCACAGGAAGGCAGACACCGCTGGGCTGACGCGAATACAGCAACCCTAATTGCTCAGAATTAACTGTTCCTTGGAGCGTTTCTCCAGCAGCTCATTGGGCTTCTGGACCAAGGGAAATGTGGTGTTGCCAAGAAGAACAAGCCAGGCCATCTTAGGGACTCTACGCAGCTGAGCCAAGCACTTTCCAGGCTGGAATGCAGGAAGAGCCAAGTCCATCTTTACAGCAGGACATCAGTTGGGTCAGGGTGCTCACTACACGCACTGACAAAGCGCATCAGCCAACTGGAAGGAGACCGCTCCCCTCTGAATCACGCTGCCAGGTCAGGGGACATCTGCCAGAAGGGAGGATGCTGGCAGAGGCAGCAGGAAGAGAGGCTTCCCCACCAGCAGCCACCTTCACAAGACAACAGTGTCCCAAAACCAACACATTTCTCCTCTCTTGGAGGCGGGGATGCGTGGTAGCACACAGCACTTACTCGCTCCTCAGCCTCATGTTCCAAGATACTCCCTCAAGACCATCAGCACTGTTCTAGTTGCCCCGCACAAGTGGGTACCCCCACATCCAGGGGTATCTCCTTCCCAAGAGGTTGATGGCACTGGGCCCTCAGGAACACGTCCGAGATGTTTGAGCAGCAACCCTTGCTCACCTTTCGCTTTCATCTGCAGCTTTCTCTGCCTCTTCCAGCTTCTGCAGAGCTGTGGCAAGGCGCTCCTGGGCTCGGTCTAACTCCTCCTCTACCAGCTGGATACGGCGATTCAAAGATGCCACTTCTGCCTCAGCCTGGAGGGAGCAGATGAGGGCGACTCAGCCTGTGGCGGGGTCAGCCGTCAGCGCGGGGCGGCCGAGGTCTGCCCTCGGGTCAGCGGCAGCACACGGGAAGCCGAAACAAAGCCGAGGAGCTTTAGCCACTGTCTTCCAGAGGTCGCACTGCCATACGCTTGCACGTTGAGCTTTGCAGCGCTCCACACACACGCACTTCGCACACACATACACACCGTCCATGCAGCAGGCACCCTGCAGGTCCCTCACCTGTCAGCTTGAGCTGACACGACAGTTTAAGCCATAGACACTAAGTAGATGATTTATGCTAATGGGTCTTCTCTGCAGCTGCTGTAATCCCGCCAGGCCATCAATCACCATCCTATTTATCCACCCCACCAGAGCTCTGTGACAGCTACCATTTAGCACAAAGTCAGTTTACTCATGTGATCTGGACATGAGCGTTGCTTGAAACAAGCCCTCTCGTCAGCAACGTGAGAAAGATTAACAGCTTCAGGTTCAGAGGGCTGCCAAGCTGTGTCAGAGCGCTGGCAGGCCGGGCTTTCGACAGCACAGCCGAGCTCCAGGCTTCCTTCCTCCCTCCCAGCGACTCACTAACAACCCAGAGAAAGAGCAAAAGCCTCGTCCAGTCTTGAGACAGGTTGAAGAGGCCGTTCCCCAGCAACAACCACCTCAGCTCAGCGGTGGAACTGCCGAGTGCCTGCAGGCGCCACGCATTTGCCAGAAGCACGACCACAAAAGTGACCAAAGCTTTAATGAATCAGCAGCGATCAGAAGCCACCACACCCCCCCACACCCCCCCCCCCCAGCCAGGCCTGTTACAGCAGCACCGCTATCAACCACAAGGCGCCTGCTTACGGCCCAGTATGCATCAACCCCGACCAGAGCCCGGGGGGCAAGCCTAGATGCTTCGGGGATACCAACACCCCACCTGAGCCACCCCAGGGGAACCCCGAATCCCGCTCTCCAGCGGGATGAGTGCGCTGGTAGGAAGACAAGCCAAGGCTGCAGCCATTTCACAGCAGCACCGTGGTCTCCTACAGAGGCCCATACACAGGCACATGCCAGGCATATATGAAATATCCCAGCTCCTTATAACAAAGCAGCCTGCGAGGACACGCTGCTTCTAAGCATGCCCGAGGAGGGAGGAGCAGAGGGATGAAAGAATCCAGTGTTAGAGCAGGGCCCGACACAAATCACGTTCAGCTCCTGGTAGAGGCTGTCCGAGCTCTTCCCCCCTCATCGGCAGCAAGGTGCTCAGCACCCACCCGCCCCCCCCCCCCCCAGCATGGTTCAAGCCCAGGTTGTGCAAACACAAGCTGAAGGAGGTCCCATGCTGACACACCCAGCTCTTCACCATGGAAACCCGCAATATTGGATGCTCAAACGAGGCAAGAGCTGCAGCGAGCTGCCCCAGAGCCAGCCCCGCCGGCATGTTCCTCCAGAGGAGGAAGTGATCTGCTCGAAGAGGAACAAAATTAAACAGAACTGGGAAGGAGACTGCTTGAGACACGTCTTTTGCCTATCAAAGAGGCAACAAGCTGTCAAGGTGGAGAGCCTCCTCCCTCTCCCAGGGGATGGAGACACACCAGAACAGTTTCCTGACCCCCCCGAACCGCATCATTTAGCCCTGACTTCCTGCAGGCAGCGCTTAACCCACCCCAAACCCCCACCCTTGCTTTTAAGGAACTGCCTCCCTCTCCCCCTGCAGAATGGTCCTTACCCCTCCCCTTCTGCTTCTCCCCACTGGGTACAGCTGAAGCTGTCGGGCTGCCCCAGAGCACGGGCTGATGCTTCCAGGCAGCCCCGCTGCCAAGCGGTGCGTTCCCATTGCTCTGCTTCCTTCAGGAAGGCAGCTATGAGTCAGGGAGCTCCCGGGAGCCCTGCAAGCCAAGGGCAGAGCTTGCCTCGGCCATCAAGGCTCACCATCACGTCCCCAGGCCAGGGACATCCCTCAGGACCCAAAGGCCAGGCCACAGGGTGAGTACAAGACACCACTACACTGGGAGCACTGGTTCTCTCCTGCAGAGAGGCTCCAGCAAGCTGGGAGAAACACACACGTTCCCATGACAACACTGCTATTGCCAGAGAATTCCTTATGTGGCTGCAAAGAGCCCAGCTGAGGTCTGGGAGTGGCCTCGTCCCACTGCGCAGCAGAAGCTTCTGCCATCAACCCCAGCAGCGAAGCCGAACCGGTCCCGCAGTAGCAGCACCACCCTGCTCATCACGGCCATCAAACTGGGGCACACTGGGGGTGGAAAAGCCTCCACAAGGAAGTCCCCACACAAATTTGGCTCAGATCTGAGCCGGTCACCCACGACGACCTGCCCCGCGTCACCTCATCCACCGTCCCCGCGATGACACCAACCCCGCCTGCCTCAGCTGGGAGAGGAGCCGCTCGCCAGTTCAGACTCCAAACCCAGTCCCTGCCTGTCCCCGTCACGCTCCCACAAGGCCACCCCCCCTTGGGGACAGCCCGCCCGAGGCAGCGGGGGGCTCCCCGCTCGCTGGGATTCGGGCAGGACGTGGAGCTCGGGATTTCCCCCCCCCCCCCCCAGCTCCCGCACCGGCAGCATCACGACGAGCGAGATCACTTCCATTTCATCAGCACCCGCCGAGGCTCCTCACACCTTTGTGCTCGCAACACGGGGCCCGACAAGATGGCCGGGTTCCTCCCCTTCCTCTCCAGCAGCGAGGAGCGAGCAGGCAGCCGGGGAACCCGACCGGGGACCGGGTGCTCCCCCACCCCCTCGGCAACCCGCCCCCCCCCCCCCCCCCCCCAGCTCCGGGCTGGCTCGGGAGACCGGTAACGACGAAAGAAAGACCCGCCGGCTCCCTCCAGCGCCAGTCCCCCCAAAACACCGCCCGAGGCATGCCGGTTGGGGTCCGGGGGACCCCAGCGAGAGCCACCGTCACCCCGGGACACACGGGCAGGGATTCTCGCCCCGCCGCTGGCCCGGAGGGGAGAACCCCCCCCCCCCGACCTCAACAGACACCACGGGGAGCGGCGCAGGGTCCCGATCGCTGGGACCGAGCAAAAACGTGGCAACCCGGGCCGGGATCCCGCAGCTGCTCCCGCCGCGCCGGGTCCCGCAGCGCTGCCCGCGCTCGCCTCGGACCGACCCGCGGCACCGCCACACCCGCCCCGGCTCCATCCCCCCCTGCTAAACACACACACACACCCCCGGGGGTCGTTACGGCCGGTTACGGGGTACCCCCTCCCCCCAGGCCCCGGCGGCGGGGCCAACCCGCACCCGCGGCCCGGGGGCACCGGCGGTACCTGCTCGCGGTTGCGGCGCTCGGCCTCCACCTCCCGCTGCAGGCGGTCGGCCCGTTCCTCCGCGTCGTCCGCCTGCTGCTGCAGCACCTGGATCTTGCGCTTCACCGCCTCGATCGTGGTGGCCCCCGCCATCCTCCCGGCCCTGCCCGACCCGTCCCGTCCCGTCCCGCCGCTCCGCTCCGCGCCGCGCCGGCCCCGCCCTGAAATACCGGAACCCGCCGCCCCGGCCCCACCGCCCGGGAAGTGACGTCACTTCCTCCCCCTCCACACCCCACCCCCCCCTCACCCCCGCCCGTGTTGCCATGGAGACAAGGAGCAGCCGCCCGGCTCCGCGGTGGCGGGGCCTGGGGGCACCGGGGCCAACCCCATGTGGGTCCGGGGGCAACGGGACCTGCTCCGGGGGGGGGGCTTGGGAACACCAGGACCTGCCCCGTGTGGGTCTGGGGGCACCGGGGACCTCCCCCGGGGGGGTCGGGTGACACCGGGGACCAACCCCGGGGGGGTCGGGTGACACCGGGACATGCCTCACGGGAGCCTGGGGGCACCGGGTCCTGCCCCACACGGCACCAGAGCCAACCCCATGGGGGTCTGGGACACCGGGACCTGTCCCGGGGGGGTCAGGTGACACCGGGACCTGCCTCACGGGAGCCTGGGGACACGGGGACCTGCCCCATGTGTGTCGGGGGCACCGGGGACCTGCCCCATGGTGGCCTAGGGGCACCGGCTTCTGCCCCGGGGGGGCCTGGGTACACTGGGACATGCCCCACGGGAGCCTGGGGGCACCGGGTCCTGCCCCACACGGCACCAGAGCCAGCCCCGTGTGGGTCGGTGGCACCGGGACCTGCCCCGTGTAGGTCTGGGAGCACCGGGGACATACCCCGCGGGGGGGTCGGGTGACACCGGGACCTGCCTCACGGGGGCCTGGGGGCATGGGGACCCGGGGGCACCGGGGCCTGCCCCACATGGCACCAGAGCCAACCCCACGTGGCTCTGGGGGCACCGGGACCTGCCCCGGGAGGGTGGGATGACACCGGGATCTGCCCCATGTGTGTCCAGGGGCACCGGGGATCTGCCCCGGGCCAGTGGGGTGACACTGAGACCTGCCCCACGGGGGGGCACGCAACCCCTCAGCCCCCGCCCTGCCCCGGGCAGCCCCCCCCACCCCTCGGGGTCCGGTGTCCCGGGAGTGCCATGGGGCTGGGGACACCCTGTCCCTCAGCCCCGCCGGCCTTATACGGGCACAGCCCGGCCGAAGCTGCGATGCATTCCCAGGGGCTGAGCTCACGCACCACCTCCCCCCCCCCACAACCCTCTCCTGCCCTTGGAGACCCCCCCCGGACCCCAGTGGGGCTGAGACCCCACAGCCCTGGGGCAGGTCCCGCTCCCCTCCTTTCTCCCCAAGGATCAGACTCCGGCACTCGCCGGCGGCACCGAACCGCAGTGCAGAGCGCTGCTGCCAGGCTCCGGCTCCACCGCTGCGTGCCAAAACCCACCGTTGCGACAGCTTTAGCGCTCGCTAAAACTCTCTGGAGCTCAGTGAGGGCAGAAAACGCTGCTGGGAGCGGCGTTCCTCTGTGCCGGGAGGGTCACGGAGCCCCCCGAGATCTCAATACAAGCACAACCGAGACCTCTCGCTGTCCTCGCCCGCCATAAAGGGAAAAGGGGCACCGGGCTGCCACCCCTGTGCCACCTCCTAAAAACCTCGGCACCCAGGCAGGCGCATGTCCCAAGGGTGCGTTTGCCAGGGCAGAGAGGGCTGGCACGGGCTCAGCCTGAACGGTTTGGCACGTCCCCCAGAGATGTGCTGGTGACCAAAACGGTCTGACCCTGCACGCTCCCACGGGGTGGAAGGAGCCAGGAGGCAGCTCTGTGCATCCAACGCTCTGGGGTCTGACATCCCTTCTCCCACCGGCTTCCTCGAGCCGAGGTGAAACCAGGGGAGCCCCGAAAAGCCACCCTGGGGGGTGTCATCCAGAAAAAGGGGGCTCTGAATGCACAGAAAGGGCTTAGCGAAGGGAGTGGGGATGTGGCCCTCAGCGCTGTGGTGTGACAGCAGGGATAGAGCGTGAAAATGCCAGCGGGGAGCGCAGGGAGGGAGGAAGGGTGCGAGGGAGGGAAAGGGCTCCCCAGAGCTCTGCAACACGGCGCTTGGCACACGGGTCAGGAAGCCGCGAGTAAAGCCGCAGGGTTGACAAACCACCCGAGGCTCGGTGAGGGCTCTGGAGCTCCCAGTTACACCCCAGCCCCCAGCTCGGAGCCAGGATGTGCCGGCAAGAGCCAGCCCAGACGCCGTGCCAGGGCTTGGGGCGCTTCCCCACGGCCCAGCGTCAGCGGTTATGGTGGGAAGGGAAGGCTCCTGCCTCTGGGCCCACCAAGGGAGAGGAACCGGGGGCTTTCTCCCGGCTCCGACGGGAGGGAAGATCTGGGGCTGCCTGATGTTCAACCCGAGACACCGCTGCCCCGTGGGGTGACAGCCTCTCCGGCTGCCAAGTCCTGGTGACGAGCGGGGCCAGACGCGATGGCCGGGAGAGCGCCCGGCCGGCGAAACCCTGCGCTGCTCCCGCCATTGTTTTCCTGGAAACGGCGGCCAACAATAGCCGGGCTGTGCTGCTGTCACGCTGCCCGCCCGGCCTCCGCCTGCCCGGGGGGGACAAGGGCTTCCTCCTCCTCCTCCTCCGGAGCTCAACTCCTCCGCCGGCAGCCGTGACTCGGAGCTTCCTGGGGACACGCGCGGACTCCACGTCCCACGCTCGAGGGGCAGCTCGCTGCCGCCAGCCACTGTGGCTCTGCCCTCGGCTCGGGGTCCCCATGCCCTGCTTTGGGGAGCCTGGCTGCCCAGCCTGCTCCGTCCCTGCTCCCAGGCTTGCCTGGGACATCTTTGCTGGAGAAGAAGCTGGGACTGGCCCCTACCAGCAACCCTCTGTCCCCTGCGTGGCTGTGGGTGGCCCCCCCCCCCAGGATGTGTCCTTCCTTGGGTCACTCTCTGCTCCCAGGCACCCGCACAGCTTTGCCAGGAGGGCACTGAGCCTGACAGGGACCTTCCTCTGTCCCCAAGGCCACGGGGAAGGGCCGCAGTCCCACCGGGAGGGCAACAAGGGGAGGGCAGCCAACCCAGCTCCCACCCTGCACCCCATACGTACATCCGCCGCCTTCTTCTCCGCCAGCTCCAGCTTCTCCTGGGCATCTTTCAGGGCCTCGGAGTATTTGTCCAGCTCATCCTCTGTCCCCTTCAACTTCTTCTGCATGGCAGCGAGCTCATCCTCCAGCTGGAAGGGCAGTGGCAGTCACTGCAGGTGGATGCCCCTCTGGACCCCCGCATGGCAGGAGAGCCCTGTCTACCCCATCCAAGGCTCAGCTCTGCCCCATGGCATCCCTCCTGCCCCATCCCGGGGCCAGCTCTGCCCCACAGGGCCCACCCTTGCCCCACATGCGACCAGCTGGCAGGGGCTGGGCCCTGGGCAGCCCTTGGGATGCCCCACGGCATCGCAACCCAGCGCCGGAGCTGGGGGACAGTGGCCGCTCTCACAGCCTTGTAACTCCTGGCCAGAGCCTGGGTTGGGTCTGGGCTCGGCACGGTCCAGCGTGGGGAGAAGCCGTCCCCCCAACCATCCCCGGGCTGGGGGCTTCTGCCACCCACCCTACCTGCTTGCTCCGCTCCTCCGCCTGCTTCTGCTCAGCCTCCGCCTGCTCTGCCCGATCCAGGGCGTTCTCCTTGTCCAGCTTCAGCATCTGCATCTTCTTCTTGATGGCCTCCATTTTCGGGGGGACACGGGTGCTGGCGGCGAGGCGGCAGGCAGCGGGACGGGCAAGGGGCAGGCAGGGCGGGCAGTGCTGCCTGCCGCCCCGCCGCCCGGTTTATCAAGTCTGCCCTGTCCGCCGGTGCGGGGGCTTTGCCTTTCTTGGGCCGAGCTGCCTCCCCACCTTCCCAAAAAGTCTGTGCTCAGGACCCATTGTCTGCCCTTGGGGGGGGTCCAGGCAGCCGCAGCCTTATTTGGGCTCCTGGGGACAGCTGGGGCAGTTATAAAAAGCAGCGGCAGGTCTGCGAGCGGGGGGTCCTGCATTGTCCTGGCTGCCTGCCCCCCCCCTCCGTGCAACGGGACACGCTGGCCGGCGTCACCGGGACACCGTGCTCCCCCCCCAGCACTCCCTCGGGACAAGCTCGGGACATGGAGCCAGGTCCGCGTGGCATCAGCAGCGAAGCCTCCCCCAGTTTGCACCCCACTGGGGGCTCGGGATGCTTTGGTGGCCCCCGGGGTGACATTTACCAGCGTCTGGGGGTGGCATGGAAAAGGGCGAGCTCAGCCCGGTGCTATTTTAAGAGCAGGGGCTTAGCAGCAGCCCCTGGCCCAAATTGTTTGGCTGAGCGGGGAGCAGCGGGGGGAATCGAGCCGAACACCCAGGGAAGAGCCCCCCAGGGAGCCCACCAAGCCCCAAGCCCAGCTCCGGCCATGCTGGTCCTTGGCAGTGAGGCAGAAGATGCTGTTGGCAGCTGGAGGAGCAAATTCCCTGGGCGCGGGGAGGAATTCTCGGGGAGAGCAGCCGCGCTTCCCACGCAGCCGAGGGATTCGCAGCCTCCTCGCGCCGGCCCCAAGGTCCCGCTGGCTCTGTGGCGAGACCCGCTGCTCCCATCCAGGGACGGATTTTGGGGGCTGAGGAGGTCAGCACCCAGGGATCCAGGACACTGACCCCGGTGGCAGCTCCCCACTCCCCGGGCAGGGCACCGGGAGGGACAATGCCCACAAAGGGCCCCGAGCAGCCTCCATGCCCTGGGAGCCATAAATAACCCCACGCACTGGGGCAGCGGAGCCAGCGGTGGGCACGGGGCCACGTGCCTTTGTCCTGGGATCATCCCACGCACGAAGTGGGGCGACAGGTGGCGAGCGGTGACCCCGCCGCCATCCCAAACCTCCGCCAGCCCCCGGGGATGGCAGCTCCCGGCTCCCTCTCCCCAGCCAAGCGGGCGCGTGGTGCGGGCAGACAGGTTTCGTCGCAGCAGCGAGAGGGTGGGCAGGGGCTGCAGGAAGGGGGTGCGGAGGGAACCCCCTGCTCCCCTCTGCCCGGGGGGGGGAGGGCACAGGCAGCATCTCGCCAGGTTGGTGCTGGGCATCCCTGGCGCTGTAAGAATATGTTTGATATTTAGTTGGTTTTCCAATAAAACAACCTAATATCAAACATATCAGACAGAGGCAGGGGCAGGCAGAGGCGGATGGGACCCAGGGCTCAAATCCCTGCAAGAGAAGGAGAGAAGGAGACGCTGAGAGCTGGGGGTGGGGGGTTAAGTCCTCGCTGGTTGCCCGGGCAAGACCCCCGGGGCACCGCGCAGGTGGCATCCCGGCCTCGTGTCCGGACACCATCTGGGCGGCTGCACCGGTGCTGGGATGCTCTGGGATCCTGTGCCCGAGCAGGAGGCATCCTGCAGCAGGGACAAAGCCGGAGCAGGGCAGCGCGGGCACAGTCTCCTGGCATGGCACGGCACGGCACGCCATGGCACGCCATGGTACAGCGCGGCGTGGACCAGCACGGCACGGCACGGCACGGAGCGGCAGGCAGCACTGCCCGCCCGTCCCCGCGCGCCCGGGGGCTGAGGGGACCCCGCGCCCGTCACCGCCTTACCTGGGCCGGCTCGGGGGGCTCCTCGGCGGTCTGGTTCGGGGGCCGCCCGGCCACCATTTATAACCGCGCTCAGCTGCACCCGGCGGGGGGACGCGGCCGGCGAGCGCCTCGGCCCTGCGCACGTGGCCTCGTTCCCATTAATTACCACCCATCGACGTCCCCCTGCCCCCTCCGCAGCCCCCCGTGCCCTTGCCGCTGAGCGCTGCCGGTCGATACGGGTCGATGGCCCCGCGCCGCCTGCTCCTGCCCCCGGTCACACCACGCTGTCATTAGCGGGGCGTCGATATCGGGGAGCTGGCCCCGTCCCGGCGGGCCCTGCGCCACCGAGGGGCTGTACGTGACCCTGCCCAAGGACAAGCCCCGTGTCCCTTCCTCCTGTGTCCCTGTCCCCTCACTTTGGGGGAGCTGCTGGGATCCCCCATCCACAGGAGCGTTCCCTCCGCTGGGCGGCCAGAGGAGGTGACCGCCTGTCGCCCTGCCCCATCCCTCACGCCGATGTGGCCCCCCGTGCTGGGCACGGCTGGGTGACAAAGGCAGGACCCCGACGTGCTCTGGGGTGGCCGTGGGGACCTGGCCAGTGGCGCCCAGCCACGAGGGCACACAGGGTCTCTCCGGGTGCTGGGGCCACGTGTCTCCCTGTGTCACACCAGTGCTTCGACGCAGTGGGACGCACCGACCTTGGGAATGGCGTTGGGGGCTCTGTGGGGGCCCAAACTTTGAGGGACCGATGGGGCAGGACGTGGGGCAGCCGGAGCCCTGAGTGCCAAGGGGAGATGGAGCCACAGCCCTGCCCTGCTGCCTGCCTGGGCTGGGGGACGAGGGGCTCCGGCCCCACAGGGGGTGGCAGCGGGGACGGCGGGGACACATGTGGCGGCAGCACGGTGCCGGGAGCCGGCGGGGGGAGCGCGGGCAGCGGCGGCTGATGTGATGCAACCGGACAGCCGAGCTAATGAAGGGCCGTGGGCGGGGGGTGCTGGCCCGGCGGCCCCCAGCCCTGTCAATAAGCAGAGCCAGGGCGGGCGCTGATGGGCCCTGGGGCCGGGAGACACCAAGGTCGGGCACAGGCAGCGGGGCCGGGAGGCGGGGGAAGGAGAACCCCCAGTTGGGGAGCAGATGGGGGTTCAGGGGTGCCCGGATGGTGCGTGGGGCCAGGGAGCATCACCCCCAGCCTGGCCGGGCTCCTCTCCTCGCTGCCGCAGGGCTGTGCTGGCACGGCCGGGAGCACCGTGCCGCAGGGGACAGGAGCATGTGGTCGACGCCGCCATGGCATGGCGGGACGGTGCCGGGAGCGGGACCCAGGCACCGAGCACGATGGCTCGTGCTGCCGTGCTGGCCGTGCTGCCATCTCCTGGCTTGGCCACGGCCGGGACCGCGTGTGCCGCACCCAGCACGTGTAGGGTAGCAGGCCACGATGCCGGATCCCAGCCGGGGGGATCGTGCTGGGGCTGCATCGGCCCTCCACCTCCACCCAGGGCTGTCCCACGCCCCAGCTTAGAGCAGACCCAGCCTCATTCCTGCTCAGCGTGTTTTACTCCCAGCCGGGCGACGCCAGGCCAGCGCTGAGCCCGCCAGGTCGGCCACTTGAGGCCACTCCACGTAGCTTTGCCCAGGCTGGCGCAGCTCCCACCAGCGCCGCTGGTGTTCCTCCGGGAGGAACCGGTGGGCAGGGTGGCTCGGTGGACCTGCTGGGCACAGGAGCTGGTGCTGAACCCCACCGTCCGCCCGGCTTGCAGGAGCTGGGAGAACATCATCCCCCAGGAGAGGGGGGATGAGGTGGGCACACAACCCTGGTGGCGCAGGGCTGGGCGGCCCCGGCTGCGCCCAAGCCCCGGGCTCTGCTGCAGCCCCGCAGGCCGTGGCCCAGCTCCTCTCCCAGCACCGCGGGTGCCCCCCAGGCATCTGCCCACAGCTGTGGGGACACGGGGTGGGCAGGATGGGGTGCAGGGGGGGGGGACACACCAGCACCTGTCCCCCCACCCTGCCTGCAGGTCTGGGCCCCAGCTCTCCCCATGCCAGGGCTCTCCCCCACCTTGCTGCGCCCCCCCCCCCCCCAGCACAGCGGGTTCAGCCCCCAGGGCTCCCTTTGCCAGGACCTGCAACCAAAGCCAGGGGTTTGGGGGGGGTCTGGGGTTTATCCCGTACGAGGGGACGCTGCACCCCACTGTCCCCAACAGCTCCCGGGAGCCCTAGGACAGCCACCTCCCCAACCCCTACCCCATCCCATCTCCTCCCAGTACAGCGAGGGAGTCTGGCTGCACCGGCCACGTTAAGGGCCCCCCCCCCCCCCCCCCCCAGGTTCTCGCGGCAGCGGCACAGGGATGGACACAGCCCTGGACGGGGCAGGGAAGGGCGCGCCGGAGTCAGGGGCTGACGGCACTCATCCTGCTCAGGGTTAACTGTCATTTTATTAAACAGCAATTTAAAAAGAGTGCAGAGGCCCAGGCGAGGGGCGGGGGTCCCCGCCCCGCCGCGGTACGCGCTGCGGTGACCGGTGAGCAGCGGGTGCTGCCGCCGTCGGCCTGGTAGGACGCAGACGTCAAGTTGGGGGCCGCGAGCTTTCACCCCCGGGGGCTTGGCAGCCGCTGGCACACAAGGCGCTGGTGAGAGTGGGAGGAAATCCCCCCCCCCTTGGCAGGACAGACAGGATGTTCCAAGCTGGCATTTGTCTGCCCGAGACGTCCCCAAATGCCCATCGCAGGAGGAGAAAAAAAAAAAAAAAAGAGTAGAAACCGCAGCCCAAAGAGGCACCTCAGCCACGGCGGCGGAGAACCGGCCACCAAACTATTTACACTCCATCCAGGCAGCCTGGGCCACGCTGGCAGGCTGGGCAGTCCTGGCTGAGAGCAGCAGGCAGGGAAAAGACGAGCATTCACCCTTTGGAAAGAACAGACGAGCGGCTCCAGAGCCCGAGCTCCGCACAGACAGGACGGACACACAGCATCAGCCCCCGCCGGCCGTCACGGGGAAGGAGGAGAGGTGGAGGAGAGGGCTGGCTGGGATCGATGTCTTTTTTTATAAATAAGCTAAAGCTAACCAGTTTATTCACAGGGCCGGGGCTCGAAGACATTGTCAGACTCCAAGCCTCAAGCCCGAAGCGTGTCCCAAGCCTGTCGCAGAGGCGGCTGCAGGGGCCGATCCCCTCTGGGTCCAGCAGGCGGGCGCGCTGCCCCGAAACGGGCTCCTGGCGAGGGCCCAGCTCCAGCAGCCGCCACGGAGCCTCCCGCCGAGCTCCACCGCGGTGCAAGAGGGAGAGGCCGGAGCACAGCTGCTTCCTCCCGCCGCCACCTGCCCGCCAAACCGCGGCCCAAACCCGCTCAGGACACCCGCTGCGCCCGGCAAGGGGCTCTGCTCAGGGCAGGTCCCCGGAGCGGCGCTCCCTGCGCGGCTCACAGGGTGCTCTCCAGCGTGTTGTAGTTGTCCTTGAAGCTCTTCAGCTCCAGGAAGTGTTTGGCACGTTTGCTCTTCTGGTTGGAAGGCAGGTAGGTGACCTGGATGGTGGCGGGGTTGCAGACCTCGGGGGAGAGGGTGAGGTCCTTCGCTGCCGACTGGTGCTGCCGCTGGCTGCTGCCTCCCCGGGCCTTGGTGCTGCGGGGAGAGGAGAGGCACCCTCAGAGCTGCCGCCCTCTCCAGAGGAGCCGCTGACCCTCAGGAAAAGGGGTTGGAAAACCAAGGCTGGAGCTTCTGCGGGTGCCAGGGCTGGAGCCCACGCAGGGCCCTGGCTGAGAGCGGGCAGGAACGTGACTGTGGCCAAGCACCAAACCCAAAACCACGTTAACAGCTGGGCTGCAAGGGGGGAGTAAACCTCGAAGGACGGACGGGGTGAAGAGCCCACGGCTCAGAGGCCGGGTTTTTGCGGGGACAGCGGTTCAGGCTGGCTCACTTAGCAAAACTTTAGGCCTCAGGCTAAGCCTGAACCGCTGTCCCCGTAGGTTTTGCCCCCAAACCCGTCCCTGTTCACACCTCCACGATGGGCTGCTGAGGCCCACGAAGCCCCCAGCCGCACGCCCGGGCAGTTCCACTCACATGTTCGCCAGCTCATTCAGAGCATCCTGATACTTCAGATATTCCGGTTTCCCAAAGACCTGGACGCAAAAGGAAAAGACCATGGAAAAACCAGGCAACGGCACGGCGCGACCTCAGCCCAGGCGCCGCCCCGGAGCGCGGTGCCGCGGGGCCGGCGCTCACCCCGGTGCCGTAGCGGGCGCTCTCGTAGCCGTCCAGCAAGGTGTCGATCAAGGCTTTGCGGATGCCTTTGAAGGAGGCGCTGGAATTCCGCAGCTCCAGCAGGTAGGCACAGAAGTTCTTCCCTGTTAAAGACTTCGGGTACCGGCCCTCGGCGTGAAACGGGATTTCTGGGAAATAAAAAGGGCTGAAGCACGGGTGGAAACGCTCGTGCTCCCCCGTGGGTGACGTCAGAAGTCGGTGGGTAATCAACCTTCCCGCCCCCTCACTGACCGCTCCCACGGCGGGAGCAGAGCCGACCCTCAGGCCGCCTGGGACAAGCGGCTGCGAGTCCCAAACGAGGACCTGGAGCCTTATCACGAGGCCGCACCTTTCCTCCCTCCCCACACGGTCTCTCCTCACCCTTCCCTGCCCCGAGCGCCCTCACCAGATGTCCTGATCGCATCCAGCGCCTTCATCCTGTACAGGTAGTTGTAGCAGCCTGGCAGAGAGAAAATCCCAACTGAAAGCTCTGCAAAACTCGGCAGGAGGAGGGAGGTGGGGTAAGGGGACAGGAGCAGAGGGGACAGCCAACAAGAGAGGCCAGTGACGCAGCTTGGCCCCAGGGGAACGCCCTGCTGCAGGGGACAAGCGGGAACGGTGACTCTGGTGGCCTCTGACTGATGCACAGCGAGAGAGGGTACCTTGTGTCTCCAGCTGCAGGAGCCTGCTGTCATCCTCAGCCAGCAGCTGGGGCTCGTACTTGATGTCTTGCACCCTCGACAGTCGAATATCAATCTCCTCCTTTAAATCCTGCACAAGGGGAGGAAAAAAAAACCACCCAAATTTACAGAGCACTCGCTTTGTTTGGGGGGGGGTCACAAGGCTGAGAACAGGCAAGTCCTGGGGGTCCTCTGAAATAAACCTGCTCCCTCTCCCACAGCCCATCTCCACACCGAGGTGGCGGCTCCTGGAAACGTCCAGTGTTGAAGCAGACCCTGCCTGTAGGGACGGGGCTGCGGGCAGAGGGGAGGGAGGGCCCGTCCCCCCGGCGGGGCCACCCACCTTGGGCGCGTGCTGACCCACGGGGACGTGGGGGCCGCGGCGGGACTTCATGGCGAAGCGCATGATCTGGCGTTTCACGAAGATGAAGAGCAGCACGAAGACCTGGAGCGGCACAGAGGGGAGGGGGGGTCAGGCACGCCAAGCTGCACCCCGAGAGGTCTCCCAGCCAGCCTGGGCTCAGCCCCACTCACACCCTGTTCCCAACCCCGTGGACACCCCAGGCCGAGCAACCCCAGGGCCCCACAGACACCCCCAAACCCGCAAGCACACGGGTTCAGCCCATCAGGGGCGCCACGGGTACTAGAGCTGGCCCCACAGACACTCCAGGCCCCACAGAGGTTCCCACTCATGTCCCCTCCCTGCCCAACAGACGCCAGGACCCCACGGGCACTCTGGCCCAACGCCATGAGCCCCCCGAGCCCGGCTCCACAGGAGCTCCCCCCGGGATCCCCCGGGATGTGTCACTGCACCTTTATGGCCACCGCGGGCCCAGCCCCACAGACACCCCAGGATGGGCCTCGCTGGGGTCCCACGGCCACCCCGGGCCCGGCCCCACGGCAGCCCGACAGACACCCCCAGGATCGGCCCCACAGACGCCCCACGGCCACCCGGGGCCCGGGTCCCACGGAGGCCCGGGTCCCACGGAGGCCCGGGTCCCACGGACACGCCAGGCCCGTGTCCCCCCGCCCCCGGACCCCCGGAGCCGGGGCCCTCCCCGTCCCCCCGGGCTCACCAGGCTGCCGTAGGCCATCACCAGCACCACGTTGACCCCGGAGAGCCAGTTGCTGCCGGCCCCCGCCATCCCCGGCCCGGCCCAGGGCCGCACAACATGGCGGCCGCCCGAAGCCTCCCCGCGCCCCCACCACGTGACACGGAGAGAGAGGCACCCGCTCCGACGCGACGTGACGCGGCGCGGCGCGTCACAACGCGCGTGCCGCCAGGAGAGCGCGCAGCGCCCCCCCCCCCCAGGTCCGGCCCCGGCCCCGGCCCTGCGCGTGTCACGTGGGTGAAGCCGGCTTGGCCCCGCCCCGCTCCCTCATCACGTGATGGGGGCGGGCGCCGCTGGTAGTTGTCAGTGTGGTGAGACCCAGGTAAAGTTGGCTGCGCGGAGGCGGCGGCGGCTCCGGTAACTGCGCGCGGCCCCTTTAAATCCCCCCTCCCCCCCCCCCCCTCCCTCCCCCCTCCAAACTACCGAGCGCCCCTCGGTCCGCCCGGCCCCGCCGTCCCGCCCGCCCGGCCCCGCGCGTCGTTCCGCTCCGGGGGCGGCCGCCGCACCCCGCCGGCGGGCCCCGCGCGGCCTAGTGGGCCGGGCCGCAGCCGGGGGCTGGCGTAGCGCGCGGCCGCCGCAGGTGAGGGAGGGCGGGCGGGTTGGAGGCGGGCGGAGGAGGGGGGGGGAATGGCGGCCGCGGCCATGAGGGCGGAAGCGGCCCGCGCTTGCCCGCCTCCCGGGTGAGGGCCCGGCCTGGAGCCGCGCCGCCGCGGGGGCTCCTTCCCGGCTCCGCGGGTCCCGCTCTGCACACCACACCCCCCCCCCCCATCTCCCCTCCCCGTTCCAGTTCCCTTCCGTTCCCTCCGGCCGCTCGCCCCCATTGTGTGCCGTGGGCTGGGCCTGCTGGGCCGCGGGACCGGGCGGCTCCGGCCTTGCCGTGCTCCTGGGCCCCGCCGATGCCGGCGGTAACAATGGGGGCCGCGCAGCCCCGCTCCCGCCGTGCTCTCGGGGCTCCTGGCGGGCGACCGGGCCCGCCTCCGACACCCTTTTCTTCACCGGCGCCCTGAGGGCCGGCGTTGCTGTCGGCGGCCCTTCGGTGCGGGGCGGGTCCCCGCGGCCCACGTGAAATTCCCGGGTGATGCCGGTTTGGTCGCCCCGGAGCGATCCCGGCCCGGGAACGTGCGTGGCGCTTCCTCCGTGCCGGTTTGGGGGGCTCTGCCTGCGCTCCCGCAGCGAGCCTTCCCGGTAAAGCGCTGCACCTTGATACCAAACGGGGGGGGGCTCCGACGGCGTCTCCGGGGGCATTTCCCCCCCACCGCGATCTTTACTCCGCACCCACGGGAGTGGTTTGGTTTGCAGCCGCGATGCGTTTGCTCTGGAGGAAAACTCATAACGAGTTTGACGACGAACCAGCCCCCCTGCATCAGGCTCCTTCGGGCGCTCGTTCTGCCCCCCTCCCCATTGCAGGAGGATCTTTCTGAATGCTTTGCCCTTCTGTGGTCCTTTCCTTTGGAGCCTTTTGCTTGTGTTCATTCAGCTTTGTTGGAGGGGGATGGAAAGACCGATTTTTCTCTATTAACAGAGAAGGGAAACTGAGGCTGGGATGTGCAGGGACTCGCCCAGCAGGTCTGACACAGCCGGGGATAGCGGATGGGACTGACAGATCCTTGTTCTAAAACTGTAACTTACCTGAAATTTCTAATAAAATGAACAGTTCGTTACGTTTTTGTATCACCTCTTTTTCTGGAGACTCTGCACTTCACGTTCCGTGTAGCCGAGGCTCGCTCCTCTGTAGACGTGGAAGGCAAGTCGCGGTGTAGGGGCAACGGCGAAGCGCGGCACGTTTACCTGCAGCTTCTTTGAAGAAAAGATGTTGTAACCTGTAGCTGTGAAGCTTCTCGTTTTCCTTAAATCCTATAGGAATGTGTCACTTTTCCTGTTGTCTCGAAACGTAAGCAGTGGCCTGGTTTAGCCCTGTTTCAAAACGTGGATCAGCCACGATTTGCTTTGGCTGGAGTCGCCCTTTTTTTTTTATTACATCCCTCTTGGTGAATATATATGGGTTTGCTCTTAAAAAGAAAATAAGGTAAAACGCTTTTGCTGAAGCCTGCGTTGAGCCGGTAAACTCCTGTTATCGTTCCTTCTGTGCGGGGGCCAGTTCAAGTGTCAAGATAACCAAGGTTTGCAGTTTGGTGTTGCCCAGGAGCTGAAGTTACAGGATTGAGGAATAAATTAGCAGCAGCTGAGTCCTCTTCCCTCAGTGCAGCATGTGGGGAGTTGCATGGGGACGCCTGCTTCCCCGCCGGCGGGTCAGGGCCTGGCTGATAGTTCTATAAAAGATGTTTTTCTTGTGGTTTTTGTTGTGGATTTTGGTTTTTTGTTTGTGGGTTTTGGTTTGTTTTTTTTTTTTTTTTTGGCATGTTGAAGCCAAAATAATCATGATTTAATCGTGGCAGAAATGCAGCTGGGCAGAGTGGAGCGTGGCAGCTGTTGAACAATGCCCGGCCGCTGCACAAAGGTTCGGGGCAGCAGGCTGCTGGAACTGGGTCCTATTGAAATTGCAGATTAAGTTCTTGCAAACGTGCAGGATTGCTTCCCTCTGGGCCTGCCGTGCTGCTGCCAAATTGGTTTAATATGACAACTTGTTTGTGCGTGAAACGCTCAGAACTGGGAGAGACGTAGCTGTGGAGAGCGAGAATAAATACGGTGGGGAAGGAGCCTGCGTGGAGCGTGGGAGGGGTGGCTGCGTAGCCCAGGAGGCTTGGGCTGCTCTGCCTTGGGTGAAGGCCAGGCTTGGTGCTCCTTAAATCTGTCACACACACCTCGGGGGCTCCTGGTGACGGGACAGGTAGCTTGGATGGTTTCCTGATAAGAACCCTCGGCTCTGTAGAGGTGGCAAACGGCGGGTTTAAGTTGCCACGAGGCCCGGGCCGCCCTGAAGGGTGAACTTTGGAGGTTTTGTGAGGAGCTGCAGGAGCGATTGCGCTTGGGAAGTTGCCTGTGGAGGAAGGCCGGACGCTGGCGGGAGCAGGAGCCGTGGCGCGGGGGTGGCGTTAGGGTCTCCGTGCTCTCGGGGCGAGATCTCTCAGCCCGGTCCAGCCCCGCGCTCGCAGCCCCCGGTCTCGCTGGGCCGTTTGCTAACGCCGCTTCCGAGCCCTCCCCGCTCTGCACGCCGGGTCTGGCTCTGTGCAACGCTTCAGACCCTGTCCTGCAGGTCAGATGTTCTCGCTCAGGTTTCCTCCCCTGTCTGTGGCTCCTTCGCCCGTCCCAAGCGGCTGCCTGCAGCACCAGCCCCTGCTGCTCTGGAGGAAGGTGTAGCAGTTCTGTTAACGTGTAAAATTTGGGATTATCGAGATTTCGGGGGCTCAGAAGTAGCAGGTTCTGGCCTCCCTTGTGCCTGGGAGACGATAGGCAGGGTACAACGCCCGGTGCTGATCCCCTTCCAGCCCTCCGGGTTGGGCTCTTTCCCCTGAAGCCCAGTGTGAGGTTAGAAAACTCCACTTGCTTTGGATGCTCTATGGCCTGAACTCTTGCTGGGATTTTTTTGCCTCAAGCAGCTCCCTAACAACGTTACTGGCTGTTGTTCCTTGTTGACATCTAGTTCACTTTTTTTTTGGTAATTTTTAAATCCAGAATACTCAGTAGAAGAAAACTTATTATCCTTCAGAACTGGAAATATTTGGCGCAAGCAAACCCAGGCAGTTCTACGAGGGCGGTATGTTTTTTTGAAGCCATATCCCACAGACCTGTAGCACCACTTATTACCGGAGCGTTTTCGCTTCCCCTGCCCTGCTTTGAAGTCAAGCAAGGAGAAGGGGAAGTAGCTGATCTGTCTGAGGCTGAGATGTGCTCTCCAAGTGACGTTTCCTTAGAGCTTTTCCCAAGCATTCCTTGATCCAGGTGATGGCTGTAACCTCTTATGGCCCTGGCTGTGGCAAACCCCTGCCTGCTCACACACTTGCATTTTGGCAGCAGGTCGCTAAACCCTTTCCCCCCCCGAGTCCTTCTGCTCCTGGGTCCCGATTGCTCCAACCTGGAGGCAGGTGCTGTTTCATTCGGGGCACTAAGGTGCGGAGAAACCTTGAGAAGCACAAGTGGCCTTTTTTTTTTTTTGTCTTGGGGGCCCGTAGAGGTGGTAGACCGGCCCGCCATGGCTTTTGGG
Organism: Leptosomus discolor; assembly: GCF_034619465.1. Taxonomy (NCBI): domain Eukaryota; kingdom Metazoa; phylum Chordata; class Aves; order Leptosomiformes; family Leptosomidae; genus Leptosomus; species Leptosomus discolor. The sequence goes on from NC_141416.1 coordinate 2,516,768, forward strand.
GAAGCAGTGGGGAGGGAGGGAAGGAGGGAGGGAGCCCGCCACGGCTTTACCGGCTGCCTCGCCCCTGCGATCGTTCACTCTTGGTGCTGCCTTTTGTTTTCGGTTTCTAACAGTCTGTTCTTTCTTCTCCCCTGACCCACCGCAGAGTTCTACCTTGTAAATACTGTTATTTGTATATACTGTAAATGATGACATCAGTGGGCACTAACCGAGCCCGGGGGAACTGGGAGCAGACACAGACACAGAGCCAGACACAGCACAAGCAGCGGCCGCAGGTAAGGGCAGCGTCCATGGAAACCAGTTAGCGTGGAGGTGGAGACTGGTGCTCCTGCCTGGCTGGGCGCTAACGCCTGGGCTGGGCCGGACGAACTCCCCAGGTGTTCAGGGTGCAGAGCTGGCGGAACTGGGGGGCCGCTGGCAGCGGGGCTTCCGCATCGGTGTCCCCGAGCGGCAGCCGGGGCTGAGCTTTGGGGTTCCTTCCCCCTCGGCTTTAGGGAAGGCAAGTGGCTGAGCAGCCGCCTGCAGCGGGCCTCGGTGCTCTGGTGGTGGTAGGGTCTTGCCTCGACACCGTAGCGTAGGTGATGGTCGCTCACCTGGTGCCCTGAGGCCATCCAGCAGGACGTCCCTTTCTTCCAGGCTCCCCTCGCTTGCTCCTCTTCTGTCTGACTTTCGCTTTCCTCTTTCTGGCCCTTGATCGCGCCTCCTCTTCATCGTATTGATTCCTTTCCAGAGGTCTCGGGGAAGCGGTGCGGTCTTTGGAGGAAGGCTGGTGGGGAATGCGCTGCTCTAACCGCCCTCTCTCTCCCCGCGCCGTTTCTTTAGGCCACTGCGGAACAGATTCGACTTGCACAGATGATTTCGGACCACAACGATGCTGACTTTGAGGAGAAGGTGAAACAAGTGAGTGTGGAAAGTGAGGGTGAGCCCTGACAGGAAGGCAAGATCGATGTCGAGAGCACCGCAAATGCTGCTGGGGTGGGGGTGGGAGGGACGCAGCTGGCTGCTCCCTGGATATCCTTGGACTTGTTCCTCAGAATGCAGGGAAGGATATTATCCTGAGGAAAGGAGGTTGTAGGTTGGGTTGTGGTGAAACAAACAGTAACTCGGGAATTCCCACCCTCAGTTGCTTCTCCTTGAAGCGGGGATAACTAAGCTGAGAAGGCTGGGGAGACTCCCGGACCCTGACATTTCTTTGTAGGGTTTCTGGTTTGGGATTCAATTCCCTTGCCTCCTGAGGTACCCATGGAGATTTTGGTGCCCCCTTGGTTTGGAACACGCTGACTGTGGTGTTGTCTTCTCTACAGCTGATCGACATCACAGGCAAGAACCAGGACGAGTGTGTGATTGCTCTGCATGACTGCAACGGGGATGTTAACAGAGCCATCAACGTGCTGCTGGAGGGCAATCCGGACACGGTAGGGTGGGGTCCTGTAAGTCCGGTGAGGCGTAGGTCAGTGTGACCCCGTGTTTGGAGGCAAGACGTACAGCAAGGTCGAGATAACGAAAGCCAAAATGACTGACTGGTTCCACAAGTAGCATGTCAAGTGGGGTTGTGTCCCGGCTTCTTAACGCTCCCCTCTGTAGGCTTGCACAGAACACGAGTGTGGCCAGCAGGCTCAGAGGAATAAGAGGGGAAAATGCAGTAAAAATCATTTACTTCCCATTCCTTTTGAATCCCAGCGCTTTGACAACAGCACAGGAGCATCTGTGTGAGCTTTCCCGCTGCTGTGAGTGTCGAGTAACTTATCTTTTCCCATGAGACCGAGTGGCCTGTGGCTGCTTTCTGTCAGACTAATGCCGTTTTGTGTCTCTGGCCCCGACTGGCCCACGTGCCACTGCCCACGCCGTGGTTTTGAGTGTCTTTTTGCTGTGGAGTTGGGCTCGGTGGCTGTGCTCAGGCAGGCGCCGGTCTCGGGCAAGCCAAAGTCAGCTCATGGAACAAGCAAGTGCTTGCTTAGGGGGACCCTTCCTCCTGGCGTGTGGGACATCGTTCGTTTTGTGACAGAGGCAGCAGAGGTGCCATTTTTGTTCCAGCCCAGTGAAAAGCCCGCAAATCTCAGATCCTTCCAAACTGCCGCTGATCCGATGTATCCTCCCCGCACCCTGGTTTGGCTGAAGCAGACTCGGCTCTTTGTAGAGCAGAGGCTCTAAATACCACTTCAGAATATTACACATTAGCTCGTTTTTTTTCTCTCATTATTAGCCCTGAGCGTAGATGGAGGAGCTGGACACCTCAGGCTGTCCTGTGTAACGTCGCTGCTCCCCAGCGTCAGGGGCTTTGCTGCCTTGGCTGCTGGCTGAGTTCAGTGCAGCACACGTTCTTCCTTGCCTTTAGGGAGCCCTTTTCAGTTGACAGCTGAGGCAAAGCTCTGCCACGACTGTATTTTCCTCCAGATCCCTTGTAACTGGCGGCTTCTAGTTGAACGACAAACCCCCGCTGTCCCAGCGATTGCGTTTCCACACGTTGCTCGTGCAAACAGCATCCAGGACAGCGTGGGTACGTGCTGGTGCCTCCTTCGTTCCAGCAGCTGAGGTGCCCAGCAGGGCGGGATAGGCCCCGCACGGCGCAGCTCCTGCAGAGCATTTGTAGAGGTGGAAGGTGGAGTTGGTGGAGCGAAGCCCCCCCCGGTGCCTGCGGTGCCACGGGGGGCTGGTACCCGCAGCGCCGAGCGCGGCGTCTGCCCTGTGGTCGGTCAGAGGTCTTGGAGCTGCTTCTGGCCTGGATTGGGCCTGTGCAGCCTTCCCCTAAAGGGGATTTTCTGAGAAGAAACCGGTAATTGTTCAGATGCTCCTGTGCTGATGAAGGCAGCTCACCTGCTGAGCGAGTTCCTCGTGACGTACCGTATTTCAAACCGTAAAGGAGCTGGCATGATCTTAGTGTTGGGTTAGAGTTGACTTAAAATTCCAGTACTCAAATATTTCCCTAAATTTCCTTCTGAGCCAGACACCTGCGGAGAGAGACTTCAGCAGCCTTGGGTTTGAAGGCAGTTTGGGTTTTTTTGTCACTATCCCTGCGTGTTGCCATCCAAACCCGGCTGTTTACTTCTCTGCCAGTTACGTTTTCAGGTGTTTGTCGAGGACTTGTGACTATTTTTGATTGATCTAACAGTGTGCAGCATCACCTTAAGGGTATGAAACCTATAAAATAAATCATAAAATAACATGCTGCAGGCCCACGGCAGGAAGCTGGAAGTGCGCTTAACTTCTTCCACTTGAGCTTGGGATGACTTGAACTTACCTGTTGGATAAATTCTGTGATGCTCCTCTCCCTGTCAGCTGCTCTTTAGGGGAGGGGGTTTTGCTGAATCCCTCTGCATCTGAGAGAAGAGCTTACCCTGAAATGTTGACTGCAGAGCACTTTGGAATATTTACCGGGGTTGTTCTGAGAGCTCCCCAAAACAGTGACCCGTATGAAATGGCAGGTAGTTTTTTTCCCTTAAACGGGGTAAATTTATCCGTGCTTTGAACTTGAGTAAGTATGATGTCCACTCTATTTAAGAGGTTTAGTAGATCTTGGCAGAAAGAGTAACTCATCTCCTGTTACCTCGGACTGCGTGCCAGTCAGCTGTAAGGACGCTTTCCCCGAAGGAAGAAGCCGTGCAGTGTGTAAGCTGATAGACTCTTCAGGGGAAAAAAAAGTTGATCTAGAAACCATTTTTCTGGAGACCTTTGTGATATTCTCTGTAGCACGTTTAGATGCGTGTGTATTTTCATCTTGCATCGATCAAAATGTGACGAATTTCTTTCTCCTCCGCAAACCTTCAGCATTCCTGGGAAATGGTCGGGAAGAAGAAGGGTGTCTCGGGACAGAAGGAGAGTGGACAGACAGAACCCAGTGAAGAAAGCAAAGAAAACCGGGAAAGGGATCGGGATTTCAGCAGACGACGTGGCGGGCCACCGAGGCGGGGGCGAGGTGCCAGCCGTGGAAGAGAGTGTACGGACCTGCCCTTCCCTAACGCCCGTCACGGTGCACACCGAGGCCCCTGGTGCTGCGAAGAGCTGCCAGTAAAGCTGCTTGGGCAGCCCTGTCTTGGAGGAAAACCCCCCCCTCGTGTGTGTGGCGGAGCTGTTTGACGCTCCCTTGGCTGAGCTGGTTCCGTAGGGACAACCCTCAGTACCAGCAGCTTCAATAAAATAAGATCCGGGAGCGTTTGGTGGCGGCGTCTCCCGCCCAGCCGCTGCGCTTCGGTGCGGGAGGGCTGGTGTCTCCTGAGGCGGGATGAATCCTGAAGCCGACTGTGCGTTGTTCTGTCTTTCAGTTCGGGGCCAGGAGAATGGACTAGACGGTGGCAAGAGTGGAGGATCTTCTGGAAGAGGCACAGAAAGAGGGAGGCGGGGACGCGGCCGAGGCCGAGGTACACATGGCGTTTGAGGTCAGAGGGGGTGGGAGGAGAAGAATGATGTCGGTGTTACCTGTCTCCTCCCTGAGGTTTAAAAGCCTCTTCCATGCGTTGGCAAACTGAAAATAAGCTCTTGTTTTTTCTCTTCTCCTTGTGCTTACTGCCTACACCTTGCTGCCCCATGCTAGAAACGGGATCTAGCTCTTCCATCCCATCTGTGGAGCTGGAAAAAAATTGGGCTTTATTGTATAGAGGTGGGAGGTTAAAAAAACCTGAGGTGACTGTTGGGCAGGTGGGGCAGTTGCTTGTTAGCAGCAGAATGTGGATCCTCCTTGTTCTTGCCCGTGGCTCTGAGCACGCCGGCTGTGCGAGCGCTCGGCTTGGGTTTTAGATACTCAGCGGCAGAAATCCAGTTTTCCACAAAATCTGTGCTGCTGGGGAATTGGTGCTGAGGACACACACTGCAGAAATCGGGACCTGGGGTCCAGTACTTACGGTTTGAGCCAGCTGGAAACCTCATCTGAGCCTGGAATCGTGCGTCGCTAATTACGCTGCCAGCCCGCTGAGGTCATTCCCATGCACATAAAGGTGCTGAGGAAATCCCATCAACTTGGGAAGATCCTCGTCACTTACAGATTCTGGGCATCAGCGTTCCCTAAGTTGTTGAAATGTTTCTTTTCCTGGTGATGCAGAGCCAAGAGGTGCTCAGCAGCCCACGTGTGTGTTTTACAGGTGGCTCTGGAAGGCGAGGGGGAAGGTTTTCTGCCCAAGGCATGGGGTAAGTTCCACAGCAAAAATAAAGAAGTCTTTGCGTGGCTTGGTACCGTTTGCATCAGTCGTTTGTGTTCTGTTTTTCCTGGGGTTTTTTTTTGGTTAATAAAGGCAAATCTGCATCATGCTAACTTAAATTTGAAATGGCTGATGTAGCTGAAGCATCCCTCTGCCGAGAGAACTGTCTGTTGGGACTCTTTGAGATGTGTCGTGATCCGAATAAAGTCAATTGCTTTTGAAATGCTTTGGGAGAGGGAGGAAAAAACTTCCGTCCTCCTGTTTCTTACAGAACTTTCAACCCGGCTGACTACGCCGAGCCGGCTGGCGCGGATGAGAACTATGGGAATAGCAACAACAACACGTGGAACAACACTGGCAGCTTCGAGCCGGACGATGGCACAAGTGAGTGGTCTTTGGCTGCGTGGTGCTTAGCGCCTAAGTGGATTTTGTGTCCGTCCGGCTCTGCGGAGGTTCGGGGAAGGTCAGGGACAGAGGAACGGGGAGGTTGGTTCAGAGATGGATTTCAGTGACCCTGTTTCTTTGCACCTGAAGGTGCCTTCCCATCTGTTGGGGTGACCACGGGGGAAACAGGGAGCTGGATGGTGGTTGTGATGCGAGCTCGTGCGTGCTGTTGCCCCGCAGAGGCACAGGAACGCTTGCCTCCGTCTCTGTTCCACCACGCTGCCCTTGGAAGAGGCTTTTGATAAAGCGTAGCGTGATGAACACGTGCGAGTTCCCCCGACATCAGGTGCATCCTCCAGAGAATATCACCCAGAGTTCAGATGCCTTGCTCTTGAGTTCACTGTGGGGAGCATTTGCTTTCTCATGGTCATGCTCAAACCGCTGTGGGATGAGACCTTGTGACACAAACGTAGCTGAAAAGGGGTCTTCATCGCTTCCCCGTTGGAGCAAACCTCTCTTCGCTGGGCGGTTCTGCCCCTGCACGTTGTCTTGCATTGGGAAAATGGTGCTTTTTTGTTTCCCGGTGTGTAAGACATAAGCAAACTCAGATTTTTTGCAGTGTGGTAACGGGACAGAGTTGCAAGGGAGAAGCCCACATCGTAAGTAGGCTGTTTGGGGGGGGCTTTTGAAGAGTGGTTGGGTTTTGGGGGGTTGTTTTTTATGGAGTGGTCTTGCACCACCGTGAAGTCAAACTATTTTTCTGTGAATTTTTTTTTTTTTTTTGAGCATTCAGGTAAATACCACATCTTGGTTATAAGAAGCATTTGCAACTGTATTCATGTTGCTTTAGCACTGCCATATTTCTGGTATTTGCTGAAAAACTGATCGTTTTGGAAAGAGAGAAATGACGTGCTGTAAACTCTGAGACTCTTTAATACACGTTGTTCCTGTAGGTTTGTTTTTTGGTTGGTTTGTGTTTGGGTTGGTTTTTTGTTTGGGTGGTTTTTTGCTTTTTGGTTGTGTTGGGGTTGGGTGGGTTTGGTTTTTTTTTATTCCGAAAATGGAGAGCTGTTTTGAAAGAGGAAAAAAATAAGCATGGTTTTGTAAAACACTAGCAGATTGAGTGATCATCTTCTTGCCAATTGGAGTTTTAAATACCGGAGGGAGTAGTGTGGGCATGTGTTAAGGGCGATGGGTCTGCTTGTCTCTGTGGGAGAAGGGGCTGGGAGTGGATGAGCTCTGCGTGCTGGAAGATGAACTGTCTGGTCTGAACAAGCTTCTCGGGGGGATTATTCTGTTTTTCTGTGTTGGTGTTTTGTGGAATTGTGGAACAAAGTGGGTTAGAGTGTGGCTGGGGGGAATTTGAAGATTTTTTCAACTCAAATTTGCTGTAGTGCTGCAAGGCAGTTGTAGTTTATCGTGCCACTGCTGTCTCGTGGGGTCGGTTTGGCTCCATTTTAGTAGCCGCAGGCGTCTCTTTAAATCAACAATATCCACAGGTACGATGTGACTGGTGCACGTGGGGGCGATGGAACTGGCCGTCGCTGCTTTAAGTCAAAATTCACTGGTTGTCTTTCTTTTCTTTTTTTTTTTTTTTCTTTTTTTGTTGTTTCAGGACTTGATTTCATTGGGGGTGAGGGGTCAAATTATCCCCGAAAATTTGACACTGCTCCTGGTACGATGCATCCAGGTGCACTAACTGCCCCGGATACCTTTACTCTATGGCTTTTTTTTTTTTTTTTTAAAAAAAAGGAACTATCTGTGGATATGTTACTCTTCTCTCTCTTAATTTGTTCATTTTAATGAATATTTGACGTTTGTTCTGACTGTGCTTTTACTAATGCTGACACCTTGAATGTAAATGGGGAGAGGTTAACCCAAATTCTTGTGGATTATGTACGTTTTAACTTCAGCCACTGCTTCTCGGTCCCCCGAGCAGCTCCGTGTCCGCAGCGCTGAGGACAGAGCACCCCACCCGAGGGGAGCAAGTGCGGGGCAGCTTAGTCGTAGCCTGCTTCTCACATCCAGAAAGCCACGACTCGCCCTTGTCCCTGTGACTCGCCGTTGTCCCCGTGCCGTCTCCCTGGCGCGGCGGTTCGGCTCCGCACCCCTCACTTCACCGGCCTCCTCGCTGTGTTTCTGCTTCGGGTCAAACCGCTGCTGCCAGGGGAATTCGGGCTGGTTCAGCTGTCCCAGTGCTTTGCCTCTGCTTACGGCTGCCTCTGGGTGAGCGGTGAGCTCGGTGGCTGCTTTGGCATGTGCTGGCTGCTGCTCCTCACCCTGCAGTCGTGCCCTGCAAGTGGAGGTGACGGTGGATTTTGAGATGACTGGGACGCTTGGTGGCAAAGCTGCTTGGTGGCGAAGCTGCTCGGTGCCTGGCTGCTTTATCTCCTCCTGCTCTGCCACCTTTTACGCCTTAGGAAGCCAAGAGACACCCGTGGGATGATCCAGGTTACCTGACACCCACCCAGTCCCATCGCTGTCCATAACAAGGCCAACGTCGTGGTTGACTGACATCATCTCCATCTAACCCGAGGTCTGGGAGTTGAGGCTGAGGGCCCTTCTGGAGGAACTTGCTTTGCTCTTGAAGGTGGTCAGGACAGGAGGAGGAGGAGGAGTGTTGAGGCTCTGCAGTCTCTTGCAGATGTACTTGGAGTCCTCCTGTTGCTGTGGAGCAACTTCTGGTTCTCACCTCTGGGTTAATCTTTAACTCCCACAGGCAGCACAAGGCCATCTGCTCCGGAGCTGCCGTTGTGGTTTTGCCACACTTTGCCTTTGTTGGAATTTACATTCCTTTGAGGTGCAGAGTTGGGGTTTGGGGCCTGTCACCCTTCCAGGCTGGGGCATCGAGCATGCATCCAGTCACTGAGATAGCAGCAGACCCCCTGATGAGCTGCGGGAGGAGCAAGCTGGTTGCTCATCTCCCAGCTTAAAATGAAGAGATAGTGTATTTGGGGGCGGGGGGGGAGGGAATCTTGAAGACACAATGGGATTTTTTTTTTTTCCCTTCAACATTCATAGTTGCAAATGCCTATTGACTTTTTTTTTTTCCCCCGTTTTCCTGGTTTGAGGAGCTTAAAGACCAGCAGCTCTTTGAAGGGCTTACAAGCAGGGAGGAGGGTTTGCTGTTCAGCAGACGACGCTTTCGAACTGGTGTTAGAAGTGTCAGGGCGTTGCTTGCGTTGCAGCTCTCCCCCTCGGAAGAGCCTGGTGGAGAGCAGCACACTCGGTCTCTTGTAAAGAGACACACGGTGTCTTTAAAGAAACCACACACGGTGCTGGTTAGGAAGCTTTCTGGAGCGTTTCTGGTGAATGCCTGGTGGTACGTGGCGTCTTGGGGTTTCCATCTCTGCCGTGAGCAGGGGGCACAAGCCGTGCTGAAGAGGGGGCCGGTACTCGAGAAGCAGACTTGCCCGAAAAGCCCCGTCACTGGCTGCTCTTCATCTGCAGAATTTCCCTCTGCTTTTCGTGCCGCTTTGCTTTTCTTCTCGTTTCCCCCAAGTGAGCGAGACTAAGAGAGCCCTGTGTCGTGTTCCTACACGCACAAACTCCTCTTAGGGCAGCTCTCCTGCTCCCCCCTGCCAACTGCAGCTGACCCAGGTACCTCCAGCTCCCCCTTCACCTCTTGGGTGAGGGTCAAGCTGGTAGGATCCTTCTGATCCGTGCAAATCTGGAGAGGAGCCTTCCCCCTACTGCTGGGAGGGCACAACAGAATCTAAGGAATGGTGGAATCTGGGGTTTTGAACCCCGGATGTGTTTTGTGTTGGATCTGTGGAACTCCTCCTGATGCTTCTGGCTGGGGAGGAAGGGGTAGAGTAGCGTGCCTTGGGACTCCTGGCACTCAGGGAGGTTTGGTTGTATTAGTATGTGTATATTAAATTTGGGTTGTATTAATACCTGTATGTTAAATTTAAAAAAAAACCAGGAAGGCTTCTTGAATTGGCTCGACTTGTCAGGCAAAACAAAACACCAACAAAAAAAGAATAATTCACTGATATTATTTACTGCTTCGTGCACTAAATCCTCTGCTTACAGACGAGCAGTTATTTGGATGTTTTGGCTCCATAATTAAAATGTATATGGGAAGATCTGCTGTGTTCTTCTCCCCCAAAATCGTGACTGTGTCCTGCAGAAGAATCCACAATGTTCTCATTCCCCATGTGCTACGTTTTTATGCTGTAAAACGCTTTCAGCTTCTAAAAGGGCTGATGCCAACTTGTTCCGTCCTCGTGAACGTCTCCAGGGTTAACCCTGCTGGCTGAGTCAGGTTTTGTTGATCTGATTTGCACGGGCTGAAAACGAGCTGTGCAAAATGGGGCTGTTTTTATGCTCTTGAGTTTTTTGGGATGTAAAATGCTCCTGCTTTCCTCCCACACCAAATTTTACGTTGTCTAATGGATTTGGAAGTTGCCACGTAATATTCAGAGTACCGAGGTTAAACTGTGATGGAAGTGAGGGACGGAACAAGTTGAAGATGCAGCCAGTTAATTTTGCTCTTTTACAAATTGTGCTGTGCTGGATTGTGGCTGAAATCTTGTGCTTTTCTCCCTGGCATTTTGAGCTACTCCCTTTGAGCGTATCTCTGGATTTGGTCACAGAAAATGTGAGAATTACTTAGTCCCATGAATTTTCCTTTCCGATTCCCGTTTGCCTGTGCATAGGAGGTCCTGGTGCAGTGAGGCTTCAACGTTTTTGGGGGGTGGGGGGAGAAGAAAAAACCAAAAGAGCCGTGTGAATGGCTCTGTTGTCCCTGGGTTTTGCAGAAACTTGAGGTTTAGGTGGGTGGCGAGGTCCTGCACGAGAGCTGGCAGGAAGCCCCCGAAGGAGGTGCTCTGTCCGAGCTGCTGGGGTGACACGAGCTGCTCGGGGGTGCAGAAACCTGCAGCTACCGCAGTACGAGGGGGAAATCAGGCAAATGGCCCGAGGAGGCTGGGGGTGACGCTGGGGCTTCCTTGCCGAGCTCAGCTGCCCCGGTTCAGCGGCGGGGTGGGGGGTCGCAGTAGCTGCCAGCCCAGGGGTCCCTCCTTCAGCCCAGCCCGCCTGCGCGAGGCTGAGGCGACCCCGTCGCGGTGCCTTGCCCCCCCCCCCCCCCCCCCCCGAGTCGTGGGTTGGGGTCGACTGCTTTACCTTGCCTGGCTGGCAAACCGAAATCCTCTCGGCTGCTTTGCAAAGCTCCTCGGCGCTGCCCTGGCTCTCGGTGGCGGAGCTGTGGCGCTCGCGTAACTTCTCCGCCTGTCGTTCTCCTTGTAGGTGCGTGGAGGGCGGCGACGGAAGAATGGGGCACGGAGGACTGGAATGAAGATGTAGGTACTCTCCCAACCCCTCTCCTCTGTGAGTCTGCCCTGTTTGTCCACCCACAGCTACAAGGCGAGCGCCAAGCCCGTCCTCCCCAAACTGTGGCCGTAACCCCAGCCGGGCTCCCAGTTCCATGATGAACAAGTTAAACGTCGCTGTTTCCAAAGCACGCGTGTGTCAGAGCTTGTAGGAGCCCGAGACGGGAAGGGACCTCCCGGGGCATCGAGTGTGCTCCTCTCATTCCCTGCAACTGCCTGATGAAGTTCTTCCATAAACTGGCCTGACCCCCCACGAGGTTCTCGCTCGGCTCCTCCGGGGGAGCGGCGGTTCGGGAAGGTTTGCCTTCGCTCCGCACCACGTGCCGCGGAGGAGGCAGCAGCGGTGCCGTGCGCCTGTCGCCTGCCTCTGCTGGTCCCTGTGGTTTGGAGTGAGCAGAAGCTCTTGGCTTCACCTTCTGGCCTCTTCCCTGGCGTGTCTCGCTGCTTTTTGTTCTGTACCCGGCGTCTCCTTGAGGGGAGGACGGGCGCTGTTATCACCTGCTTTTAGGGCCTCTGTATCAGTTTCTTCTGAAACGGGCTTCAGTCCCCGTCTGAATCGAGGGAGAACTCCTGTTCTTGCAGATGGGAGCAGGGCTGGGCGCTTTTTTTCAGTAGTAGCGTTAGTTTTGCATGCTCATTTTTGCGAAGCCTACAGAAGGGGCGCGGAGGGAAAGCTTTGGCTCTGCAGGCACCGTCTGAAGGAAGCGCTCCTGCTGTGTTTGGAGACGCGAGCAGCTTCTCTGGCTGTTTGGTCAGGTCTCGGCTTGGAGAGAGACTTTGGCCCTTCGTGCCTGCCGTCCGCGTGATGTGCTACCAGGGGTTCCTGATTTTGTTTTTTAAACTCTTGCAGTTTAGTTGCTGGCGGCTCCTCAGTCTGGAATAAAAGCTGTGCGTATTCAGATGTGTTCTGGGCTAAATCACAGGTGGTCCTTAACCCTCCTCTTGGTTTGTTTTTTGAGCCATGTTTTTTTTCCCCTTCCATAGTTGAAGTAGATCTGTTGGTCTCTGGTCAGATCATCCAGGCGAGGCCAGGGCCACTGGAAGCTTAACTATGGGTCTGAAGCTTTTTTTCTTTGACTCTTCTAGCAATGCTTGCGCCCACCGGTGCGGTGGGTTTTGCAGATCCTTGCTGCGTACCGTCAGTCCAGGCCACCTGTCTCGGATTCTAGCAGCCCTCGTGGATTTGTGGACTAAGGGAAATTTGTAGAAGGATTTGTTTGGGTTGTTTTTTTCCACTGGCAGGTGATTTGTGCGCTGGCCTGAGAAGAAACAAAAGAAATAGAAGCTGATTCTGATGGGGTGCCAAATGTTAGAGAAGTTTAAGTCTAAACACTTGAATTTCTTGAATCTTTCTGTGGCTGTTTGTCTCAAACATTTGTGTGCTTTACTCGGAGTCCCGAGACGCTGTTGTCACTTTTGGATTCTTTTTTTTTTATCTTTCAGCTGTCTGAGACAAAGATCTTCACAGCCTCCAACGTGTCTTCAGTGCCTCTGCCTGCCGAGAATGTGACAATCACAGCTGGACAGAGGTGATAGCCCATGGCCGTGCTCCTTGCTTGGGGAAAGTGGCACCCAAGTCCCAGAGCGATTTGCAATCTCAGACTGAACCTTGCCAGCCCGCTAAAATGCAGCAGCTCTGAATAAGTTGAGGTGGATTGAAATGGACGTGTTGAGTTAGGAATTTCTGGGTGCTGATCCTGGATTCTAGTTTTCCTAGGCTCTGCTGCTGGTTCGTCGGATTTGGGGGCATTTTGCTGTGTTAAATTAACGGGAGACATGCCTTAAGATAGAAGGCCGTGCAGCATCTTGCTTGGTCTCTGTCCTTTTGAGGTTTCTGCCGGCGGTTGTGAGCTAGTGTTCTGCAGAGTCATTCAGTTTGTAAAGTAAAAGCTGTAAATCGCGAGGCTGGAGGTAGAACAGAGGCATGTGACGGCGCTTCTGTTAACCCCAGCGGGTTATCTTCTTTCTTTACCCAGAATTGATCTTGCAGTGCTGCTAGGAAAGACCCCTTCTTCGATGGAGAACGAGTCAACAAGCCTGGAGTCATCCCAGGCTCCTTCCTTGGCCCAGCCGCTGGTGTTCAGCAATTCCAAGCAGAGTGCTATATCCCAGCCCGCCTCTGGGAACTCCTTCTCTCACCACAGCATGGTAAGGAAATACTGGTCTCTGCCAGCGTGTGGGTTTTGGCAGGTGTTGGTTTCCCCGACGTTCTCTGGGTGGCAGAAGTCCTCTGCGTGGGTGATTTGCCAGGCTGCTCTAAATACGGAGGGATGAAATCCTCTCTTGCCCTGGTCAGGCTTCCAGCACGTGCTTCTTTCCTGCTCAGAGGAAAGGCAGAACTCTCGCAGTCCAGGGCTTGCAAACTCCACAGTGTGAGAAGTGGAGCTGGTTGGGAGTTTGGTGTGGGGTTAAAGGTTGGCGTCTACTGATGGGTGAAGGAAGGAGAACCCGAACCAGGGATGTGCGCAGACCTGGGCAGGTCCTTCTTTGCGTAACGTCAGCAAAAGAAATAAAAATGATGCACTTAATGGTGAGAGAGTTCAGGAAGGATTTTCAAAAGCACCTTAACTGTAAAGCCAAGTTCTCCTGGTGGTTCTCTTTTAAAGCTACTATCTGTGAACTTCCTTCGTAAGCCTCCATGACACTGTAAAATGCCACGGATTGGGCAACAGGGAAGCGTACCCGCACTCACGTGCGATAAAGGCGGTGAGAGAAGTATGAGCTCTCCTTGCCAGCGGTGTCTGTGTGCCTCTGGAGCTCGAGAGCGTTAAGCTGAGGCACCCAGTGAGAAGCAGCAGGATACAGTGCGCTGGGGCGCACGTTAAGAGGTGTCTCTGTCCTCTGAGTCCGGTTCCAAGCCAAGGGAGACGTTGACTTTGTTGTTTCGTTGCTCCAATGGCAGGTGAGCATGCTGGGGAAAGGGTTTGGAGACGTCAGGGAGGCCAAAGGCAGCAGTACAACAGGTTCTCAGTTCCTGGAGCAGTTCAAGACGGCCCAGGCGCTGGCTCAGCTGGCTGCTCAGCACACCCAGCCTGGCGGGAGCACCACGGCTGCTTCCTGGGACATGGGATCCACCACGCAGACCTCGTCTCTCGTGCAGTACGGTAAGGACCAGCAGCCTGGCACCCCCCCCCAAAGGGCACCGTCTTCTCCCAGCGCCGCAGAGGGTTTCTATGAAGGGCCAGATCACAAGTTCACAACCAAGCCAGCTGCGGGGAAGAAATTCAAAGAACCCTGGGTGCAAGTTTGAGAGTAAAATGTAGTAGTGTGTGTGAGTCCCTGTTCCTTTTCTACTTCAGGCAGTTGAATCCATCTGCCTCGTGGTCATTCAGCTTCAGGGCCAGGCATCTGGTGTTGCTGAGACCCTCACAGTGTGCAGAAGCATTTCCTGGTGTAAAGCTGTGTAACAGAGCAGGGGCCTGAAGCGTGGGCAGCTCTGGAGAACAGTTCCCAATTACCACCACTTGTCAGGCTCGTTTCGCTGCTGACCTGGTACTGTCTTTTAAAGGAATGTGATTCTGGTGACTGTGAAATGCCAAGAGGTAACTCTACCTCTGGGCTGCCATGAGGGAATAAACAGGGACTGAGAGAGGCTCCTGCTTTTCAGAGTTGATGCTGAGCCCTGCTGTAGTCCAGGACTAGCACCATATGTTTTCAGCTTGTATGTTTTTATTTCTTGCTATAGGGAAGTGTCTCTGGTTCACATCTAAGCCGAAGAAGAATCGAGCCCTGTGCTAGTAGCAGTCAGTGGGGGCAGCTCCCGATCTTTTCAGCCACAGAGGAGAGTCAGAGAGAATAGATGGTTTTTAATAAGCTGTGGTAAGGCTTAGGTGAAGGAGGAGGGTGGTGCAAAGGCCTGAGGGTGGGCAGCCCTGAGCAGCTGGAGGATACCCAGTGCTGGCAGGGGAAAGAGCAGGCGGTGGAAGGCAGCAGTGTCAGGCCCGTGCAGGACTCTTCACGTGCAGTGCTTCCACGCAAGGAACTCTGAGGTCTGGCTTTCCCTGGAGGATGTAGGACTCGTGCTGTGCCAGCTCGCTTTGTCCTGTAGAGATGGTGGAAGGAGCTGAGGGGAGAGGGGCTGAAAAGAAAGGCTCGGTGTTGGTGGTGGTGAGAGCGTGGGGCTGGGAGTGGAGGTGCTGGGGTTCTCTGCCCTCTGATTTTTAACAGGCTCCAGGAGGAGTCGTAGTGTGAAATGCTTTTATTTTCCTTGATGCTGAGAAGCACCAGAACTGCTCGATTTTGTTTTAAGGAAACAAATCCTGCTAACTCAACTCTGTCTCCCCCCCCCTCCCGGTAGATCTCAAGAACCCAACAGACTCTTCCGTGCATAGTCCCTTCACCAAGCGTCAGGCCTTCACATCCACTTCAACCATGATCGAAGCGTTCATGCAGGAGAAGCCGCCGGTGGTGACTGCCTCCACGACTGTGCCGGCACCTCCTTCCTCGCCGCTGCCCAGCAAAACCAATCCTGTTCCCCAGATGTCCCCAGGGTCCTCGGACAACCAGTCCTCCAGTCCCCAGCCAGCACAGCAGAAGCTGAAGCAGCAAAAGAAGAAAGCCTCGTTAACATCAAAGGTGTGGAGCGATGGTGGGGACGCGGAGGCGTCGTGTTGCGCGAGAGCTGCGGGAAAATCCATGTGGGTTGGTGGGGGAAGGGCTGGGCTTGGCCTTCCTGCTCTTGGCATTGGGTGTTTGGGGGGGTGACGGAGAAAAGCTTGCCTGCCTGGCTTGGACGGTGTCATTATGGTGCATAACTACCATCGTGCTGGGAAATGTGGGTACTAAAGTCACTCTGTGCTGCTCCCAGGGAGTGATAGAGCCTTTCTGTTGTTCCTCCCTTGCAGATCCCTGCGCTGGCGGTGGAAATGCCTGGCTCGGCGGATATCTCAGGGCTAAACCTGCAGTTCGGGGCGTTACAGTTTGGGTCGGAGCCTGTTCTCGCCGAGTACGAATCGACGCCCACCACAAGCGCCGCCGCCAGCCAGTCTCAAAGCAGCCTGTACACCAGCACGGCTAGGTGAGGGCCCGGCGGGCGGGCCGAGCAGCTGGCTGTGGAAGGTCGCTGCTCCCGTGGGCTGTAGGTGCACCGCACACGAGTAGACCCTTTCTGACTGTGCCGTGGTCACAAAGGGGGGACAACGTGTGCCACAGCAAAGCCTGAGTTGCCAGCAGGCTCAGTCAGGAGCTCTGTGGCTGCCTGGCCTGCGGTGCTTACACAGAAACCAGACGTTCCCTGCTGCTGTTCACCGGTGTTACTGGGAACACAGGAGGGGAATCCCCGGCGCAACCGCTCCTTGTCCCCGGTGAACAGATTCTGTGTGCTCTGTCCTGCTTTTTGCCTGGCAACCTGGGACCCTGGGGAGTAGGGCTCGTGATGCCTTCCCAAAACAAAGCGTTTCTGCCTCCTGTGGGCTGACCCTTCGTACCTGAGCAGTCCCTTGAGCGGCAGCAGCTGGTGAAATCCCACCTGGAGCGCAGCAGTGTGGGAAGCCGGGCTGCAGCTGGGTGCCAGCGTCCTCCTGTGGTTGGGCTGGCCCCTGGCTGGGGACGTTTCTCTGCTTGGTTTTCTTGGCTGCTTTGTGTGGCGCCTTTATGCCGACGCTCGGGGCTCTTTGTTTTGGAGCCTTGAAATGAAGAGCCGGCAGTCTGGGTCAGCAGCTTACAGCAGGGCTGTTTGGGAGGGAAATGTAAGCAACTTTTTTTTTTTGTTGTTGTTTTTCCCCTCTTTGTAGTGAATCTTCATCCACAATTTCGTCCAATCAAAGCCAGGAGTCTGGTTACCAGAGCGGCACAATACAGACAGCAACATTTACCTCCCAGAACAGCGCTCAGGGACCACTGTACGAGCAGAGATCCACCCAGACGAGGCGATACCCCAATTCAATCTCCTCCTCGCCCCAGAAAGATCTGACCCAGGCCAAGGTAGGGGAATAGCTTTGCTCACCCTTTGTGCTGAGTAAGCCTAGCATGCGAAGCGCTGTCTCGGGGGGGGGGGGGGTGGGGGGGAAGCAAAGTGGTTCGGGAAGCGTTTCTGTGGTCCTCCAGCCTCGCCACGTGGCTTGTGGGCTCTCGGGAGCTTCCTTCTGGCTGCTGCCAGAGCCCTTAGTTACGTTCCTTAACCTGGGGCTGGGCTGGGGGGGGGTCAACAGCGGTTAAGCTGATTGCAGGCCACGTGTTATCACGTGTAATTACCCTGCTGCAGAGGGGCGTTCTGGCTGAGGGTTTAGTTTTGTGTGAAGGATTTGATTCTTGCATGCTGCCCACGAGTTCAGTACCGTCGGTTTGGGCTAACGATCTTGGGTTGAGGATGTTGAACGGGACTTAACTACCAGCAGCAGAGGAACTTCTTGCGCTGCTTTCTCAGGGGTCGTGCTTGCGCTGGGCTCGTGGAGCTTGGGACCACCCTGCCGCAGTCTGGTGGCGTGTGTCGGTAGCACGCCTTTGTCACGGCCGAGGAGGGGAGCGTGGGAGGGCGCTGACACTAGATCTGCCTCGGGAACCGAGCCCCCGCAGTGCCCAGCACTCTCTTTTCTCTTCTTCCTCAGAATGGTTTCAGTTCTGTACAACCCACGCCGTTACAAACCACGCAGGCCGTTGAAGGTAAGAGTCTGTCAGTGCCGTGGGTGTCCTGAGTCTCTGGTACTGCTCCTACTCTTTGCTTTGGGTGAAAAGCTTTATTTGTGCTAACAGCAAATCCTTCCCCTGCTGGACTGATTGCTGCCACTGAGATTATTTGCTTGCCTTGAAACGTTCAGCTTTCTGCTCGTGGATCCTTGAGGTCCTTGATGAGTCACTCCCTGCTGATAGAAATTTACCCGAATTTAGTTGTGAAAGGCACCTCACCTGGAGGCCTGGAAGCTCTTTGCGGAGCCAACGGCAGCGTTGGGCTAAAATGAGACATAGAACTGCTGTCACAAGTGCGTGACTGGTTGGTGGCAGTGAGGGAAGCCCCAGATCTCGCATCTCCCTGTTCCTCTAGCTGAGCCTTTGCTGAATTGCCCTCTGGGAGCTGCCCCTAACCCTGAGCTTTTGTTCCCAGGTGCTACAGGCCCCGCCGTCAAATCCGATTCCCCCTCTGCTCCCAGTATCACGCCTCTCAATGACGGGGTGTCTGCGTCGTCCTTGCTGACGACGGCCAGCCAACACTCGTCAGCTCTGAGCAGCCTGAGCCACAGTGAGGAGCTCCCCAGTACGACCACCGCCCAACTCAGCAGGTGAGCAAGCGTGGCGGGGGGATTTCTGGAGAAGCAGAACTAGAAGCAGGGCTCTAGGGCAGACCCCAAAGTCTGTCTCCTGCGGTGGGGAAGACTGAAATGGCTCATCCCATCCAAGCAGATGGGGAGTGGGATCTGGCCTGGTGCTACCACCGGTGACTCTTGGCTTCACAACCTTTTCTTCCTCCTTCCGCAGTACGTTACCCACCCAGCAGAACAGTCTGTCCTCATCCACATCCTCTGGGCGAACGTCAACTTCAACTCTTCTGGTGAGTCTAGGTGTGCTCTAGTGCCGTGGGACCCCCTTTCCTCCTTGGTTTGGAGAGGTCTGCTGGCGTGCCTGACCTCGGGGCTGCGACCAGCGGGGGCTGCAGTTGGGACAGGAGCTGCCGGGCTGCTGTTCGTCCCGCTGCAGTTTGGGTGGGTTATGTCAGAACACGGCCTGTGTACCTCTGGCTCGAAGCTTGTGATGCCCTGCCCGTTGCAGGGGCTTCTTTTGAGCCTGTAGCAGCTCTTGAAAGTGCTGCAGAGTCGCAGCCACGCGTCAGAGCAAAACCGGTAGCGGATGGAGTGTCACTGTTCAAACACAGACACTGCTGGAGCTGCTGCAGCACCGGAGTCCCTGGGTAGTGGCTCCTGCGGCAGAATAAATCTCCGTGCCGCAAAGGCGGTGTTCGGCCCCGCTTCTCCCAGCGAGCAGACCTGTTGGGACACAGCCACGCAAGGAGCTTGGAAGCATTCGGGGTTGGCTGCTGTCAGGGCTTTGGATTTAAGCCAGATGCAAAGCGGGTTTCTCTGTAGCCTGCAGCAGCCGAGTTCATTGCAGTGTCCAGGTGCAGACAGAGCCGCCCCACCGTCCCGATCGACAGCGTCCTGCAATGCTTCTGCACCGAGTTCCGTCTGCCCGGTCCCCTAACTCACTCTCTTCCCTTCCTTCCCTAGCACACAAGTGTGGAGAGTGAAGCAAGCCTCCATTCTTCTGCTAGCACTTTCTCCACCTCCTCCAGCACAGTGTCAGCCGCCCCGCCGGTCGTCAGCGTTTCGTCCAGCCTCAGCAGCGTCAGCAGCCTGGGCCTCAGCCTCGGCAGTAACTCCACAGTGACGGCCTCCACTCGCAGCTCCGTTGCAACGACATCAGGTACTTTCCTGGGTGCTGCTAAACACGGCGAGGGCCCTGGGGGCTGAGAGAGACAGCTGCTGCTGTTGGCCTCACTGTGGAACGGCTCCTTTCTCTTCCTTCCTCAGGAAAAGCCCCTCCCAATCTCCCTCCTGGAGTCCCACCGTTGTTGCCTAATCCGTACATCATGGCTCCAGGGTTGTTACACGCCTACCCGGTGAGTGGGCTGACTGGCTCTCTGTGGTGGTGGCATGTCACTAGATCCCTCCTAGCTCTGTCTTCAGCTGGCGGGGAGGGATGGAGAGTAGGAGAGAAACCAAAAACTCTTTTAACGTCAGCCCAGCAGGTCTGTCTTGGGTGGGAAGAGTTTGACCCTGCTCTTTTCCATAAACCAGCAGCAGAGGAAATCCCTGTGCCCGTGGGGGTAAATGTCTGTAATTCTGGTCACCCCAGAGCAGATCCTGCCTGTTCTCTACAGCCTCCCCAGCCTTTGGGGGAGCAGCACCCCTCGGTCAGAGCGCGGCTTGCGACGGCGTGGAGCTGTGTTAGCACCGTGGTGTGACAAAGGCCGAGCAGTTAAAGCAAAGGTGGCGACTGCCACACAGCCTAGGGGGGTGCTGCAGCCCTCTTCCAAAGGGGGGGGACAGCTCTCGCTGTTGGAATAACTTCTGGAGGAAAAGGGCCAAGTGCCCCTTGCGGTAGTGAACGCTGGCTGCCGGTGCCGAGGTGATGGTGTAGCCACCGATCCCCCGCTTCTGGCTTTATCTGGCATTTAGATAAATGTCTAATCTCAAATTAGGGAAGTGCCTGTGTCTAGTCCGCGTCCCTAACATTGTCTCCTGCTCTTTTCTAGCCACAGGTGTATGGATACGATGACTTGCAAATGCTCCAGACGAGATTCCCGTTGGTGAGTACCAAAGGCTGACGTGGACACGCCGCTTCCGCTGCTCTTAACGGCTCGTCGGCGCTGCGGGCTCTGGGGGCTCTGGGGTAGTGCTGGCAAAACAGGGTGCCAGGCGGCTGCGCCTCTCCGTGACAGTCACGAGGAGGGCGGGCGCGAGCCCGTGGCTCCGCGAGGAGGGCGGGCGCGAGCCCGTGGCTCCGCGAGGAGGGCGTTAGGAACAGTAGTTATTCAGGCGGGAGGTATCGACGGTGGGGCTAGGGAGTGAGAGCTACAGCAGGCAGAGCTGCTTTGCCTGACAGTGGTGTGCTGAGCTGTTGTGGGTACTCGCCTCTGATCCTTGAAAGGACTAAATACTTTCATGAGAATGGGGTTTATTTAGCAATAAGGCGTGTGTCCCTTGCGTTGTGGAGAGGAAAGTCCAGGCAGTTTAAGGACTGCATACCAGTAGACCTTATCTGGTTCTTCTCGTAGCCAGACGAGGGGGATGGTGCATGCTACAAAAAACTGGGGGTGCTGTAGGCTGTGATCAGCCTCGGTGTGGCTGGTTGAGCTGCAATACTCCGACATACCTCGTGGCTGCAGTCCAGAAATTCCTCTTTTTCCAAAAGATACTGCTTTGCAGCTGTGGACAGGGGTCATTAAAACTTCTTCTCTTTTTTGTTCTTATCCTTCAGGATTACTACAGCATCCCATTCCCTACACCCACCACCCCGCTGACTGGAAGAGATGGCAGCCTGAGCAGCAATCCGTACTCTGGTAGGGAAAGAGCCCGCTCTGACTGCGTGTCCCATCCGGTGTTCGTGCTGCTCCTTACTGGTTTCTTGTGCCATTGGCTGCTGGAGCCGCGTCTGCACCAGCCTCCTGCGCTGCCTTTGGTCTGGAGCACGTTTCTCAGCAGCTCAGTTCTTGTCTTCATCTGGTCACGTCGAGGCTTGTCACTGGGAAGATGTGGACAAGTAGGAGTTGGAAGGGGAGAGAGGAAAGGCTGAAAATCTGTGAGGTGTAGCCCTGGAGAACTGCTTTTCAGGTCGTGGTGAAGCAGGGGTTAAGCAGTGTTTCTCAAGCAGTTAGAGTAAAAATACAAAGAAACACAAAATCTGGAGAAATTAAGTTATTTATCTATGTGACAGCCTCATGGGGAAAGAAACCAGGGCATTTAGGATCTGTCACATTCAAACCAAATGCCTGGTGGGTGGCTGGTCTCTCGCTGGCCTCGGTGGATGCGTTTATTCACGCTGCTGGTTCGCAACGGGCAGCAGTTGTGCTGAGCTTTCACGTGCTTTAGGAATTGTTGCACTTTGTGGATCGCTCCTTTTCCGGCCCCGCTCCTCCCCTGCTTCAGCGGGAGCTTGGTTGTGCAGAAGTGCTTTTGCCTGGCACACGGAGGCTGAAGTCCCAAGCTCCGAGTGTGGCACGTGCCTCATTTGCCAAGTGATAACGTTTGTGGCTATCCTGGACTTGCCTGTGAGCTGGGGCAGCGCTGAGAAATTCCCTGGCTTGCTGTGTGAGCTCTGAATAGGGAGAGTGTTCGCAGGGAAGAGCCAAGCAGGTGCTCACGAAGAGCAGCAGAGGGAGCTTCCCCGCGGCCAAGCCCTTGCGCTGGGACGAGTGGAAGGGACATTTCCAAGCGCTCTCTGCGGGCTGCTGGGCCTCTGCAGCAGCGTTTGATTCGGTGCCACCAGCAAGAGAGAGAGAGGGAGGTGCAAGCTCTGCTGTAAAAAGAGGCCATTCCCACCACCTCAGCTGGAAGATGTTGGACTCTCCAGCGAGGAGCTGACTCCCAGGCTGCAGCCCTGGCCTCGGGTCTGGCGCTGGAGGGAGCGGAGTTGTGCTCAGGCCTGGTGCTGGTGCTGGGAGGGGGCTCAGGGTGGGCTCTAGCTGGGGGCTGGTTTACCCAGAGCTGGATTGCAGGCTGAGCTCAGGCAGGGCAGCACGGTAGCGTAGCGGCTGCGGGTTTTCCTTCCTCTCTGAAGTCATCCTCTCGGGGGGGGGGTCATCAACAGCTTGGCCTTCTCCGTGGGGAAGGCTCTGAGGGCTGCAGTCCCTGGTGGCTGTGGGAGAGGGGTTGGTTCAACTCAAAAGGCTGGGTCGCCTTTGTGCCGGGCCGGGATTTGATGCTCCTGTTCTTCATCTTCTTTCATCTCCCGTGTTCCAGGTGACTTAACAAAATTTGGCCGAGGCGATGCCTCTTCCCCCGCTCCTGCAACGACTTTGGCCCAGCCTCAGCAGAGCCAAACCCAGACTCACCACACCACGCAGCAGACGTTCCTGAACCCAGCGCTGCCTCCTGGCTACAGTTACACCAGTCTGCCGTACTACACAGGGGTACCAGGGCTCCCCAGCACCTTCCAGTATGGGCCCGCTGTGTTCCCTGTGAGTTTCCCAAAGGCAGGGTGCGGGATTCGGGCACGAGGGCAACGCAGCCGAGCCTCTCCTCACGCTGCTCCTCGCCTTTCTCTAGGTTGCTCCTACCTCTTCCAAGCAGCATGGTGTGAATGTCAGCGTCAACGCATCAGCAACCCCTTTCCAGCAGCCCAGTGGCTACGGCTCCCATGGATACAGCACTGGTAAGAGGCCCCAGAGCATCTTCCTCAGCAGCAGTTACTGACCGTGGCAGGGCTTGCTCACAGTCTCGCTGGCCGGGTAAGGGGCTGCTGCCTCCAGCAGAAAGGGAGGAAAATGGCCGTGGTGCAACTCGTGGGTTGTTCAGTTCTCCTTGGAAAGGCCCAGGCTGGTTCTGCACCCAGGTCTGGAGCGGGTTGGAGGAGCACAGAGCCCTTCGCCTCCTCTGTGCCCAGCAGTTGGGTGGCTGGAGCCTTGGATTTGCGTCAGAGAGCTTAAGTTGCTGGATGGTTTGGGTTTGGTTTGGTTTGGGTTTGGTTTACCGCCTGTATGTGATCAATAGAACAAGACTTATTCCAGATTTGAGCCTGGGACCCCTGTGTTCGGCAGGTGCCTGCTTTTGAGAGAAGTGTCCTTGATTCAAAGGTGCAAGAAGGTTGTGAACCTGCTGCTGGTCTCGGTACTGGGTTTCACTGGTCGATGTCAGGCTGACTGACTTACAGAGGGCCTGCATCTGGGTCCCTCTTCCAGCTTTGAAATTCCTGTTGTGCCTTTTGTCACTACAAAAGTGCCCACTACTACAGTAGAGCTCTTCAAGACGCTGTTTTCTCTTTGTGAAGATACTTCAGCTCTGTACCGGGTCACCTTGTACTGAGTCTTTCGAACCTCTCTCATTTCAACACTTTTTTTCTGGGCCTTAGGTGGTTGCTGAGGCTTTCCTCTGTGCCCCCACCTTTTGGAAAGAGCAGGCTGTGTGCCAGCAGTGCCAGTCGTTGCACCAACCACCCCAGCCCACGGTTGAGTCGCCTTTTACGTGCAATTAATTGCCTGGTTTACATCCAAGGAGCTCTCGGGACGTTCTGGCTGTCGTGTCGTGCTGGGAGTTTGTTTCCCTTTCTGTCTGCTGCGTCCCCCCAGCTCTTCTCAGAGCTGCTATTTTCTGGGCTCTTATTTTTCTGGGTGGCAGCAGGCCCCTCAATTTGTTTATTCAGAAACTGCTTGTGTGCAGAGCGAAAGAACTTAGGTTTGTACTTTGCAGCTTGGCCTTGCTGAGACCCTGCTCCCCAGGACACCGCCTGTCTCCAGGCCTTACCTGGCTGCCGGAGCTCTCCCCGACCCGATGCCGGCGTTAGCGGCGGTAGCTCCTGCTGAACCGGTGGCTGCTGCCTGACGCTCACTTGCCTTTCCTTCTCCCCAGGGGTATCCGTGACATCCAGTAACACAGGAGTGCCGGACATCTCGGGCTCTGTCTACTCCAAAACTCAGGTTAGTGCCTGGTGGGAGCTCCAGGAGGGTGCTGCTTTGCTGGGGGGCAGAAGCCCAGCTCCGAGACAGCCTCCCTGGGCAGTGAGGGCTCTTCCCCTTGGAGCAGCTAACCAGGGAGAAGGGAAATACTCAGCCTTTCCCAGCTTAGAGCAATTCCAAGCCCAGGAAGAGCCGTGGGCAGAGACTCTGTTCTCTGCACCATGCACTGACTCCCAGGCCCACGACTTGTAGAGCTGGGAAAGGGGCCCGCTACCAGCCAGGGGCAGGGGAGCGCTGCCCGGCCCCCAGCCCTTACGCCCGCCATCGGGATCTCCTCCTCAGCAATCCTTTGAGAAGCAGGGATTTCACACTGGAACCCCGGCAGCCTCCTTCAACCTGCCTTCGGCTCTGGGCAGCGGCGGCCCCATCAACCCTGCGACGGCGGCGGCGTATCCCCCCACCCCTTTCATGCACATCCTGACCCCCCATCAGCAGCCCCACTCGCAGATCCTCCACCACCACCTGCAGCAGGACGGGCAGGTAAGCGACTCCCCCCCCGGCCCTGGCTGGGGTATTTCCTAGGGCTCTCGCCCCACCCCCCCACCCCCCCCCCCACCCCCCCCCTCTCCCTCCCTCCTTCACGCCCTGCAGCGGACACGCGCGGTGACACGCACACGCTCACACCTGCACATACACACAGGGCCGATAAAGAGGACGAGGTGAGGAAGGCCCGGGGTGCGCTCCGCTCCGTTTGGGGGGTACTCGGCACAGCCCCCTCGCTGCCGGGCTGTACCAGGTACGGTCGGGTAGTGCCCCTTCACGCAGACATGCCTGGTACGCCCTGACCTCCCCCTTCCTCGGAGTGGCAGCTCCGCAGGCCAGCAGCGAAGGGGTTACTCGCCAAAGCCACGACCCCCGCCATAGCTTTCAGGTCTAACCGTGGATTTCTATTGTCATAGTTTGTCCCTTTATTTTACATATCCTGGTACTGCAACAGCTTCCATATTTGCAGATGATACTGTGCTGCCAACGCCAGCAGGAAGACCAGGTAATGAACCTCTCTGATAATGCATTGCACTTGCCCTGGGGTCTCCCCCCGCCCCTAAGGCCCCCCAGGCTCACGTAGCCCCTTCCTTCTCCCCCACCCCCCCACCCCGTGGCCCCGCCAGGCGAGGAGAGAGGCCCTCAGTCAGTATGTGCACACACACACACCCGCGCGCACAGACACACACCCCCCTGCTCGACCCCTTCCCTCCCTTCTCCCCAACCCCCCCCCCCCCCCCCCCCTCCCTGCCGCGGGGCAGCCCCCCGCCGAGCTGCCAGGGCCCTCGCTGCCTGCGGTCCCTGGCCTGCTGCTGCTCTGGAAGAAGGTGCAGAGCAGAGGGGGGGGTCCCGTGGCTGCTGGGCCGGCGGACGGCGTGGCGCGAGGGGCCACCGGCCGCTCGCTCGGTGCGGGAGGCGGCCCGTGCTCTGGTGCCGGTGGCCCCGGGAAGCTTGTGCTGGGCCGAGGCGGGTCAGCCAGCACCGAGGAGCCGTAGCCCAGCGGTCTGCGGGCCGGAGCCGTCCTGGGGGGACGGCGGTGCCTGCGGCAGAGTTTTCCCCCCCGCCCACCCCCCACGAGCACACCAGTGGCGCCCTGCGGAGCAGGCTGGGGTTGGGACCCCAGAGATGGCGGCAGTGCTTCACCCCCCCTTCCCCTCCTTCCCCCCCCCCCCCCCCCCCCCGATAACGACCTGCTTCTCCTCGGCCCCTTCCCGCAGAGCGGCTCCGGGCAGCGCAGCCAAGGCAGCTCCATCCCCCAGAAATCCCAGGCCAACAAGTCCGCCTACAACAGCTACAGCTGGGGTGCCAACTGAGGCCGGGGGCGGCCCTCGCCCACCACCCACCTGCTTCCGGAAGAGAATCCCACCGAACCGAACCCGACGCCGAAGGATCCCCGGGGGAGGAGAGCGCTCGGCCGTGGGGCAGCCCCCGGGCCCTGCAGCCCCCGGGCAGGGCAGGGCAAGGCCGGCAGGCGGCTCTGCGTTGTCTGTCTTCAGCCACCTTTCCTGTTGTATTGTAATATAGAATTTGTATTTTTTCTTTTCTTTTTTCTTTTTTTTTTTTCTTTTTTTTTCCTTTTTTTTTTTTTTTCCTCCTCCTCTCTCTGCATTCAGACTCTGAACCGTTTGCCGTAGGGGCCTTTTTTGGTTTTGACTCCTTTCTCCCCTCTCCCCCCACCTCCTGCTGCCCCAGAACCTCTCGGATCCAAAGGAGTGGAAGCTGCGAGTCGCCTACAGCAAACCCCCTTATTATTAGGAATAAGAACAGTAATTGATATGAACAGCATTGTAAGATGAATTAGTTGAAGTGTTTTTTTGTACCGTGTTCTAAATTTAATGGATAAATGTGTCTTGTATATAAAAACAAAACCCTACACA